>NC_142784.1:13335982-13635982 GCF_988280905.1 Pimephales promelas
AAGACACATAGCAGATTATTTCTGAAGTGAAAAAAGTGAGAGCAAAAGTACATTTAAAATAGTTTGAACTTAGTGTCAAACAAAATATGCTTTTCTATATAACTGGGATAAAATCAACAATCAACGAGTTGTGTTCCATATTTGAGGTTGATATTTCAAAAATGTAGCTTTCGGTATGATTTTTTTGAGGCGCAGTACCTAACGTGTCCACTAGAAATGAGTGAAATTCGCTTCTCATTCATTTCCAATGCGGTTAAATACAAAAGTGTGATTTATTTATGTATTTTTTTTTTTCAGAACCATTTAAGCTTTTCAAATTATGTCCATCATTTTTTTTGTGTGTGTTCACATTCACATAGCAAGCGCCAAAACTACCAAAACTACCAATTTTCTACCATTCGCACCAATGCAATTAAATAATCTAAAATAAAATAAAAAAACATTTTTCGGTCAAAAACTGCAGACCAAAACAGATTTTCGCAATCCAAGTAATTCCCATTTTATGAAATTAAGTCCCGTCCGCATTTTTGTAGCTTTCCCACTTTTAACTTAGAATTTATTGTTTCATTTGGAAATATGTCACATTACGGAAGTAAAAATGGTCATGAATGCCATTTTATGTAAAAGCGGCAAAGTTGTGTGTTAACATTTGATCATATCTTTTTTTTTAAATATTGCAAAAGCATCAGTGAGCATTTACAAAATGAAAAAGTGCTCCAATGGCATCTTCCAGGTGAAAACATACCTTTCGTACACTTTGAATATACACTTCGTATATTTGAATAACATTAATTTGTAACATCTGACATTGAAGAACTTGACGTGTGACACAATAACTGTCCGCTGACAAACCGCTCGACCACCGTCCGATTTGCCCAACTGGCGTTGTTGGAGCTTCCCTGAGAATATTCTCCTTCAATCCCTCCGTTTACACTGATGCAGGAAGTGAGTAAATTAGAGGGCAATTGGTTTAATTTAAGGCCAATTAGATGCCTTCCCCTCCCTGAGCTGTATCTCTGCAGATGTTATCTGTGGAGAAGCACTTGGGAATGCTCCAAGACAACAGAAAGACTATTGAGTGTGGAAGTCCTCAATTTGAGGGAACAGACCAACGTAAACATGTAAAATGGACAATGAAAGGAATGGATAAACAAGCGCTGGATAGTTTCCTGAAAAAAAAATGAAGGAAACAAAGGGAACTTTGTTCTGAAATCAAATAAGGAGATCTAGTTAACCAAGGCCCTTAGTTTCGATCATTGGATGATCTCTGTCACTGAAGCAGGATGTGAGTGTGATGTTTTAAGGTTTTCTGATTGTTAATGAGAAACACAGTCTGTTTGGAAATTGGCTTGTCGTCAGAGAAGTTGGATCTCGAGTCACCTTCGGCTCTGAGTCTATGCGGTTGTCTTAGAAACACGGATAAGGCCACGGTCACATCCCTGGTGCGGGTCACTGTTCTGTCTCAGCCGTTGGGCTGAGGGCCAAAGGCTCCGGGGTCAATCACCGGAACTACTCTGGTCCATCTGGCTTTCATTGAACTTGAGAACAAGAGCATGAGGAAGCTAATAAGCCCATGCTGGAGCTGCACTTGGACTGAGTGCTAAACTCGTTTGTGCATTTGAAAGAAGGTTTGGTGAATGGTAAAGGTTCTTTATGGCACCATCAATGCCAATGTAAATAACCGTTATTATTTAAGTCATTGTGGATGGTTTGTTAAGATTTTATTTTGATTTACTTAATTATGTCACACTCTAAAAATGCTGGGTTGTTTTAACCCTATTTAGGTCAAATACGGACAAACTTAAACATTGGGTTAAAAATGTCATTTAAGAATGTAACCCAATGGCTGGGTTTGTCCGTATTTGACCCAAAATTGGGTTAAAACAGCCCAGCATTTTTTTTAGAGTGCAGCCACAACTGACTCCAGCTTCTTACTAAAGTCACACAGCAAACATATCTATAGAGTTTGATGTTTTTAATTTTGACACTGTAAAGAAAAAAGATTGTTGGTTTAACTTAAAAAAAGCAAGTAATCTGGTTGCCTTAATTTTGAGTTCATTGAAATAAAATAAAAAAGAGTTATAGTGGAGATTGGTTTAATCAACAGAAAACTCAAATTTTGATGTTATCTGAACCATATTAAGTTGATTTGACAAAAGAAAAAATGAATATATATATATATATATTAGGTGTGTAACGATACACAAATTCGAATTGAACCGTTCGGTTCGAGGCTTTCGGTTCGATTTTGTCCAAGGAGCTGTTTTGTTTTATATGCTCCTAAGAAAAGTCAAGAATAGCTCCACCATCATTGCTCAAAGTTAAAAATATCATACTCTATGATGTTAGTTTTAATAAAAATATAATTAAAAAGTTAAATCAATGAAATTTCTCTGGCATTTCTTTCTTTTTGCTGTATCGGAAATGTACCGAACCGTGAATTTTGTAAACCGTTACACCCCTAATATATATATATATATATATATATATATTTTAGGGGTGTAACGGTACATGTATTCGTATTGAACCGCTTCAGTTCGAGGCTTCCGGTTCGGTACGCATACAAGCCAAATGATTCCTTGGACTATTTTTTCTGCCGACAAAATTTGCGGTGGCGCGGCCACCACAACGTTACGCAACATCAAATGGCAAATATATCTGACATTTTACAGTGCAGAATTCAGTTAAAAATCCTTTAAATAAAACACATTTACTTGAGAATACTTTCATAATATATTAAAACCTGTTTTCAGATACTCTAACTTTGCTTGTTTTGAACATTATTTTTTAAATATATATATATATATATATTAGATGTTTTTACTGGAAATAAACACTCCAATAAATCCAAAAAGACTCAATTTAAAACTCATTAAGAAGTCACTTTTATGTGATATTTTTAAGTAAATGTCTGTTAAATCTGTTTTACCGCAGTTTCAGAATTGTCTGAATGGCTCAGAAAGGTAATAGCACAGGTTTGTAAGACAGGTTTAGACAAAAATCATATGCATTAAGAAACTTTGCAAATGCTGCTAATAACATGCATATACATTTTTACTATCGCCAATCATCAAACGTGATACAATGTTCAATTCTTTTATAGATCTGTTATGCACAAGTCATATTTCATTTAAAGCTTCTCTCGTGCACTGAATACGTGTTCTCGTAACTCATTTTCCTGAATTCTCTAGGTTAGCTTGGCAGAAGTGCATCATGTCTGTGCCCTTGGAGTCAAATTGTGTATCTGCATATTAAGCTGGGATGGGAGACATTATTATAATGTCGGAAAAACGACACTCTTTACCTTTAGGTGAAATATCACTGCGTGTCTCTGGTGATCGACTGTAAATGGGGCATTATCACGGCTCTCTTGGCACAGGAACGCACATGAGAAGGATGTTCACGGGGTGATATCGCACATTTAGCAGTACTGCCGGCGAACAAACTCTCTGCGTGAGTGTGTGTGTCGCTCTACCTACATGCACATGTTTTTTGAATGAGTGTCATGCTCCATCCATCTTGCTGAGTTATTTCATTTTCTCTCCATTACTGTAGTTATTGCATTGAAAAAGAAAAGCACCGCAGGTCAGGAAATTAGCTTCTCATGGTTTTATCCTACCCGTCTTTCTCGCACTCTTTTTTTTTTTCTCTCCTTCAGACCAAACAACAAAGTTCAATGATGGAATAGCTTGAATTTTTGACCTCATCACCCCAAAAGGAAACAGATCTTGAGACGATGATGAATCCCAGACCGCCTCAGAGCGCGAGACATGATGGAAGTGTGAATGAGCGGCGCTGACGGGTTATGTGTGGACTTCCACAGGGCAGGCAGACGAATAGTGTTTGTGTTTGCTTAAGAGCTGGTCAGAATTGAAAGGCTGTGATTTTGTGGAGACAGAGACATGGTGGTCCGACTGACAGCCATTCTGAACCAAGTGAAGCTGCCAGTCGGTAACCAGCAGAGAGATGACGTGTGCTAATAACTGTCAACAGACTTTAGAAATCGAGTTACGCACATGCAGAACTCCTTAACCTTTCCACAGTGTCCTGGGATTTGACACCAAACAGAGATTTGTTTGTTTTTGTGTCATAGTTTGTGCCTTTTGACCAACAAATGTCCTTTAAATTTCGTCAGAATTTCATAATGTCATATTCATAGTTTTATTCAGTATTTTTTTTATTTTATTTTATTTATAATAATAGTAATAATAATAATAATATATATATATAGTATAACCGATATTGGTTTAAAATACCTTTTTACAATTATTAAATTAATTACTTTTACTATTATTAAATACATAATTGTATATATTCAATAAATTTATACAGTTCTCAAATATCCTTTAAATTTAGTCGGAATTTCATAATGTCATGTTCATTAGTTTTATTCAGTATTTTTTATTTTATTTATAATAAAAAAATGAACAAAAAATATATATAGAGAGTATAACCAATATTAGTTTAAAATACATTTTTACAATTATCAAATTAATTATTTTTACTATTATTAAATAAATGATTGTATATATTCAATTAATTTGTACAATTTTCAAATATCCTTTAAATTTCGTCAGAATTTTGTCATGTATAAATTATTAAATAAAAGGTTTGGATTCATTTGTTCGGTGCAAAATAAGTGCAAAATAACCAAATATTCAAACTTTATATATATATATATATATATATATATATATATATTTTAAGTTAATCATAAAACGTATATATTATTTAAATACATCATTGAGAATTAGATTCTTTTTTAGATTTAGTTTTTCAGAAGTCTAGTTTGAATTACAAATTTATTCGATTTAAATGATGGTCCACACACATCTTCTATAATATCGAAGAAGAAAAAAGTGCTTATCACACATTTTTGTATGTGATTCTGATGACAAGTTAACACTGTTGTTGCAGCATTGCATAAAAAGTGTCAAAAGAAGTGACTATTTTGTCAACTTTTCGGAGAACAAAGGATTGCTGAACTCAAAGAGCAGGTCACGGCATCACTAGAGCCCAGATGAAAGATTTGTGTGCGCTTATTCCGGCTTTTCTTAATCTTTATATGAATAGATATCTATCACTGGCCTTATTTACAAGGTCTTTAGGTTGTCATCTCCTGCCCTCATCTCCACAACCCCTTCAGAAGTAGAAATCAAAGACGCCATTTTTCATTCAACAACCTTGATGCGGAGAATCCTGGGTGGTCAGAACAACATGGGAACGATGTTAGGAAGAGTCCACTATTTGGGGTTGAATAATGCACGGGTTATGTATAATCAAAAACCGTAGCTCTTTATTGTACGATTTTTCAAGGCTGAGCGACGTTTAGGAGCCGGGGGAGGGGGGACCCTACAAGAGTAAATCCTGCTCATGTAGAGCGTTCGAGATCCCGACTGCCTTGCTCATGCCAATACAAACAGAAGTGAAGTCATCTTCACTTTGCGTCCCGCTAAGAGCAGCACACCAGTCAGCCAACACAAACAAAACTGCCGGTGACCTCCGGCGCCTGTGAGTTTGTGCCAGTTCCACTTTTATAGCCCGCGTTAATCAGCCTCAAAATCAGTTAAAAGCGTTTTACGTGGCCTTGGTGAGTAAGATATTCTGTAGCGAATGAGGTAAAACAAGAATCGGTTAGGATTTACAGTGCCAGAGCGGGCTCAAAAGTGTCCCACAAGTTCACGTAACAAAAGTTCCTTCTGTGGTAAAGTCGTGACATCGATAGGTCCCGTTTTGAAGAGCAGGTCTCTAAACTTAAACAATGCTTTAAAGAGTCTGCGATCAAATGTTGGCCGTCTCACGTGGTCTGCGGTCGGCTCGGGCTCTCCCGCGACCTCAAAACCGTCCCCTCCCCGAGTCTCAAAAGCATTCCGCGCTCAAAGGCGGAGATGAAACCGCACGATTGTGGATGAAGGACGGTGGAGAGGTTCTGAGGGCCTATTCGCTCTGCTATTCACACATCAAAGGTGAACGTCAATGGGCTGCTTCGTATTGTCGTTCCCCTTTTGTGCTGTGCAGGTGTGCTGCTCTTCTCCGGCAGATGTAGAGCTACCAATTCCTGGCTTGACAAGAGGAACGTCTTCCCCCTTGGGGCATTCATAGGCAACAGGAGAGGTTCAGGTGTTCGGAGGCCCGAAATAAAACGTGCGGAGTGACGTTTCGGGCTTAGCGTTAGATATTTAACAACAGCTTTTGCCTATGGCTGGAGATTTGGCTTTTATCTTGCTTTGGGAATGTAGAGCAGCTGGGATCCGGGAGGTTTGTTGAGTCGGGAACGGTTGCCCCCATGGAGCGTTTTGAGCCCGCATATGCCTGTCTGCAGGGTTTTTTTCTGCTTTTAGAGATAGCGGACGTTGAATCTGCCCTGCTCGAGCGTGTCCCATCACATCCTCCCAATGAAAGACGAGGATCACAGCGGAATACAATGTAGCGTTTTAGCTCGCTGATGTGTTATCTGTTTGTTGTCATATTTTGGTGCATCTTTTGAGTTTACACATGAAACGGTGGGGCGCTTGAACTGACTGTTTTGGTCTTGGATGAAATCATGGTCTTATCTTTGCATTGTGTGGAACGCAGCAGCGCCTTATCTTTTCCTCCCATCACAAATTGTTTGATCTACCTGATCTGAACAGCCTTTGGGTGAAACTGTCTTTGGGTGGCTCTTCATTGGAGTGTTAAATTGTGCATAAAAATGATTATATATGGCTAAAAAAATCATACTTGTACTTCCTGTCTAACTGACCAACTGTCCAACTGTAATTGCATTGCGCCATCTCAAGCAATACTTGTTGGATACACACTGTAGTGAAAATTGCTACCTTAGATTTTTAAGTACAATCAACTTGGATGGTTAAAGGATTAGTTCACTTTTGAAAAAACTTTTGCTGATAATGTACTCACCCCCATGTCATCCAAGATGTCCATGTCTTTCTTTCCTCAGTCGAAAAGAAATTTAGGTTTTTGATGAAAACATTCCAGGATTTTTCTCCATATAATGGACTTCAATGGGAACCGGATGGTTCAAGGTCCAAAAGATAGTGTTAATAACAGTTTCAGATGCAGCTTCAAATGTCTTTAAACGACACCAGACGATGAATAAGGGTCTTATCATGCGAAACGATCGGTTATTTCAAAACTTATTCCAAAAATGTAACTTTTCTAAGGGCAAATGCTAGCCTTGCTATATTCTCTGAGGCGCGTTTGTAACGTCACGTAATACGTAATTACGTTCAAAAGGTCACGGGCGACGTAGCCGGAAGTACAGAATCAAAATCGTCCAACATCGTTGTTTTTCCTTTTAATTCCTTTTTTTGTAAACCGTGTTTGAGCTAGTTTGCACGTTCAACCTATGCGTTCAACTTGTAAACACCAGTGGTGGAGGAAGTACTGAATCTCAGTACTTAAGTAAAAGTACAAATACCCAGGTAAATATTTACTTTAGTAAAAGTAGAAGTAACACAATGACAACCATACTTAAGTAAAAAGTAAAAAGTACTTTATTTTAAATGTACTTTAAGTATTAAAGTAAAAGTACTTGCATTACAATTTATTATCTTAATGTCTATTTTCTAATGATTAATAAAACATTTAATTCTAACTCATTCAACCTAATAGCCTACTCCTATAATGATGTTCAATAATGATGGAAAAAAAGTCACCATTTCTGAAACAAGCTTGCAATTAGGCAATATCATGCTTATCCTTACTATATGTTAATAACTATGTTTGGCAGTAGACGCGATTCATTTATGGTGTAATTCTGAACCTCTTGGCTTGCCATAATCCTAACCATATTACACAGGGTGTGTTTCCTATGCACGTAAAAACAAATTTTCGCGTATGAGTTGCATGATAAACACACTGCGTGTGAGACGCATTTAGTTGATGTATCTATGACAACCAAACGTCACTGGAGAGACAAACGTGTAACGAACGGACGGTCAGATTACGTTTTTTCAGGGGAAAAACTGATCAGAAAATGTAACGAAAATGTAACAGAAGTTGTAGAAATGTAGTGGAGTAGAAAGTAGAATAATTGCTGCAAAATGTAACGAAGTAAAAGTAAAAAGTAGGCACTATTTATTGTACTTAAGTAAAGTAAAGATACGTGAAAAATGTACTTAAGTAAAGTAACGAAGTATTTGTACTTCGTTACATTCCACCACTGGTAAACACTGACTCTGTACTTTCGGCTACGTCGCCCGTGACCTTTTGAACGTAATTACGTAATACGTAACGTTGCAAGATAACCATTTTAATGATAAAAAGTATTTATTTTGCTTTATCTATTTAAATATAGAAGGTTTTAAGTTTAGACAAATTTAGATTTGCTCTGAAAGTTAGTCTGGCAAAGAGCTCAATCAAGCCCATTTCCAATCCTTCGAAATTGCGGCACCAATCAGAAATGTTGGGGCGGTCTTTACACGATGACAACAGCGCTAGGATTTTGAAGCAGATTTTGTAGCCTACATTACAAAGATGGATGCCGCCGTCGAACATCACTCGTTCGAATCAGCTATCGCGTCTGTTTTAAGCGATTTGAACGTTTCCTTTTTGTTAAATACTGAGCAAAGAACAACTCGGAGATGTTTCTCCGCCGGCCGCCGCTTTGCATACGCCATCTCCTTCATCGCTCTGATTGGCTTTAGGTCTACCCGCGACGTCAGTTGGTGACGCCCCACTGGAAATGATTTGTCTATGACGCTTTTCCAGACCATAAGTTAGTTACAACTGAGAATGCTCTGGTTTTAAATTCTATTTCTACAAAAATCCACTTTCCAATGATTGATCAATTGCTTGAGTTGACATTTTAAGATCATCCTACTGAAAAACATATCACAATATAACATGAAGTGATACAAATGGGTACATTTTGACTAAGTTAACTTTTTAAAAGATTGATTATGGCATTATGACATTTTATCACATTTTGAATTATGGGCAATTAATGGGAACCTGGTTGCCGCATTACCCGGGGACACATTTTTATTAAACATTATGTCGACTTAAATATCAAATTAAATAGATGGAGAAGGCTAGCTTTTTGTCTTCAAAATGTGTGTATTTTCTAATACAGTGTGTAGACGCTGGGTTGCGAACAGGCCAAAAAAGCATATTTAGGATGAAAGGGGGAAAAAGTTATTAGTTGTTGTCAGTTTGTTGAGAATATAGAATATAGTTCACATTGTCATCAGCACTTTGTCGTTAAACTCGCACGGATGGTTCCGTTTTGTAGAATGACCTACATATTTTCCCCAGAATATCAGACTAAATATCAGACAAATGTTTGGATGAAAGCACATGTTTTATGCTAATGCCGTCTCTGTTTCTCTCTTCCTGTCTTACTTTGTTCCGTTCGCTTGATAAAAGGCACCAGAGCTCGAGACTATCCGCTGTCCGACACCAAGCTCAACCAGGCCGCTCGCTGGAACAAATGCCCAGCTACTTTACTTTGGCAAAGGAATCTCCAACATCTGTCTCTCTCTCTCTTTCTCCATTCATCTCACACTCGTTTAATATCCTTATGTTTTACAGATGTCATCCTTTAACCAGTCGTTGTACACTGCATATTAACAGTCTTACAGTGGTATTTGTGTTGTATCTCTTCTGTATTTTTTCTCCTCCTTAAAAAGAACGGGTGATGCAGAGGTCTTCACTTCCGCTTTATGACCCCAAAACACTTGCAAAAAGAAGATCAGACAGTCCAAAGGCATCTGCAATCGCCCCGTCCTGAATGGGAACTGCCTGGAAAAGAACAAGACGAAATCGAATTAGTGATTGAGTCGTTTAATAGTATTTGGGTGACAATATGACCATTTTGAACATTGTCAATTGGTAGGTTTATTGTTTTAAGCTCGAACAAATCAATGAGAACAGTCTAAGTGTGAGCGGAAAGCTTGTTACAGACAGTAAATCTGTTGCCTTCAGCGATATTCAGTTTCTAGTCTGACTTATGTCTCAATAATGCAAAAGAGCGATCGATAGGGAGATGTATTTAAATATGCCTGTGCATCATCAGTAATCTCCCATGTGCTTCCTTTGTTTTCGAAGGAGAATATCAGGGGAAAAGCCTGGCTCAGCACCATACGTTTTTAGGAATATTCTGGATTTTAGTAGTCCTATATTTTGGCAGGGCTCTGTCGTGCCTGAGGGGGGATAGAATCATAGAACACACGGCAGAATGTCTTGAAGATGAACAGTAGCAAAGTCGGCCGTAAAACAAGAGCAGAAGAAATCTATGGCTTTCCTCAGTAGCAGTTTCCGAGATGACCTACGACCCAGTTTTCCACAGTCTTCCCAGTCTTTGGCTTTGTCTTGGTGCGCTGGGAATATTGTAACGAATTTTGTAATGTTAAAGCAACATCCTTGTTTACTTGAGTTTATATTTCTTACCCCATTGGTAAAGAGGTTTTTCATTTTTTGAATCCATAAATCTATCTTGGAAAAAAAAATATATAATTATTTATTCAAGATATTGTGAAAACCTGAATTTATTCTTCTCACACTTAAACCCTAAAACCGTATTCTGGACAAATGTGGGCAAAATAGTTTTGATTTTATTTTATTTTTTAAAATACTTCCATTGATCTGAGCGTTACAAGACTTGGCTACTTTTCCTAAGTTTGCCTCCTGAACACACACATTTTTTTTGTTTATTCAATTCTACAATGTTAAGTGGGTGAAAAAAAAAACTCCTCAATCTTGTATTTGGGTCAAAAATGGGCACCCATAGAAATGAATGGGAAAAACTGTAATTTAGCCAAAATAAGACACCAGGTAACAGCAAAGTCACTTCATCTTTAGGTTTTAGCTCTAAGAACTTATTGGAATGATATTTTAATGTAGTTAAAACATTTTAAAAATAAAAACATAAAAATAAGCATAATTTACATAGAAAATATGGTACTTTTTGAAGTAAATAAATTCAAAAATACCCCCAATTTAAAAAAACACCATAAATGGATATAGACAAAACTTTACCGAAGACAGTGATATAACATATAAATACAAATTATGATCACACCTAAGTCCTCTGTGCCCACATTTGTCCACAATTACAGGATTAAAGGGATACTCCAGTTTTTTTTTTGTTTTTTTTTTTGGAAATAGGCTCATTTTACAACTCCCCCAGTGTTAAACAGTTGAGTTACCGTTTTTGAATCCATTCAGCCGATTTTCTGATATTTAGAAGAATATCAGTAACCAGACAGTTTCTGGTCTCATTGACTTCTATAGTAGGAAAAAAATATATACTATGAAAGTCAATGAGACCAGAAACTGTCTGGTTACTGATATCCTTCTAAATATCAGAAAATTGTCTGAATACATTCGAAAACGGTAAAACTCGACTGTTTAACTCTGGGGGAATTATAAAATGAGCCTATTTCCAAAAAAAGTGGAGTATCCCTTTAAGGCCTATAAAGTGAATACGGTTTGAGGGCTACATGGTAAAACAGCACAGAAAAACTGATTTGAAAATTACTGTTTATAGTTAACTTTAGTTCCTTTTTTTGTTTAATTCTATTATTTAATTTTTATTTTTATTCTATCTCACAATTATCTGTCATTCCCAAATTCTTCAATAGCAATCCTTTGTCCTTTTCTCGAGACTGTTTTCAATGCCACCAGCACTGCAATGTTCTATCTCTCTTTCCACATTGCTTTGTCTCTCTCTATCTATCTCTCTCTCCTGCTTATTCCACAGCCATCCTCTCTGAGTTTCAGATCCTTTTTAAAGATAGGGGATATGAGCGCTGTTTCATCTTCCCCAGGCTCATCTGGTAGAGGTTAGCAGGCATGTGGAAGCCATTGGACTGAGGACCCGGGCTGATCAGAGAAAGATGTGCCCCTCTGGATCTACTGCTGCACATGTTTGAATCCCGGGACCCTTATTTGCTCGGTCTCGCTTTCTTTAACATTCCTACCCCTCTTGTTCACTCATTCCCTTTCCAATTACCCCCATCTCTCTCTCTTCTCTGTTTTCTCTCTGTCTCTCGCTCTTTGTTAGAGAGGTTTGGTGAGGATGCTTTAGTAAATTCGCTATTGGAAGTAGCTGTGATTATCCAACAAGATTGTTTCTGACAGTGTGTTGCGCTGTTTGCGGCGTCTTTATCTGTTGAATTGTGGGTGGAAAAAAGTAAGCTTAGCATATTACTTTTATTATTGTTGCAGTATATAGTATGTTTGCTAAAATGTGCACACTGGGCCTTATCTACTAAAAAAACTTGCGTCAGCCGGTAAAAAAAAAAAAATTAAAATAAAATAAAAAATGCTGCCAGATTTTATTAAAGAAAAATTAGTGATGAAAAGGCATGGACATGGTGATTTTTTGCGGCTGACCTTGCTAACATCTGCGCTAGTCAATTTGCTGGTATTTGCACTATTATTTAACACGCCCAAAAAGGCATGTCTTAAAGAGTTCAACTAAAAATCATCCTCATGTTGTAAGATTTTCATTCATCTTCGAGACAACGGAGATCTTTTTAATGAAATCTGCGAGATTTCTGTCCCTCCATTGACAGCGTAACTACCACTTTGACTCTTCAAAAAGAGATCGTAAAACTAATACAACATGAATTGTGCGGTTTAGACAAAATTTACTGAACGCTTTATATAATGAATATGAACGTATTGAATTTGGGCTTTTATGAGCATTCATAGTTCGTCTCCGACGTCACTTTGTGAACAGCAATCTGATTGGATGAATCTTTCTTAACACTCAGATTTCATAAAAAATATATCTTAAATAAAATATATCATTTGTATATATTTGTATAATATATCAAAAATATATCATTTGTATTTTGAAGATGAGCTAAAGTCTTACAGGTTTGGAATGACATGAGGGTGAGTAAATAATGACAGTGTTTTTTGTTTTTTGGGTGAACTATCCCTTTAAGACAATTTGTGCAGGTTGTTAGTCGATCACTTGCACATGATTATCGTCGGGATGAAAATTTGCAGTGCCCTTGATAGACTGCTTTGGTCATTTTGGGAAAGTAAATTTTTGTCAGTAAATCACCCGCAGAACTTTCCACTTCCATCAGCACTTTTATGGGATTGTGGTCTCACGCTAATTTGCCCTGTTTATTAAATTTGACCGTAGGTATCCCAAAAGGCAATGCACTTAACTTCCATTTTCAGTGTGATGCAATACAACACATGATTTCTTGACCCAAATGTAACACGTTTTTTTACACAAAACTGGGCTTAAAGTACAAAATTACTGATTTGACTCTCAAGGTATTTGACAGCAATTTAGCAAACTATTTTTGATAATGGCTACTGTTTCACATAGTATTTAAAAGCTAAAATGCAGACTAGATTGTAAACTGTAGTTTTCAGTAAGTAGAAGGCTAGTGTTCCATTCCTAACATAGCTTGAGTGAATATCAGTGTCTGTCTTACAGTAACCTTCTCGCTCTTTGTCACTCTCTCTCTTTTCTCTCTTTGTCTGACAGTGTTTTATGACAGTAAAACAGCTTGTATTATGTTTCCTCCTCATGTGACTGACGTAATCCCTCTTTCTCATTCTCTTCAGCGCATTACGGTCTGTCACCCACTCTTTCCAGTTCTCTCTCTCTTTCTCTTCTCGTCCATAGACTGTTGGACATTTTAAAAAAAAAACAGCTTGCAAAATAATTAGTTACAGTTATAGATTGCCAAATGGACACAAATGATCTCAACAACTAAAATCTCAAAATCGGCTTCAGTTTTTCCACCAATGCTGGTTTTATGCTGCAACTCATCTTCCCAGAATTCACTGCCGGAATAATGACCATAGTTTTTTTCAATATTTTGCACACTAATATGAGCAAACGAGGCGTTTACCTTGAGTTGGGAATCATATGGAATGAACCTCTGAAAATGTCGTTTACTTTCTTTTATTTTTTGCCTTTCAACTTTTTTTTTGATTATTATTTTTTTGCTGATTGGTATGGAAGCTCGTTTCCGCCTCAAAATAAGACTTTTTAAAAGATAATTGAAACTTTTTTACCTCACAATTGCGAGTTTACTTCTCGCAATTCTGACTTTATTTCTGAGAATTGTGAGATATAATGTCAGAATTGAGAGATATAAAGTCAGAATTGAGAGATATAAACTCTCAATTGCGAGAAACTCACAATTCCGATTTTTTTATAACTCGCTGCGACTTTATATCACACAATTCTGACTTTATAACATACAATTGCAACTTTATATCACACAATTCTGACTTTATAACATAGAATTGCAACTTTATTTCGCACAATTCTGACTTTGTAACATACAATTGCAACTTTATATCGCACAATTCTGACTCTATAACATACAATTGCAACTTTATATCATGCGATTCTGACTTTATAACATACAATTGCAACTTTATTTTGCGCAATTCTGACTTTATAAAATACAATTGCAACTTTATGTCTCGCAATTCTGACTATAACGTACAATTGCAACTTTATATCGCGCAATTCTGACTTTATAACATACAATTGCAACTTTATATCGCGCAATTCTGACTTTATATCGCGCAATTCTTACTTTATATCATGCAATTCTGACTTTTTAACATACAATTGCAACTCTATATCATGCAATTCTTACTTTATATCATGCAATTCTGAATTTATAACATACAATTGCAACTTTATATCGCCCAATTCTGACTTTATATCGTGCAATTCTGACTTTATAACATACAATTGCAGCTTTATATCGCGCAAATTCTGAATTTATAATACAATTGCAACTTTATATCGCACAATTGTGACTTTATATCGCGCTATTCTGACTTTATAACATACAATTGCAACTTTACATCGCGCAATTCTGACTTTATATCACGCAATTCTGACTTTGTAACTCGCGATAGCGACGTTATATCATGCAATCAGAATTGAAACAAGCTTCCATAGATTCCATTTATTATTATTTTAGAAAATGAGGCACTAAACTTGAGTTGGACAGAACAGAGAAATCTATAGTTTCTGGTTCCCAATGGCATTGTAGAAATGTCCTATTTGCCATCAGCCATGATTAGATGTATAGTTGGGAGGTTGAAACTGAGCTTTGTTTTGGTCCTGTGACCGATGAAACCTTTGTTGAATATAACAGCTTTTATTAAGCTGAACTAATGTGTCTGAAATGGATCGTTTTAAACGTTTTAAATGACAGAGTGTGCCTTTAAGACCTCACTGTCTGATATTCTTGAGGTACTTTGGATATTTCTGCTGAACAAACCAAAGAAAGAAAGAAAAAAAAAAAGTCAAAGAAAAACAAACCAAAGTGGTAACCGGCACTTAGTCGAAACCACTGATCCTTTCTTAGCGTTCGCGCTGTAACTTAATGTCCTGATATATCACTTTACCCGTCACACTGCCAAGACTCAGTATTGGCCCTAAGAATAAATAATACATTTGTACTCGCAGCTCACCACAGTCCCTGATCTCCAGACCCACGTCTCCAGAGTCTTTCGACTGGAAACCAGAACACGGTCGGAGTAGAGCTGGATTAACCCGCTCTCCCGCTGCTGTGGGCCGCGCGATCTACTTTTGTATACTTATTTATGTTCGTTTTATGTGGATTTATGAAGATGTGTTTGGTGTTTATGGCTTTGGCTCCCATGCAGAATACGAAAATGTGTATCTGTGTTGAAGACGATGGAAACAGCACACATGCTAGATAACTACTCCAGCTGTTGGGTTGTCTTGGCACGCTTCCCGCTCCAATCTTTCACACACGCACACATTCATTTCTGCTTGTTACTCTTGGTCGCAAATGTGTGGAGATGGTTGCCCAGAGGTTCTAGCATCTAATCCTTTTTTCTGATTTCATCTATTTGTTTACCCATGAAAATCAGATTGTGATTTTTGATGCAAAGCATACGAATAGGGCTCCAAATCAAGCCAATAAACAATACAATTTTATTTCAAACAAAAGAAAACCCAACAGTGGTAGTTCTGACCCGTGTTTACACCATTATATGACCACAGAGGAAAACTTGTAGTATGTGGTGGTGGAGTGTGTGTGTGTTTCTGAAGACCTCAGGCTTATGTTACGGCCCCCGGGGCTCGATGCCCCTCTGCGTGTGCTCTGGAGGTCGTCCAGCTCGCCGTGGCCCTAAGCAATGTCTACATGCTGAATTTCTGCTTCATTTTGAAGAGAAGTAGCTAGAATGGACAATAGCATGCCTTTGAAAGAGCTTTCATTTGCTCAACTGTAGTTTCCTTAACAAATCAGACATTTGTTCAGCCACCAATTGCGCAAGTAGAAACTGAAGATGAATGTTTGACCTGAGGAGCTCGATCAAAAACACGAATGTAGCTGCAAAATTTGTTTGCTTTATCATTGATTAATTTTCCCGCTGCATCCATGAATGTTAATACGGGATATTAGTACGGTAACACTCTACAATAAGGTTTGTCATTTGTTAACTTTAATTACCTACATCAGTTATAATGAGTATAATTAATGAGCTGCACCTCTAAAGCATTTGTTAATGTTACATTTCAACATTTACTTATACATTATTCAAATCAAAAGTTTGTTTGTTAGCATTAGTTAATGCACTGCGAACTAACATGACAAACAATGAACAGCTGTGTTTTCATTAGCAAAGCACTAACAATACAAATGAGTGTTACCATTAATACCTCTACAAAATATTTGTTGGCTTTTACTGTTAGGCTACTTGCTCATTTTTATTTTATTGTTTATTTTATGCAACCTTAACTATTACACTTTAGTTGTCCTGTTTTTAACCAATTGCAGAATTCTTATGCACTTTTTTTATTCACATCTTGATACCCAATATGTACATAAATATGTGAATGGAAACCCGGCACGATACCTCAAATCACATGTAAAAGAAACCTTATTGTAAAGTGTTAAAAACTGTTATTTCATTTTATTGACCCCCAACTTTAAGTTAACCCGACACGAGACCTTAAGTCATATGTATGCATATATATGTATGCATATATTTGTATGTATGTATATATATATATATATATATATATATATATATATATATATATATTAGGGCTGGGCAACGATTAATCGTGATTAATCGCATCCAAATTAAAAGTTTGTGTTTACATAATATATGTGTATGTAGTGTGTATAATTATTTTGCATATATAAATACACACACATGCATGTATATATTTAAGAAAAATTTGCATGAATATATATATATATATATATATATATATATATATATATTAGGGCTGTGAAACGTTTCAATCGCGATCAATCGCATCCAAAATAAAAGTTTGTGTTTACATAATATCTGTGGGTGTAGTGTATACACACACATGCATGTATTTAGAAATATTTAAATATATACATGCATGTGTGTGTATTTATATATACAAAATAATTATACACACTACGCACATATATATTATGTAAACACAAACTTTTATTTTGAATGCGATTAATCATGATTAATCGCTTCACAGCCCTAATATATTTATACATCATTTATATTAAATATAAATATGAATATTTTAAATATTAATAACACATTTTTCTTAAATATATACATGCACGTGTGTGAATTTTTATATACAAAATAATTATACACAGTGCACCCACATATATTATATAAACACAAACTTTTATTTTGGATGTGATTAATCTCGATTAATTGTTGCCCGGCCCTAATATACATATTAGTATACAACCTATATAAGTACCAACATATCAACCACATAGCAACCACTCACAGCACACTAGCACTGTGGTGGCTTTTGCATAAACACCTTATGCTCAGAAAATGTTGAAATCTAGTCCTATTTGTTCCCGGTTTTCGGGGAGACTCTTTTTATTCTTGCTGTCCACTAATTTAAACTGTCGTTCAGCTGCTCTCTGCTGTGGCAATTTACTTACGTATCTACATGAGGACCTGTCAAACGCTCTGCTGCACTGCTCTTTACAAAAAAAAAAAAAAAAAAAAAAAACACCCTCCACACAAAACATCATCACCACTCAAGTGGGCCTATATGACTTGTTTGGACAATTTATTTGAAAGCTTTTATTTATTATTACATCAATGTTTGCTCACACCCCCTCACCATCATTGTTGTCTGATGGCGATCGTGAACGGACGCCCCACTGTGCTTCTGTTAATGACAGCCGAAGCGCTGTGAGAAATGTGACAAAGGCTTGATCAAACAAATAGGTACTTTGTTTCGTTTGCCTCTGAGGTTAAAAGAAAAAAGCAATCTTTTATCATGATAACGTTGTTTCCAAAAAACAGGACGATAAATTATAAAGTACTGTTGAAACCGAGGAATAATAGCTCACACAAAAGTGAAACGCTCATATCTACTCACACTCATACCGTTCCAAACCTGTATGAACACACAAACAACCATGGAAGAAATAATGCCAATTCACAGTATTTTGGGTGAATTACTTATTTAAATAGCTAAATTTCCCCCCCCCCGTGACCTAAACCTAAACCTGGTTTGGTAACCTCCTGCCGTTCTTCTAATAACTACAAACATCTCTGACCATGTTAATAAACAGGTATAGTGAATAGACTCTCTGTCTCCTGCGTGTTTTAGGGTCGCCGTTCTGAATGAGGTAGGGGCTCCTATCAATGGCTGTTTCCTTTCAGGTCCTCTTCCACGAGACTTGATGAATTAGCCCTTTTCTTAGTCCGCCACCCTAAAATAACAGGTCACTAAAACCTGACAAGTACTATTAATCAACCGAAACGGTTTCCATTCGATTCCAACTTCGCTTTCACTTGAAATCTCCAGCGACTTGTTAAATGTTTTCATAATCGTAGCCGGTTATGCCAAGTTTCAATCCATGACGGCCTCCGAAATGATGTTTCTCTCATATTTGTTTATTGATAGTAACGTCATTGTTTAAATCTCTTGATTGGAGCTTCCTCTTTATTTCCCCCCTCTCATAATCCCTTCTTGCTGGAACCGGCTGCTCGGTCGAGTTGGGAAAAGTCTCCCAACTCCCGTCCTAATGTAACTTTTTTTCCCTCTATGTTAACACACTTTAGCACTCCCAAATGAGTTATAAGACCCTCTAAATCACCCCGCTGAAGTACACTACATGTCCTGTACCGTGTCTGCCACCCCTAAAAAAAACAGGTCACTAGGTAATTGAATAGTTAAGGGAGGACTTGTCCTTCATCAGTGCCAAGCAAAGCATATGGCAGTAAAATCATGTGCCTGCTGTTTCATTTCCACAGGCCCCCTGAAGACTAACAGACCGTGGAGGGGTTGAAAAGAAGCCTTTATTTCCACACACACACTTTGAGGCACATCAGAGCACGAGCCTCGTTTTTGAGGTCATTGCGAGAGCGATAGGGGAGATTTGATCTGAAACGCCTCTGTCAGGTGTGCTGGTTAAGTGTAAGCGTGACGGGTGCTTCTTTTCGAGCGTTTGTTTGTTGGTTGCCGTTCACAAGACTGTCTGTTTATTTCTGCATAGCTGAAGCGTACGCCACTGTTTACTCCATCGCCAGATGCCGTACACACTCTTGCAAATGCTCAAAAGGAGCCTCATTGGTTCAAAGTGCCGATATTTGGTTTAAAGCCAAGTCGTCTTTATTTACACGGTGCTTTAAACAATATATTGCTTCAAAGTATCTTCACATTAATAAGCAGGAAAAATAACAGGATTAATGATTCAAACCTCATCAGATATAAGACAAATTCAAATTTTATCTGCAGAAGACATTCATAGTGTCGTTGTTCAGCTCAAGTCAGTTCAACTGTTCAGTGGGGATTCAGTTCACTAACAGTGTAGATTTTACACAATTATGCAACAGATTCGATTCAGCTATAAAGACGTGGTTTTTAGGTACTTTCGCACTTGGTAGTTATAGGAACTAGTCAACGGCGTGGTTAAGGCCATTTTCCTGCTTGCATTCGCACAGAAAAGTGACATAAGCCGGCCAACATCGATAACGCGGCATTCAACAACGTCAAGAACCACAGATTTGGTTTTGTTGTGTGTTGTGCATTCATGATTACGTAGATGGAATTACGTGGATGTATAAGTTATGCGTGCATTCGTCCAATTCAGTAAACTTCTTATAGACCACTTTTCAGTTGGTAAACATGGTGACGTTTTTTGTGGGCGGAGCTTAGGTGGAGGCAGATCCCTCTGCCGCTTCCCTAACGTAAGTTTTCAAGTTTTGTTAGCTTGTTTTTTTTCAATGACTGGAGAAACTGTCCAGGACCGCGATTGTCATTTGCAAAAGTTCATTTTAATGGACGGAACCAGATTTGCCGACCCGTATTGTACTATCAATGGATGGGCGATCTGACAGGATTAACGTGGCCTGACTTATACACCTAAAGGCCTGCTCACACCGGGAGATGCGAGGCAAGATGAATGTAGAGCTGCTGTTCTCGTTGGTGCTAGAACATAAAGAACTATATGACAAACGTGACAGGGACTACAAACATTTTCATAAAAGAGAACTGTTATGGAGTTTTATTGCAGAGCAAATTGGCACCACCTAATGTCAGGGAATGAATTTGCACGTTCACTTGGTTCATCGTCAGCGAAAATCGCTTGGGTGTGAACACAACAAACGCGTTGAAAAACGCAGAAAAAGAAACTGAAGGCATATAAATCTTTAGATGCCTATTATGTGCTGAATGGTCCTGTACAAGACTTGTGTGTATGCTCCGCGGTTCTGCCTAGTCAGCGCCGAGACGACGACAATGTAAAGAGTGACATTATGGTGCAATTTTATTGATGTGAATATTTTCACAAAAATAAAAAAATAATTTTTTCGTAGATTCTTGCACCTAACAACACAACAAGATGACATTTAATAATAATAATTTTAACTTCTTATGCAGCCGAATCTATGCTGGTTTGTATTGGCCGCCTCCAGTTTTCCCTTTGTTTTGCCTCCAGCTAGCGCTGTGACGTAACTGTGGCGTCGGCTCGAAATTGGTCTATAGTTCTGCTTTATACCCTACACTGAAGTAGGAGCCAATTTAGTTCTCCAAAAAGGCGTTTCTAGAACTAAATTTGTCCCCAGTTCCTGAAGTGCGAACATACCAAAAAGTAAGTACTTCCGCAATTAGTTCTAGGAAGGAAACGATTTCTTCAGTGCGAAAGCCCCTTTTGTTCTCATTCAGTAGTGTCAAGGAGTTGTGACAATTGCACAATCTATGATCATTATACAATGCTTGCAGTAGTAAAGATTGTAAGCCTATCCCTCACAGCCACGTTTTCATCCGTTTTTAATTCAATAAAGCACCTAACCTGACCATGGTCTATAGTACAGAAAATTAAGTTTTTGGTGACAGCAGCAAAGAACCTAACACCATCAGGTGAGAGAAATTGAGACAAAAACCTTGGGAGAAACCAGGCTCAGTCAGGGAGCTAGTTATCCTCTGGAGAAAGTGCAGGAGATTGCATTTGCTTCGTCCCGTCTCCTCAGAGACACCCTATCCGCGCGCACACCAGACCTTGACCGAGCCGCCACATGGGCGCAGGAGCAGGGGGTTAACGCACCGTAGGTGGGGGCCTTCCTTTGAAGTCGAGACTCTCCAGGAGAGCGGTATCAGCTGCGGAGAGCGAAAGAGAAAGAGCGAGAGTTGTAAACCCCAGCGGACACCGCAGCTCTAGGCAGGGTTAGCTTGCTGTGAACGCACTAGCGGGTTTGTATCTCCCCCTCCCCCCATCTCCTCCCAGCTCTCTCCTGCTAATGAGAGCAGCGTATCGATCCGCTCTTTGAGACTCTAGGCAGGTATAGTATGTCCTCTCTAAAGTGTGCATTTCCAGCGCCAAGTTCTGGCCCTCACCAGCCCTGGAGACCCTACAGACAGAGGAGAGGGTTCAAGCACCAGGCAGTGATGAATGAGGCGGGCACTCATGATGGTTTGGTGGAAAATAATGGAGGGAGGAAAGAGTGGATGAGGCGTTTGGTTAGGTGGAAGGAAACTCGAGATTATTGTCCAGCGAGTAGTTTGAATGCAATTTGTGCATTTATATGTGTTTAGTCAGTGTATTGCTATTTGTAGTCCATTTTACTACAGCAGTTACTATACAGAGTTAAACATTCAATTCAGTAAGAAACAGTCAAGTATAAGCCATAATGGAGCCAGACTGAATGCTTCTTTTTTTTAAAAAAAATAGCTAAATGGCATAATTTCACAGGAAGAGCAAGATATTGCATTTTTGGTAAAGGATTATTAAAACCTTTTTTTTTTTTTTCCTGTGGAATGTTAAGCATCCATTAATAAATTAAACAGAGTTGGGTGATATTGGATAGTTGTGCTTGCTTATTTCCACTATTTTTATTTTCAGATTAACTTTGCCATCTTCCAAAACACACTTACATGTAATCTTCTAAACCACAATAAAATGTAATGACGCTGTGGAATGTAATATTGCAAATCTTAAAAACAATATGCAGTATATTTTCAACTTTATAATATTGTGTTCGCCAGTCAAATTTTTTCAGACAAAATAGATTAAATGAGATTAAATTAATCAATTAATTTAACATAAATGAATAATACATTAATCTATAATATTAAAAAGCTTAAAAAATGATACATATATTAATAATAATAACAAAATAATTATTTATATTGGCCAATTTAATTAACTAATAATCTTAGTAATTATTCTTTTTTTAAATTTTTAACACTTGATTTAAGGTTCCATCAAAATCATGGTACCTTTGTATATCAAAACTATCATGGAATTGCTTTACTGTCACTTAGTTTGTGCCGCCACAGTAGTTTTTGTAAAGGCATTTTTTTTTTTTTTTTTTGGCATTTCCTGCCCGTTCTTCATTCGTCAGAACGCACTCTTTCAGCATGTGGTCTCAAGTGTTGGATAACCAGCGACTGGCATGACTCCAGCTTCAGTCTGACCTGCAGTGGCGCGCTGACCCAGGAGGCGAAGAGCGTTCTAAATGAGGTCTCGCTCTAATTTGTCATCCCTCCATTTTTGTATTATGTTTAGCAGGCACCATGTGGACAGATGATCTGGAGGAGAGGGAATGTGCGGCGGTTTTCCGTGGGTTCACATCTGGGAGCGATTGCGTTCGCATACGCACATTGTTCATGTGGAATTGTTCTCGCAAAACCTGACATACAGTACATGGTCTCGTTTCTGTTTCTCTAAATATACTCATGATGATTCCGCAATTTTCGCCCGAATGACATTTCGTTTTGTACGCGATACTAGATTGGACAGATGGTGGAAGTTACGGATTGGTGGAAGTTAAACAGTTCCTTATGGTTTTTGAAACCTACAAATCTGAATTCCTAGCTAGTTAGATCTAGTTTGGTGAACACATTGCTGGTTAAGCTAGTGAAGAGCCAGGATCACAATTATTGTGATCTTTTTGGCTTAAAAGTGCAACTAATCCTAAACTAGATGAGGTTAGGCCGTCTGGTGGGGACAAACTAGCACACCAACATACAAAAAAACACCATATTATGGGCTTTTCAGCATGATAATGTTTAGGAAACTTCTCAGCAGATAGACATGGGATTATAATACATATTTATTCTACTGCAACTGCTGTATTTTGGTTGTTCCCCATGGTTTCTCTTCAAGACCCACAATCCTGCTCCTGACAAATCTCCCTGCGTCTTTGCCAGCTCTGAGTTTTTGAAGTGCTTTTTTTAGCAAATCTCCAGTTCCCCAATGGCTCCAGTAGAACACTTCCAGCCTCCAGTGGTGGCTCAGCAAAATCCATTTCATTTCCGCCCAGCAGAGTCTCTTACTATCATCCCTCTGTAGCCCGTGTGTGGTATTAAATATTCATTTCATTAATGTCGGTATAGGCATATCAATGCAAATCTCACTTTAATTTGACGTTACCGCATCTGTTTCAAATTTCTGTGAAGCATAAAGTTCTGGAGTGCTTGCGTTGCCAGATTTAGATGCAAAGAGAGTAGTTTGTGTACAGATTTGAAACTTTTTACACATAGATGGATCATTAGAATTTGGTCAAAAAACAAAATGGCCTATATTTTGTAATATTTAGTAAAATTACTTGGTTATTTATTTATTTGTCCTTTTCATTCAATGCCAATTTTGATCACGACGTTTAAAGGCATAATTCTCAATGCCAATTACATTGTCATATTGTATATTCACCTTCATGTCATTGTAAACCAATATGACTCTTTCTTCTGAGATAGATAGATAGATAACGTTTCATACAATTACACTGAATATGGACTGATGCATTCAAACAGAATGCAAAAGCAGAATAAAAGTTTGTGAGAATAAAAAAGAATAAAAAATAAAATAAAAACTGAATAAAAAAATGTGTGTTTCATAGAAGAAAGCAGGTTAAATTACTTTTTTGGGTGAACTGTCACTTTAAAGAGACGGGCTTGCAGGTTTCTCTCTCTTACTGTCACTCTTTCTGTCTCACTTCAGTGGTTTATATCATTTCCAGGACTCTATTCCCATTTTGTAGACATATTCAGAACTTGACATATATACACACACACACATAACGTTCCCCACAAGGCCCTGTTAGAAAGCAAGCATGCTATCAGGTTTCTCAGCTCAGAGTGCAAATCAAGCGTGAGTTGGTTTCACACAACTCTGCAAACTCAATCCAAGTTTTTTGGTCCGCTGCAAAACTCCGAATCCCTTAGCTGATCCACGGAGAGCGAACACAGTTCACATTAGACACTGACCCTCATCTCTCTCCACCGGCCAGTGATCTTCTGGTGCGCATGTGTGTCTTTCCTCCATAGACTGCCTAATTAAGCCGGTCGAGGAAAACGAGATGCCTGTTGAAATCCTTGGGTGGAAGGAATGATGTGCTTGAGAGATTGTTACAGAGAAATGATGGAAAAAGAGAGCAAGAGAGGATGAGAAAAAAATTATTTCCATTTCTTTCAGCGAATCACCTCCACTTGGACATTTGTCAGTGAGGTAAAGGAGGACTTTTACCTGCTGTGGCATTAGAAGCGGTAGAAACTGGAATCATATGGCCAATTAAGTGCTTAAAGTCTTAAAGGAATTCGGAGGCAGTCAGGAGTTCAGGTTACCTTGAGCATCTCACTTTGATCTAGAGCTGAGGGTAATCGTGTCGACAGGAACACGTTCAGGGGCGTGAGAACCCAAAGAAGTTTCCATTTCTGTCAACTTGCATGTACTTTTACACTAAATTCTCCCCTTTTTGTATTAAAAAGGGAATAATTACTGATATGTGCTTTATAATATTTATTCTTTAAAAAAAATTATATATATAATTGTGTATACTATATATATATATTAGGGATGCAACGGTACACGGTAAAATCCCGGACCGTTCGGTCAGCCCTGCACGGGACAATCTAACCTCGTGTCCCGCGGGGCTTCGGTTCTGCCAAGACTGCCATAGAGTTCGTGCTGATCCTTTTACCGTATTTTCCGCACTATAAAAGGCGCACTTAAAAGCCTTTAATCTTCTCAAAAGACGACAGTATTGTGCCTTATATTCGGGAGCGCCTTACTATATGGATCAATTAGTTAACAACGCTCCACATTATTAAATTCGCCCGCGAACTCGCGCCCGCTTTGTTTGTCACACGGCCAGTTCAACCACGTATAAATCAGGTAATGTGTGTGTGTCGATCACGAGCGCTCACTCTAACAGACACACGAACAGACCGGCGCTGCTCGCGCGTCATAGACGTTCATAAAGCGCTCCCCGTTCACACGGGTCATCTCATTCAAAACAACCCACTGTTGTGAGCCGCCGCACATTGAATACTCATATGAGTCAGGCTGCGAATGTAAGTTACGTGCCCGCCCCAGCGCGCTCACGCTTACTAAATAAACGCCTCACCTCGGCTCCACGTAGCCTACTCTCTACATTCCCAGCACAGATGCATAACGCAAACCCAGTCAAACGTTTGACTGCAGTATATTTTTGCACAAGAATCTCTCAAAAGTGGATGAGTAAATAACATTGTACTTTGTATCCTGAATGCAGTATTTTTTTTTAAATTATATTATTTTGCTCTGCTCTTTTTATTCAAACCACAAGCTAAGTTATGTTAAAGGTAAAAGTGCACTTTTTCTTTCACATTGATCACTTCATTTACCAGTTATCAAGGTTTGGATTTGGGATCCACTTGAATATTTTAAAGTTTCCTTGTTTACATTTTGTATTTCATAAGTGGTAGTTGAAGAGGTTCAGTACAGACTAGAGTGTTAATTTATTCCATACACATTGATGTTATTACTGTGACATTCTGTTTATGCTCATAAGAAAAATAAAACATATTTTTGGGATGAAATAGCAGTCTCTTTCTGCACAAAACATGTACCGAAACCGAACCGAGACCGTGGCCCAAAAACCGAGGTACGGACCGTACCGTGGGCTATCTGTACCGTTGCATCCCTAATATATATATATATATATATATATATATATATATATATGGATCAAATAATATATATTTTAAATGTTTTATATATATATATATATATATATATATATATATATATATCATTTAAAAATATGAAAATATTATACACACATTCACCATGGTAATATTTTAACATATAATATTAATAAACATAATATTAACAATAGTACACTCTAAATGCTGGGTTGTTTTAACCCAATTTTTGGTCAAATATGGACAAACCCAATTGTTGGATTAATTTTTTTTTTTTTTTTATAAAAAGGGAAGTATTTAGTATAAATGTGGGTTCTCACGCCCCTGAACGTGTTCCTGTCATGTACATATCAAATGTAATAATATTTCACAATAGTACTATGTTTACTGTTTATTTGATTAAATAAATGGAGCCTTGGTGAGCAACAGATACTGCTTTCATATATATATATATAGAACAAGGTGAACATTAACATTTTTTTTGTAATAATAACAATAAGATTTGTAATAAGATCAGAAACGTCCTTTGCAAAAGCAAATATGGTTTCACATTGAATATAAAATACTTTCTAGGTTGGCAGCTCACTGGGTTTTGGAAAATATCTGGAGTCAAGTTGTTGTGTTTTTCCACATGTGTTTTTCCCATGTCATGTGTATATAATTTAAAACATTGGACTAATCTAATGTGCTGCTGTACACTATCTACATGGCACTGTGAAAGGCATGCTGTCTCGGATTAATGGGAATGCTTTAAGCAAATCCGTCAGAAGGGTAACTAACATGCTTAGACTCTGTGTTTTTTGGGTTCAGACGTCATTGCACACTTCAGCAGTGGTCTAGATGAGTGTTCAATCTTGTGTCCCACATTTCCAGGCAGGAAGAGCACTTATATATTCCAAACCCTCTTTTGTGCCTTTTTAGCTAATGTAAACAGAAGTTTTAGGTTTAATCTTTGTATGTTTGAAGTGGATTAGAGGTGGTTTGCACTTGGAAAGAGTAGAAAAATGATCCTCGCATGGTTTCTAATTTGTTATTCCTCTTCTTTAAATGTTAGCGTGTGTAGTTTCCTGATTGAAATGATGTTCGTGTTTCTAATGTCCCTGTTTTTCTCTCTTTTCATCAGTTCTTCGAGATGATTTCCGTCAGAACCCCGTGGACGTGATGGTGGCGGCGGGCGAGCCAGCGGTCATGGAGTGCCAGCCGCCCCGTGGACACCCAGAACCCACCATCTCCTGGAAGAAAGATGGAGTCACCATCGACGACAGAGATGAGCGGATAACGGTAAGCATATCTGACACTGTTTCCAGTTGAAAACACCAGCCAGTTAGTGCTGGTTCATCTTACAGTAAGTGTCCTGTTAATAACCCTCTGTTGATCCGACGAATTACAAAAATGCGCAAGTATAATGTGTAGTTTTCATGAAAGCTCTGGAGCTGTCAGAGAAAGGTCAAAACACATCGTACGGTGGACTTTTGCTAAGAAATAAACATGAATTTCTACATAAACATATAAAGGTTGAATATCGGCAAAGTTACATTTTAACCTCGGCTGACTGTCTACGAATAACTGTCTGAAACAGTAGTCCCACTTAAATTGATGACTGTAACAAATTTACTGCTCAAATAACACATTTTTTTTTTTTATGGATGACTTACTGTTGCTGTATTCAATAAAAAAAAAATATGAGCTTCAAATCCTGCCTTTTGCAAATTAAACCAGGTCCCTTCCTAATTTTCATTTTAGAGGTACTAACGAAGACCTGCTGATTTGTTAATAAAAAAGACAGCAAAATGAAGTTCCCTTATTTAATTCATGTGGATAACAATTGCTTCTGCTGCATTTTTCCAGCAAATGAAGGCCGATTAGGGCTTCTGCTGATGAGTGTTTAAACTGCGTCGCGGCCAACACTGTCAGGGAAAATTAATGGAGCCCGTACATCTGATTGGAAGGGCATGTGGGAATGAAAGTTTGCCTTCGCCAGCGTTCACGAGCCGAAAACTCTCTCTCTCTCTGTGTGTGCTGATTTAATGCAGTCTTTAAACCAGAGCCACCAATTAGGTTTTTCTAATTAAATGTGTGGGAAATTAAGTAACAGGATCAATCAGGCCTCTTTTGTCGTTAAAAGAGTGACTTTGATGTGCACGCCGCTGCTCGTTTTCCACGTGGCTTATTTGTGTAGAATAAGGCTAAAGGTGGTTTGGGGGGGATTTGTTATTTTTAATCAAACCGTAGACAAGGTTTTTTTTTTTTGAGAGTACTATTTTACTGCTTAGCGCTGACTGAAAAGGCAATGAAGGAATGTGTCACGCATTCCAAAGTTACGACAACGTGTAACTATGATGTTGTTGCGATTGAGCTGATTAGAATGAAGCTTAATCAAACCAGATCAAGTTTGTTGTTGATGTTAGTGATGGTGGTGTATGTGTGTGTAGCTTATCTCTAGTCTGCAGTCTACAATTATGTAGACATTAAACTGTATGGTCATCTTAAACACACACACACACACACATATGTTGGTGCTCCTATCATTATGAGGACGTTTCAAAGGCGTAATGGTTGCCCCCACATATATTATGTAAACACAAACTTTTATTTTGGATGCGATTAATCGCGATTAATCATTTGACAGCCCTAGTATACTGAACTAATGACATTTTCGAGCTCCTAAACCTAAACAGAAAATATTCTGCATTTTTACATTTTTAATGAAAAACCATTTAGTTTATTTAGCTATTTCAATTATGAGGACATCGACATGTACTCAGGGGACATGGCCTGAAATCTGAATACACACCACATTTTAAGGCTCCTCATAATGTTGGTCAAACACACACAATTTAATATTGGCCATATGTATGTATAGATAGATATGTTGTTGTACCATCTTAGATTATGTAAATAAAAATATGCTTAGAAAAATTAAAGGAAGCACAAAATTGTAATATATATATATATATTAGGGTTGTCAAACGATTAATCGCGATTAATCACATCCAAAATAAAAGTTTGTTTACATAATATTAATAATATAATATGTGGGTGCGCTGTGTATAATTATATATATATATATATATATATATATATATATATATAGAGAGAGAGAGAGTTCAGATGCAAAAGCCTCTAAATGCCATTTGAAATTTTCTTCTTTAATGATGATTTTTATCAAACTTGTATATTTAAGTTCAGTAATTTCACTTAAATAACAATTAATAGGTAATTATCATTGCCATTTAAGTGAAATCACTGAACTTAAATATACAAGTTTGATAAAAATCATCATTAAAGAAGAAAATTTCAAATGGCATGTAGAGGCTTTTGCATCTGAACTCTTCATATATATATATATATATATATATATATATATATATATATATATATATATAAATTCACACACATGCATGTATATTTAAGAAAAAACATTATATATATATATATATATATATATATATATATATACATGAAAATATTTCTTAAATATATACAAGCATGTGTGTGTGTGTGTGTGTGTATATATATATATATATATATATATATAATTATACACAGTGCACCCACATATATTATGTAAACACAAACTTTTATTTTGGATGCGATTAATCATGATAAATCATTTGACAGCCCTAATATATATACATACAACAGGGGCACGTTCAAGTTCAAAACTGCGTGCAACGTTTTGCTATGGTTTCCGTGTTGAACGCCATGTTTGCTGGAAACGGCGTGCACCGGCGGTGTGCAACAGGGTTCGAGATACGTTTTCCTGAGAGAGCAATGAGACTTGAGAATGGTTTAATTGTGCAAAGAGTATAAACATGTTGTGTTCCTTTAAGAAGCATCTTTTTGTTTTTTGTTGTTTGGGGGCAAAATGCACTTCACAGCGATTAACTGATCTTTGTCGAAACATTGGCTCAACTACAGCTCTGCATACAGTAATGAGCATCAACATTATTCATTTGTTTTGCGTGCCACTGTTATCTCTAAATTAAGGAGCTCCAATGTGGGCATTAATTGCTTTTCAGCAGTAATTGCTGCAGTCTGCTCAAATTAACTGGAGCAGTGCGCTCTGTATTGTTTTGCAGCTTTTTGTTCTGAGCTGGTGTGTGATTATCATGGTCTGCTGAGTGACTCCACGCCGTGAGCACTTCTGCCAAACCACACAAGACAAAAGGCATGCGAATAAAGTGATTTCCCAATGCTCAGATTGACCGCATCTGAGGACGGAGGGAGCGAAGGTGTGTTCATTGACTCTGGACCGAGAGTAAAGCTGTCCTGGTGTGATGGAACTCCAAATATGTGTCTGCGTGCGTTTGGGACGTGAATAGGAGTTTTCGGGCTGTCTAGCAGAGCTCTGCGGTATGTTACGTGTCATGGCAATCAGATAGTAGTTTTGTTATGAAACCTTGCAAGCTTCCTATCTAGACCGTTTTTAAGTTCCGTAAGTGCGCTTTCAGATTATGCTACATGTTTTCATTAACAGATAAGGCAATACCACAATACATTGCAACAAGCAGCTTTCTATCTTTTGAAATGAGTTTTTCCCGAGGCACATTCTCACTTTTCCTTTGGGTTCAATCTCTTCTTCACTGTACTATTTCCTTAATACTCAAACACACATTCTCTCACTCCTACGTGTGACCTGACCTTGTCTGCTTTGCGAGTCTTGTGCCGTTTCAGCCGTTAAGCTCTCGCTCACACAAACAGTAACATAATGACACTTCAAAACCTCTCTAACACCATAGGGTGCCTTAAATAAACTCACCCTCCTTCCTTTCCCCTCCGACCTTTTCTTTGTTTAAAGACTCTTTTCCACCATTAATATTTAGGAGAGGCGACAGGGCTCAAGAATGCTTCAGAACGTTTTAGAAAGTGTCCGGTTTGGAAGTACTTAGAGACGTCCCATGAGACCTAGTGAATGTTTTGTTTAGATGTTTGCAGTCCTTTAAATGTAAATGACTGTAAAAAAACAATGAGATAAAACTCTTATTTTACACATCTGAGAGTTTGTGAACAGAGTGAAAAACTTACATTTTAATGCTCATTGATACTATATTTATACTTTCCATAATTTCATCTGTCTCGCTGTCTGTCTATTTATTGATCATCTGTCCATCCATGTTTTGTTTCATCGTTCCATTAACCATACATTCATTCATCATTTGTTCCATCCATCCATCAATCCACCCACCGACCCATCCATCCACCATCCATCCATCCAAAGAGGACAACCACCCATCCACCCATCCATCCATCCATCCGATCCATCCGATCTACCCATCCACCCACCCATCTACCCACCCATCCATCAACCCATCCATCCATCAATCCACCCATCCATCCATACATCCAACCATCCATCCAACCATCCATCCACCCAACCACCCACCCACCGACCCACCCATCCACCCATCCATCCATCCATCCATCCATCCACCCACCCATCCACCCATCCATCCACACACACACCCATCCATCCATCCACACACCCACCCACCCACCCAGACACCCACCCATCCATCCACCCATCCACCCATCCATCCATCCAACCATCCATCCAGCCAGCCAGCCAGCCATCCATCCATCCAACCAGCCATCCATCCATACACCCACCCATCCACCCACCCACCCACCCACCCATCCATCCATCCACACACCCACCCACCCACACACCTACCCACACACCCATACACCCACCCAGACACCCACACATCCATCCATCAATCCATCCACCCATCCACCAATCCATCCACCCACCCATTCACCCACCCATCCATCCATCTATCCACCCATCCATCCACCCACCCTCCCACCCATCATAATCTTATGTTTCACTGGTCCATCCATCGACCATCTTTTGTTTCATTGTTCCTTCCATCTAGTTTATCTATCCATCTATTATCAATCAAATATCAATGATTTTTTTGTTTCATCGTTCCATTCATTCATCCATACATCTTGTTTCATCCATCAACCATCATCTTTTGTTCCATCATTTCATCATCCATCTTTTGTTTCATCGTTGTTTCATCCCTCCATTTATCCATTTACATTTTTTAAGCTATATAGTCACATTTTAGTGCAGATTGAATGTGGCATTTGTGTCTCATAAGTGTAATATCTGTATCTAATGTGTGAATGATGCAATATACAGCGAATGCCTCTGGTCTTTATCACTGAGACTCCGTTTACATATTCCACACGTTAAACACAGTCAGATCCAGCCGCTGGACTCAACACTGACCGCAGTGAATGATAATCAATGAGACATGACATGATCTGCCATAAAGTGTACCCACATGTTGACCTGTGTAAGTGCAGGCAGGTAGGGGGCCGTAGGAGGGCCGCCACATTCTGATCCCCCTCATTGACTCACATTGTGTGGTCCCCTGATGCGGGGGTCAGATTTGTTGTTTGTGATTTTGATCTGCTCAGGTGAAAGAGGACCCCCAGCTACCTTTACATTTACCTGTGGAAAAAAGGGTTCCTTTGGCCTGTAATCAGATCCTGGGAATCTATATGCCACCTGAATAGCCACCACACACATTACACTGATATATTGATATATGTATATATAATTATTATTTTATTTTTGCAGTAGTTGTTGTGTGATTATGGAGGGTTTTGCATTGTGTCACAGGACCCCACCATAAAGGTTTTGATGTCCTTTAATCCTTGTATTGATGACTTCTCCTATGATCTTTCCACCAGATACGAGGAGGAAAACTGATGATTACCAACACCCGCAAAACGGATGCAGGGAAGTACGTGTGCGTGGGAACCAACATGATGGGGGAACGAGAGAGTGAGATCGCAGAGTTGACTGTTCTTGGTACGTTTTCGATATACAGTATCTCTGCTTTAATTTATATTTTTCAGTAAATCAGAAGTCTGATTCTCAAATACTCCCGCATGTGATCTGCCTTCCTTAAAACGCACATGTGTATATATAATCAGGTTCCCACACAAACCTCTGGTGCATTTGATTGTGAAAAGCATGCAGATGGATTCACTTAAACACACACGTTGTATGAAGTGTTTGTTTATGGGCAGAGCAGGAGGGAATCCAGATGTTTAGAGTTTCTGTGCTTAGCTGTAGGAAGACTCGAGCGTGTCATTGACCCCGTTTAGGAGACATGGACCCTTAAACCTTATCATCAGAGTCAGTTTGCCATGAAACAAATACCAGCTCTCCCCTTCACACTCCCCTTCATTCACACATACAAACAAAAATATACATTGTGTCGTCCAACACCTTAACATATCAGTTTACACTATTCCACATCAGAGCTGTGGCCTTTGACCTTCCCTCCTTAATCTCTGCAACACAGCCTTCCTCATCGCCATCATTATTCAGTGTCTGCTTGAATATTTACACATTTCAGGGAGAAAGTCACCAGCCATGTCAACTTTATTGTCATTCTCAATTTAGATCAAGTGTAAGAAATGGAGAAAAACATAATTCCTCCAAAAATATCTCCTCCGATTAAATTTAGAGGTGAAGAGTCTCATCTTCAATGGCAGTAGAGTAACAAAACAGAATGTCAAAAATAATGACTGTAATACACTTTCCTTCTGCCATTGGTTGTTCAAACAGCCTCCTGCCATTAGTTGTTAAAATAGATAACCGCACCCCCAAAACCTGCCATTGGTTGTTTAAATAGATAACCGCACTCCCAACACCTGACATTGGTTGTTCAAATAGATAACCGCACCCCCAATCTATGCCATTGGTTGTTCAAATAGATAACAGCACCCCCAATCTATGCCATTGGCTGTTCAAACAGATAACCCCACCCCCAACTCCTGCCATTAGTTTTTCAACTAGATAACCGCACCCCCAACACCTGCCATTGGTTGTTCAAACAGACAGCCTCACCCCCAACTCCTGCCATTGGATGTTCAAACAGATAACCCCACCCCCAACTCCTGCCATTAGTTTTTCAAATAGATAACCGCACCCCCAACACCTGCCATTGGTTGTTCAAACAGACAGCCTCACCCCCAACTCCTGCCATTGGATGTTCAAACAGATAACCCCAACTCCTGCCATTAGTTGTTCAAATAGATAGTCCCACCCCCAACTCCTCCCACAATCTCTTAAAGGGATAGTTCCCCCCAAAAATGAAAATTTTATCATTATGCTCATATGCAAGTTGTTCCAAACCTCTATGAGTGTTCTTTGTCCTGTTGGACACAAAAGAAGATATCTTGAAGAATGTTGGTAACCAGACAGTTGATAGTCCACATTGACTTCTATAGTATGAAAAAAATACCATGGAAGTCAACGGGGACAAGAAACAGTTTGACAACTAACACTATTCAAAAAATCTTTTTTTGTGTTCAACAGAACAAATAAACTTGTAAAGGTTTAAAACAACTCGAGGGTGAGTTACTTATGACAGAATGTTCATTTCCGGGTGAACTTGCCCTCTAACAGATTATTAGTATCCTAACATCAAAGAGATATGATCTTAATAAATAAATCAGATAGGAAGCTTACTTTAGGATTAGCTGCATGAAAGTTTAGGCTAAAACAACAAGCCAGAGTTCAATAGATGGATCGCTGGGAGTTCATAATCGGATCAGTGAAGGGAATATCTCATAGGGAAGACTGGGAAACTTCTTGTATTACATAATACATGTTTTGTGCAGAGAGGCCCAGCTTCTTGCGAAAGCCGAGCAGTCAGTCTGTTCTGGTGGACCAGAGTGTTGAGTTCAGGTGTGAAGCTCAAGGAGACCCCGTGCCCACCATCCGCTGGAGGAAAGAGGACGGAGATCTACCCAAGGGACGGTACGAGTGATAAAACATCCAGTTAGCCTATATTAAGCCAATCAAATGCGAATGAGAAGTCTTAAACGTATGTGTATCTGCTTCTATGTTTGTGTATCGTCATCTTCTCAGGCATGAGATCTGGGAGGACCACACTCTCAAGCTGAAGAGGCTGACTTCAGGAGACGCCGGTACTTACACCTGTCAAGCGGAGAACATGATGGGGAAGACGGAGGCCAGCGCCACCCTCACCGTCCACGGTAAGAACATCTCATCTCACGCTGTTTGACAAACTGCTCTGATCCTCAATCTGTGTGTTTTTGACCTGTTTATTTCACAGCTGTTAGTTTTTTGACAGACGCTTTCAGCTTTGACAGGTTGTCAGATTGATTTGTCCGAATGGATGCTGGATCGTTGTGAATATTCCTTCCCATTATCCCCCAAACCCCTAGCCGTTGGAAAAACGATATTTTTTTTTGAGACAGGATGATTTCTGCCATTTTTCTGAAGCATCATTCCCACCACCGTCTTTTTCATGTTTAAAATTACCGAAACCTTCATTTAGCATGGGTCAAATTTCGAAACTTCAAAACAAAATCACATTTTCAAATTTTTGGTCAAAATTCCCAACTTAATTGGGAATGTAACTTGATATTTCTTTACTTTTATTACTAATCACAATTCATATTTTATCACAATATTGCTCCTAACCAATTAACCAATTCTTTATTCTAAAACTTTGGGTCAGAATTGTTTGTCATGGTGAAAATTGTAGTCGTAATGTGTGTAATAATATAATGATATATTTTTCACAATACATATTTAAAAATTGAGTTGGATTAGATTTACGTCACTCATTTGGTTTGGAATTGGATCATTTTGGTGGTGGATTGTCAAAATTAAAATTGCAAGGTTTAGGACAAGGTTCTATTTAACATAGAAAAAATGGTTATTATTTGTAAAATATAACGTTAATAAAAATACCATCAATCCCTAGGAGAAAAGGGTGGTTTATTTTTAGAAACACCCATACATAAGAACATTTTACTCTAGGTCCCTTTTGTTTCGTCCTTTTCACTTTAAGTCCCCTTGAGTGTGTTCAACTCTTTAGAGAACAATGTCCACATTGTCTCCTGACACCCCTGAGCAGTTTTCTCCATCTCCTCATTGCGCTGCTTAGTGCTTTTACTGGTTTTTACTGCTCATAGAAATAGCTGAATTATTATTTCACATGTGTGTTTAGCAGGTCAGTAGCATTGGAACCAGACTTATAAACACGTCTGCTTCAATAACCAATCTATCCAGCGAAGAGGCTTATTACTAAACTTGCCATTGGCACAACATTGCTTTCCAGATGCCAAGGAATGAGATTCATCAAAATGATGACTTTATTCGAGAATGTATTTTGTCTGGTTGGTGTTTTGAACGAAATACGTTAGTGAGCTGCCTTCCTAGACAGCATGTTTTGGCATCATAGGTGCATTGAACAGTCAATTGATTCTTTAAACGATTTGTCAAATGTTTACACACAAACACACACGTTCTCCGAGATAAGTAATTTGGACTGAGAGTCGGTTCTCTGTTAAAAGGCCATGAAAAGATAATGTTGGGTACAAACGAGGCCTCTCTCAGCTGGCGATTTAGTCATTAGTACTGATGTATTTGAGGAAAGTGCTAGAATGCCATGCGAGTCCCATGAGTAGCTCCGCTAATGGGCCATGGAAACAAAGTAGAGCGAGAGCCGCAACCATTGCCAAAAGAGCAAACGGGCCCCGTCCAAGTCGAGTTCTCTCTAAGCAGCTGTTCTCAAATCTACCGCTTTCCCTCGTTTCTCACCCTTCGCTTGTGTTACTCAGTCCATCTCGCAGGATTGACTCCAAATGGCCTGAGTTATTGCGTTTAAAGTTTAAAATTGGCATATTCACGGTAGTTGCTTAACAAATTCACATTTGTTCACATATCACGTCTTTTGCGCGCTCAAGTACGTTATTTCAAATGTAGGCACGTGTTTTTAGGCGCTTTATGTGAATCCGGCCTTACAGAAAATTCTTCTTTTCATTTAATCTTTCATTAAAATGTAATTCCCACCCGGCGTTATTCCCACTACAAAAATAGAAAAAAAATAGTGCTGTCAAACGATTAAAATATTTAATCGCGATTAATCGCATTAATGTCATAGTTAACTCACGATTAATCGTAATTAATAACACATTTTTATCTATTCTAAATGTCTCTTGATTTTTTTTTGTCCCATTATTTTTTTCTCATTTTAATGCTACTAATGCTAATAAACAAATCCATTTCGGCAACTCGCGCACATCATCCACTCAAAACGTAACGTTAATCAACTATTTGGCCGGCTCGCAAGCCCAAACGAGTGTGTGCAGCGTACCTGTTGTTTTGTTTACGGTCTAGCTAGATCCGCTTGCGCTTTGGTCAACGAAGCAACAAAACGTCCTCGCGCGGCGCAAACCATTGAAATCAATAAGTTTCATAGCGCAGTGCGTACGTAAAAAAATAACGTCGTTAAAATGGGTTTGCGTTAACAGCGTTAATAACGCGTTTAACTGACAGCCCTAAAAAAAATTAACTTTACGAATGCTAAATGCTTTTTGAATGCCAAATTTTAATGTTGTTTTCAATCTTTTTAATGCTTTGTGTCCTGGAGATTTTACACAACAAGTGGGTTAAAATGCTAAATTGCTGCTCAAGCTTTTAAGAATTGTCATTTCTCTTAAAGCTGAAGTTTAAGTGTTTCATTTCCACACACTAGCGGAAATAAACAGATTTGCACAAATATATATATATATATATATATATATATATATATATATATATATTTGAGAAATAATGTCAGTATTCAGACAAGCTAGTAGTCCCGCCTCCAAATGAATGCCATTGGCTGTGCCAGTTTTGTTATGTCGGGCTAATGGTGTAAAAATGACACACTGTAGCTTTAAAAGGGTCAGACTCCAGGTCACATTGTCCACCTAATAAAATCTGTAGCCAGAACAGAAGAATAAAACCTCTATTTATGCCTCAGGCTCACGACTCAAGACTGATAGAATTGTTTCTTTGTGTGGTTTACGCCATATATTTCAGCCTCATGGTATATTTACAATGTGTGTGTGTGCTTTGCCGCACCTAATGTCTCTTCTATGTTTTTGTGTTATGCTCATAAATACATCATTGCACTGATTTTGTTCAGTAAGCATTTCCTGTCATTTTTTTGCTTCATGTCATGTGTGTGAGTGTGGTTATTTTGCGCATCCCTCACATCTGTGTTTTATCATGCTTCTATTTTTTTTTGTTCCTCTTTCAGTTATGTCTGGTAAGTTGCAAATGTCACCCGTCACCATTTTTGCTGCATTGACAGCAACAGGAAGTTGTCAGAACCACCATCCATCCACCTTCCATCCTTCCACCAATCAGCACGCTTGTCTGGGTTGTCACCGGCAACAGTGACAGCACAGCAGGCCTGGGTAAAAACTAATGCTCGCTCTGAGCGTACAAGGTAACGTCAAAATTGCCTCATTTTCTTCCCACTTAGTTGAAAATTCTAGCTTTATTCCTCCTGACGCGTTACGGCAGTGTACGATTTGACAGGTTTAAGATTGGTTCACCGGTAGACGGAATCGCTTGTCGTCGTAGGGGGTCATACTTTGTGTCACATATTATGAACAATATCCTTATTACGAGATGAAATGGCTCGGGTGCTGTTATGGACACTGAAGTGGAGTGTGCGTCAGGAATCAGCATCACTCCACTCCGAGTCATTAAGATGCATGAAAAAGCGGCATCCCAACGACGTCAGCTCCATTAAAGAGTGTCAGTACGGGACAGATGGTCCGAAATTTATCTCCCCCATCTCCATGTAAATTTTATTGCTTTGTGCCCTTGTCCATGCAAATGAAGCAGACGAGCCATTTTTATATTGCATCTACATATGTTTTTATGTTTCAGAATACCTCCATATCCTTGCTTTTAACACCAGTATGACTTTCTCTTTTATTTCCTGCCGTTAAACGTGACGCTGATGGCTTGAGCTCAGTCCGTCTCTAGTGTATTCATATCCAAGAAGTTTGGCTGATATCAAAGACCCCCTGAAATAAAAATTAGAGATTTGCTAGTAAAAGTTTACAACATAATTTTTTAGCAGGAATGTACACACAGAATATACAGAGGTTTATATACTAAGTAACACTTTATTTAAAGATATATATATATATATATATATATTAGGGCTGTCAAATGATTAATCGCATCCAAAATAAAAGTTTGTGTTAACATAATATATGGGTGCACTGTGTATAATTATTTTGTATATATATATATATATATATATATATATATATAAACACACACACACACACATGTATATATTTAAGAAATATTTTCATGTATATGCTGTATATAGATAGAATTATATATAATTTACATCATAGAAATATACATATTTTATATATAAATAATATTTTTTTCTTAAATATACATGCATGTGTGTGTATTTTTATATATATACAAAATAATTATACACAGTCCACCCACATATATTATGTAAACACAAACTTTTATTTTGGATGCGATTAATCACGATTAATCGTTTGACAGCCCTAATATATATATTAGGGCTGTCAAACGATTAATTGTGATTAATCGCATCCAAAATAAAAGTTTGTGTTTACATAATATATGTGGGTATATTATGGTTATAAAATACAAATTATTTTATAAAATAAAGGCTGCTCTCTGGCTTTTAAACAGTCGTAGTGTGTTGTTCCATAGACTTCCATTTTAAATGCATTCAAGTAAATGTGTTTTTGTTCATTTTTACAATCTAAGAGTCAAAATATTGTCTTTGGCAATTGACTTATTTAACTCCTATTTCTGCAGTTCCTCCTGTGTTTGTGGTGCGACCCAGGAATCAAGTAGCCGGGATGGGCCGCACTGTGACCTTTCAGTGCGAAGCCACAGGAAGTCCTCAACCTGCTATATTTTGGCAGAAAGAAGGCAGTCAGGTGAGTTTATCTGTGTATGTTTGTGCGTTCGCTTGTGATAAAGAGATGCATTTCCTTAGCACACTTTTACAGTAACATATAAAATGCATGGCACCCTTCCCCGTTAAAGTCAGTCAGATTTATGAGGCTGCTAGATTTATAAGGCCATCTGCACATTTACACAAATCTAATGGGCTCTGTAACACTCCACACCTCTAACACACACCTCGACTCATCATGGCTTGATCAGTTTCAGTCATCACACACTCAGGAAGTCAGGCACACTGTGTAAACGTGCAAATCCTGACTGTTTATTTTCCACATACTGAATATTCTTGGAGAAATTAGAACTAATTCTGTTATCAGATTCTACTTTGTTCATACATCTTTTCCTTTCCCCTTCTCCAGAACCTCCTGTTCTCCTCTCAACCTCCTCCTCCGTCCAGTCGTTTCTCTGTCTCTCAGACGGGCGATCTGACCATCACGGCGGTGGAGCGTTCGGACGGAGGCTACTACAGCTGTCAGGCTCTGAACATTGCCGGCAGTGTGATCACCAAAGCCCTGCTGGAGGTTACAGACGGTAAACAAAAAAAGATAGATTTCATTCTTTTTGCTCCTTAGTTTTGGGAAAGTTACTCCCAAAAAGTTTTATTTTATTTTATTTTGTTAGGTTTTTGCTATGTTTTAGCTTACCTCCAGGGCATCCAAGATGTAGATGTCTTTGTTTCCGCAGTAGTTTTAATTTTGATATTTTTAGGTCAAACCGTTCTTGTCTGTCAGTCATATAATGGAGGTCTATGGTCACCACCTCAAAGAGCATGCAGAGAGAAGTCCAAATTAAACATGATTTAATGACTCGTAAATGTAAGTACACATTGATGGCCTAAGACACGAAACAAGCGGTTTGTGTGAGAAAACGAACAGTATTTATATAGTTTTTACATCTTGTAAGCACAGCATGTCCAAGTGATGTGAGGGTGCGGGCGCTTTATGGCTAAAAATACTTTTCATTTTCTCACACAAACCGCTCGTTTCATATCTTCAGCCATCAATGTGTACTTACATTTACGAGTCATTAAATCATGTTTAATCTGGACTTCTCTGTGCATGCTCTTTGAGGTGGTGACCATAGACCTCCATTATATGACTGACAGACACGAACGGTTTGACCTAAAAATTTCAAAATTGAAAATACTGCGGAAACAAAGACACCTACATCCTGGATGCACTTGGGATAAGCTACAACATATCAAAAATTAATTTCAAAGTGAACTATCCCTTTAACAGATTGATTATTTCAGCACAATCCAGTTTAAGAGGCGTTTTATTTGCCAGGAACTTTTTCTTTTCGTAACTAATTCGTCTCATTTTGTGTTTTTTAAAATTGTAATATTGTAACATTCTTTTTTTGTAAATATAATACATGATATGTGTGATAAAGCAAATTCAGTAATGCCTCTGAAAGAATCACTGACCAAAATATTCATGTTCGTTCATGTTCATGAATCTTTTTGACCGACTCATTAAAAAAAGATCCATATATAAAATGACCCATAGCAGATTTATACAGGTGGAGCTGGGGAAGAAGGAGGGTTTCTGAGGGTTCTGGCGCTATCCAAGGGGGTAATCCATCAGCCAGAAGATGAAGCCTCGCGGGAGCCGCGAGCTGTTAGCATCCCATTGACTCCCATTCATTTTGGCGTCACTTTGACAGCGAATAACTTTACATCTGAGGCGTCCAAAGACTTAATTTGTCCATTATTTATTTCTAAAGAAACACGACAATGTATAAAACGCTCCATTACTTTGTATCTTACGTTACGGCCCCATGGAAGCCGTTTTTGTAAAAATAGGCTAAAGATAAAGCTAGTAATCGCACAATTGAGACATTACCGTAAAGACAGGAGGAGAAGCTCACAAGCAATATTTTACTGTCTATGAGGCAATCGGGGGGACATGAAGGCACAAAGTCAAGGTAGAAGCCCATAAATAGAGTCCATAAAAGCAACGGGACAAAATATTTCAACAACATTTTTGAAGAATTAGGTGATTCAGATTTGTCTTGCCACAGCTACTAGAAGATTCACAACTGTCAGACTGTCGTCACGCTCAGTTTGAGCCTGCGCAGTCGCTCAGACATCACACAGGAAGTGCAATAATCGGGATTCAGTCTTCTCCGTTGAAATCAATGGGGTCGCTGTGTCCATTTCTTTTACTGTCTATGGCGCTATCCAAATGTTGAGCAGGAAGCTCATTGGCTGCAGATGCGACAGTAACCAATCAGCTTGTGCCATGTTAAAGCTAAAACGTAAATATCAGTTGTCTAAAGAGTTGAGAGAACTTGGTATTTAATTAAAATCATATAGGCATCGCAAATAACAGCATTTTATAAGAAATGCGTTACCCCAACATTGATTACTTTATATTCTCAAATAGTCAACAAGACACTTCAGAATAGTTACAGTTCGGCAATTCCCTCTCATCCAATGTAATCTCCCGTGAGTGCCTGTCTATAAAGAAAACACCAAAGCAAGACAAAAAGAAGGAGAGTGAGATAAAGAAAGAATAATAACAGTTATTTTAGCACCAATCTGCTCTCTGGCCTCGCTCTCACCGCGTGCACGGATCGTAATTACAGGTCACCGCCATGATGATTCAGTAATTACAACAGCGTCGACGCGAGGACACAACCGTGCATGTGCGAGCGTGTCATCTGATACATAATTCATGTCTTTGATGGTCCTCACAAAAGTGTTGCACGGCTTGGAAAACGCGCTGCAGTGGCGTTTATGCAAATGGAAGCCGTGTAAATGGTGGTAATGCTTCTGGCATTGTCGTACACAATCATATGGACGTAAACATCCCAGCATTTATCAGGCGGCCTGGGTCCTCGGCGAGAGACGAGAGGACACGCGGGGGGCCGTTTTAATAGACGTGGTGTGTTTCTGTGTGTTTTAGTGTGGTGATGATGGCTGGTGTGTGTGAGGGAGATTTAGTGCTGTTGAAATGGTGCCGGTATTAATTGCTCGTCTCTAGTTTGGCTTCGTTCTGCTACTGCTGTTGACTGATTAGAAAATTGCTTCCAGTTGAGAAAATTGGATTCCACCTCGATTTCTCTCTCTCTCTAGTTCTTAAAACATGTACTCAGCTCGTTCCCTGCCAGGCATTCCACACTCGCATGCTCTTTTTCCTTGGTTACATTTATTTTTATTTGCGTTCTTCGTTCTCTGTACCTCTGACCGTACACGCACTCGCCTCTGTGGCTCTTATAAAATGTGGAAGGATGTATTTTGGATTTTGGTTTGGAGTGCAGTTGTGTTTCATTATAGTTATTATAACGATATTAGTAGGTCTGGGGCAGCTTTAAGACTCTGTCTTCAAATGAGACCGATTTGTCTGTCTCTCACTCTTTTTCTCGTTGTCTCGCCCTGTCTTTCTGTCTCTTGTCTTTTAGTTTAGTGCATTTTAGTGACATGATAGATCATTTACATTTATATTGTCAAACCATTTGTAGCTCAGCTACATGCGTAAAAATGTATTTAATTGGGCTGTCAAACGATTAATCGCGATTAATCGCATCCAAAATAAAAGTTTGTGTTTACATAATATATGTGGGTGCACCGTGTATATTTTGCATATACAAAGTACTGTATAATTACACACACATGCTTGTGTATATTTACGAAATATTATTTATATATAAAATATTGATATTTATATATAATATAAATTATATACAAATCTATATACAGTATATAGATGAAAATATTTCTTAAATATACACAAGCATGTGTGTATTTATATATATAAAATAATTATACACAGTGCACCCACATATATTATGTAAACACAATTTTTTATTTTGGATGCGATTAATCGCGATTAATCGTTTGACAGCCCTAGTATTTAATTAAAAAAAAATTAAACAAAGCAATTCATCATAAAATTATTGATTAGGAAAAAAAAACAATGTTCAGAATTTGTGTTGAATATGAGGAATACTACAAAGCTGATTGTATTTTAATATTTTAATTTAGTAGACATTTTTATCTAAGGGACTTATAAATACAACAGAGCGATTAATCTTAAAGTGATTAATCTAAAAAAAATCATTTTATTTCAGAAATAAAGCCAATGAAATGAAAAAAATGGACGAGAAAAAAGAATGTTCATAATTGATTTATTTTATTTGAATATTATTTACATTTAATTTGTTATTTTGATATTTTGTTATTTTATTTTCATTTATTTAGCAGATGCTTTTATCCAAAAGACTAAAAAATACAACAAAGCAATTCATCTTATAGTGATTGATTTTATTATGATTTTATTATAATTATTTTATTTTGTTTTAGAATTTTAAAAATGAATGGACATTAGGAATACTATTATTTTGTTATACTTTCATACTATAACACTCTAAAACAAGGCAGTGATTGGTTGTGTCTGATGGTGTGTTTCTCTCTCTCACTCTCTTTCTTTCCCAGTGATCTCAGACAGACCTCCACCCATCGTGCGCCAGGGTCCCACCAACCAGACCGTGGCTGTGGACGGGACGGTAGTCCTGGGGTGCCAAGCCACCGGCACGCCGTCTCCCACCATCCTGTGGAGGAAAGACGGGGTCCTGGTGTCCACCCATGATTCTCGACTCAAACAACTCGACACGGGAGCCCTGCAGATCCGTTACGCTAAGGTATAGTGGCTCAGAGGGGTCAGGACTACATCAAACTAGGGCTGGGCGATATATCGAATATGTACGATGTATCGTTATATTTTTTGAAACGATATGGAATGAGGCAATACCGTTTATATCGATACAGTAGTTTGATATGAGCACATCTGAAAAATAGCGGAGTTTGCAGTGTGAGCTGCTGCAGTGAAAGTAGCTAGGCTACGTAGTACAATTTGTCCTAAACATGACACAAGCTTATATTAATTGCGTCAAAATCACTTTGATATAGTTAACAAGTTTAAGGCAGCTTGCCGCCCTGTCAAATGCTCTGACAGACACTGTTGCTGACTGACAGATATACTTGCGCTGTTTAATGCGTTTGAGATGTGGTGCTTTCCTCAGTGCTCAACTTACATTTCACAGGTATATTCTCCATCTGTAAATGTTAGAAAGTAAAGCAAATATGTCCATTTCACAACAAATATGTCCATGTCAGAAGAGGACGAGCTTCTGCAAGTGAATCTCCGCTAAAATTCATGCTTCCTTGAACGAGCGCCGGCGCGCGCATGCGCGTGAATAGTACTACGTAGTACGCAATAATTCTGACTAAAATAAACATATTGCTAAAATATTTGTTGTTGGAGAAAATAAATGTGCCATATGTGGAATTTTAAACCTACAAGTATATATTTTTAATGAAAGTGATTATAATGGGGTAATCAAATTAGTAATAGGTTGTACAAATTAGTAATTAGTAATTGGTAATATAATTAGTTTGTGCTTTTGTTTTTGTTTTCATTTTTAGTTTAGCTTTTAGTCAATATAAAAACAAAAGCTTTTTGCACATAATATATTGCATAGCCTATATTATATTTGTTTCCATATCCTTCAATATCAACATTGTTTGTAGGATATCATTGGGCCGAATGTGAATATACTGTATATATATATATATATATATATATATATATATATATTTATTTTTTATTTTTTATTTATTTTTTTAATATAAAGATTTTCTTTATCTAAATAGAAAACGTAGAAAGTACCGAGATATATATCGTATATCGCCATTTGACCAAAAAATATCGAGATATGATTTTTTGGCCATATCGCCCAGCCCTACATCAAACCCTGACGTATTTATCGTGAAGATTAATGTACAGTAAAGGGGACGTGACTCCGGTTCATGAGAACTCTTTCCTTTCGTGGATTTATAGCTTTGCAGCTCCTCTCTGACCCTTTTGATGCTTTAAAAATGCTCACGTATGGAGGTTTGAGCATGTGTTCGTTTGGTGCCCCAAACTTGTTCTCGTAAAGTACTGTTTCCCTTGTTCGGTTTTCCTTAGTAACAGATTTTTATGGAATTTTCCATTCCAAACACACCACACAGAACAACTATTTACTGGGAATTGTAAGCGGTTGTGTTGTGCCGCTCGTCTCAGACTCAGCGCCTCTCTTTTTTACTTTTATTAATATTTTATTCATGGAGGTTTCTGAATGCAGCATGATGGTTTATTGGATGCGGTTAACTACTGCTTCTCTCCGAGCTGAAGTTAGCAGAATTTTTTTTTTTTCTGTTTTGTTCAGAATACCTCAGACAGCACTGCAGGTTTCACTGACAGAATCAAAAATCACAGCTTCCCTTATTAAATATTATTTTTGCATGTTTGGGTTACATTGACGCAGGTTTACCGCATATTCGCTGCTAAATTGTTGCAAATAAACTGTTTGCAAGGGCCCACATTCCCACAGAATGATTGTCATGATAAAAATGTGACTTTTTATTAGCTAATTTGTTTATTAAAGATCATAACTGAGAATAAGTAGTACAAATCATTTGAATAAAAAAACAACAAAAACTAGTGTATTGTTTTACCCTATTGGCATTTTTAAGCATAAAACTTACTACTTTCTCTGAAAAATACTTAAAATTGCATTTTTTTATTGCGTATTTAATTTGGCATATTGCTTTTTAGGTACATTGATCTTGTTTAAAGGATGTTCAGACATTTTTCTATAATATATATATATATATATATATATATATATATATATGAAGAGTTCAGATGCAAAAGCCTCTAAGTGCAATTTGAAATTTTCTTCTAAAATGAATGATCATTTTTATCAAGCTTGTATATTTAAGTTCAGTAAAAATTGTCATTTAAGTGAAATTACTGAACTTAAATATACAAGCTTGATAAAAATTATCATTTTAGAAGAAAATTTCAAATGGCATTTAGAGGCTTTTGCATCTGAACTCTTCATATATATATATATATATATATATATATATATATACATTTTTTTTTCTTAAATATTTGTTTAATTCCATATTTAAAATACTTAAAAAATACTTTTCCATATTTAAAATAGATAGAAGGGTCTAAAATGATTGATGCAATGTATAGCGATATTGCTATATGATTAAACATCCCTAACGGTACACTATGTAATCTTTTTTTTTTTTTTAACTACATTTAAATAACAAGTCAATGCATCTTCAATCTCCCAAGAAGTGTTTTTGTTTTTGTCCATGATTCACTTTGGTAAGCCTGTTATTTGTTTATATTTTAGTCCTGTCGGGCTGGTTTTCACGGCTTATTGCGTACATACGTCACTCGTCCATGCGCGTCTCATCATACCCGTAAATAGAGAAAAGTTGCTCCGGATGCTTTGACGTGTGTGAGTGGCAGAGGTTAGTTGTCACCAGCAAGAAAGGTTGATATGGAGAAGATAAATCTTAGACCTCCGTGGAATCACTCGTTTCAAACAAACGCCGAACAGAGGAGAATCTGCTGGCAAAAAAAAAAAAAAAAAAAACTGAGCTTGTAATAAAACAAGAATCAACATTGACGTGTCTTTTTAGATATTTCATATGTCGTAAAAAGCAACTCAAAGAAGGTGAGGAAGGTAGTGTTGCACTGTGCACCGATACTTATAAAGTATCGCGATTCTCGGAAATTAAAAACATCACGATTCCTAAATTTATTAGTATCGATACTTTAATGAATGACCACGTTCCAGATTTGTAAGAGATGTATTTTAATGTTGGTGTGTGCAACGCACGCTCCCAGTGTTTCTCCTCATGCACGCAGCAAAGTAGCTGCAGCTGTCATGAGACAAACACTACAGTGAAAATGATCTATAGGCTATATGATTATACTCAGAGCATGTCAGTGATTTATTTATATTAGGTTATTAAAACATTTAAAGAAAACAGACCTACGCAAAGGAGGTGCATGTGAAACGCCTTTCCTTTTCAGGAAAAGTATCGAAAAAGTATCGACATCTCAATTCTTGACTTGGTATCGGTATCGAAACGATCATTTTGGTATCGTGACAACACTAGAAGCAGGTATTTTATTGAACGGATAAATTAGCATATGTAGCTCTCTAACAGAGGTGATTGTAAAGCATGATCTACTGTGAAGGGTATTTTCATTATGGTTGTTGTAGCGCTGTGCTGGGGTTAATTTTCAAGAAAGTACCGTGTTTACTAATGAGTAAAGCTACAGTATCGTCTTCAGCTAGTCAGCTTGAGATCCTTTTCATTTAAACTGGTTATATCTCTTAAGCCTAGTAGTGAATGTTTTATGAGCAGAAGGATAACCATATTCATCCGCACAGTCTCGGAAAGCAGAAGCACACCCAAAACAATGTTCTTCCACACAATGCATGCATTATTTTTAACCGTTAGACGGCCAAAAGTTACATAGTGTACCTTTAATTATCAAAATTGTATAATGATTGCAAAGCAGGGATAATATCTTTGCGTGTTTGAAGGTTTGCACTCCTGTACATGATGTGTGAGTGAGCATAGACATGGATGTGTGCAGTACTTCATAAGACTTCCTTTCATCCCTCGCTACAGCATAAACATCATCTCAGGCACAGACGGCCAGTGTTCAGAGAGCCGTCAGTCAGCCTGCAGGTTTTGATGTGCGAACACACACTCCCGCTGTCACCCCCCGTCAGCCGCGTGGGGTTACACACACCCTCAGAACGCGAGCGAGGGGGAGGGGAGCGTTTCCTGTCACAGCACACACACACATGAGCGCCCGGGTTCCCTCTGCACAGGGGTCAAAGGTCCCCGCAGTGTAGGCTGTCAGAATGCGACTTTAATTAACGTAGATGTCTCACTTGAAGACGTCTCGCTTCTTTTAAAGAATAGAGGAGAGATAATGCGAAACGAGGAGATGCATCTCTATCTGTTGCGCTTCGGGCGGTTCGCATTAATGAACATGTCATTAAGCGAACACACGCACACCAGTAGCTCAAGATAGACTATCTATTTCTGCCGACTTTGTGTAAACTGACTGACAGATCGGCTGACGTGTTTTTAAATGTCCTTTATTCCTTAAGATATTAGCATACACCAACACTACATCATTCAAACACCGTTATTGCCATTATTTTAGAAGAAAGAGCCGTACAGGAGGAACATACAGGTTCATGTTTTTATATCATGTCTGTCTTTATTTTCTCTCAACAGTTTTTGTTAATATATATATAAATGACCTTATATGTCCTCCAATTAACCACAAATTTATGTAAATGTATCATGCCTGTCTCGCTCTGTCTCTTGGTTTTTAATTTAATGCATTTTAGTAGCATGATAGATGATTTACATTCATATTACCAAACCATTTGTAGCTTAGCCACCTGCATAACTTTTATTTATTTATTTTATTTCTCTCCGTTTTCCTTTAATTAAACATTTTAGCAACGTACAACAACAAATCTTCATTATAAAAATGTGTATTTTGTTTGAAATGAAACCAGAGCGTTGTTTTTTTTTTTTTAGCTGAATGTAGGAAAAGCATTATAAATGGATATGCATATATGTGAGTTGTTTTCTTCTTTCAGCTGGGAGACACTGGCACGTACACCTGCACCGCGTCCACCCCCAGCGGAGAGGCATCGTGGAAGGCTTACCTGGAGGTGCAAGGTACGGCTGACAGACAGACTGCAAGAGAACAGACAATGGAGCGGGAAGCCCTGAGAAACCAATGACAGGAAATTAAGTTTAAAATTAAACCTTTGTCCAGCTGTAAATGGCCCTTTCACACATACAGTCTTTACTGGTAAATTACTGCTAACAGATCATGTGTAAACAGGACCTTTTCAAATATACCGGTAAATTGGTTCCAGCAATTTAGTTGTAAAATTACCGGTATATCCGCCGGGTGAACGCAGAATGAAGGTTACCGGTATTTTGTATGTACGAGGTCAGAACGCGCAGACTTAAGAAGAAATTTGGGCCAATCAGAAGCCGTTGAAAGAGCATCGGTTCTGGGCCATTCATAAAATTATGACACGTTTTCTCAGTACTGTTTACAAATGTCTTCAATTTTGAGTGATACCGAAACTAAAGCGTTTCTCCTCGTCCGGGCAGATGAAGATATTTGTCAACAGCTTTTAAAGGTCACTTTCGGTTAATGACATCATCACAGAGTTTACCGGTATGTCGGGACTGATGTGTGAATGGTCTGTTGCCGGTAAAAAGTCAGAACGCTGTTGCTTGTGAGAACAGCACATTTTTGAATTTACCGGTAAAGGTAAAATTTTACGGTAATTTACCGGGATTGCTATGTGAAATTGCGGTATTGTTTCTTGATGCAAATTTGAGCCGCTGCTCTGCAAAACAAAAATATGTTTTTTTTTTACATTATTTTTGTCTTCTCCTATGTAAATAACTGAACATATAAGAGTTCAGATGCAAAATCCTCTAAGTGCCATTTGAAATTTTCTTCTAGAATGATCATTTTTATCAAGCTTGTATATTTAAGTTCAGTAGTTTCAATAATACTTTGGTACCTAGTTAACCGTTCTCCGAGATTTGTTATCATAATAATATAATAATCAAAGATAATCAAATGCAAAGAGTTTAATCTCAAAAACCTGTTAAGTGTATAACGTTAGTGTATGGGGGCATTTATTAAGTAAAAAGAAATCGCTAGTTAATACCACTAACAAGGCTCAAAATAGCCCCACACTAACACAGTAACATAATGAGGGTCCCTACATGGAAAACGAAGCATTGAGAACTTTGTAAGTGTAAAAACCGTTTAATAAAAGATACTTTATAAAGACAGTCCACTTCATGTATACAGACAGGGGCCATCTTTAGAAAACAGTCTCGACAAGTCGAACCACGAACTTCGTGCTGAGTGAGCTAACTGTATGAATTTCAGCGAACTTCTGAACTGTATGAACAGCGTTCGTGGATCGACTTATCGAGACTGTTTTCTCCTGCCTGTATACACGAAGTGAACTGTCTTTATAAAGTATCTTCTTATTAAACGGTCTGTACACTTGCAAAGTTCTCAAAGCTTCGTTTTGAATATAGGGACCCTCATTATGTTACTGTGTTCGTGTGGGGCTATTTTGAGCCTTGTTAGTGGTATTAACCAGCGATTTCTTTTTACATAATATATGCCCCCATATACTAGCATTATACGCAAAACAGTTTTTTGAGATAAAACTCTTTACATTCGATTATCATGAAAACAAATCTCAGAGAATGGTCGACAAGGTACCAATGTTTTATTAGACCAAAAGTTGTTTTTTTTCTCCTTTAAATGCCAATTAATAAGTAATCTTCATTGCCATTTAAGTGAAATTACTGAACTTAAATATACAAGCTTGATAAAAATGATCATTCTAGAAGAAAATTGCAAATGGCACTTAGATGCTTTTGCATCTGAACTCTTCATATTTAAAGCAGGATACACTTGTATGGTAATGGGTGAGGAAAAGAAATGTAATAATTAATTTTTACCCTATTGGCAAATTCTTTTTTAAGCGCAAACTTCAATAAACGTTGTTCCAGTTCTCTAATCTACACAGACCTTAATCCGTGGCCTTGTTAGGAGATGATCAACGATATTCTCTTCACCTCTGACTGGTCATAATGTTTTGGCTCATCAGTGTGTATATATGAACCTCTGCATTTCAGAGCAGTTACACAGGATGACGTGCTTATGTTGTGTGTATGTGTCTTTGTTTCAGAGTTCGGCTCTCCGGTTCAGCCCGGCCGACCCACAGATCCGAACCTCATCCCCAGCGCCCCTTCCAAACCGGAGGTCACAGACGTCAGCCGCACCTCAGTGTCTCTGTCCTGGAAGCCCAACCTGAACACTGGAGCCACGCCCACCTCTTATGTGATAGAGGCCTTCAGGTGGCATCATCAGTTTTGACTGTATACTTATTTGTCATTGGTTGGTTTGGTTGTACAAGCGTGTGTTTTACAACCTTTGTAAATACAGTTCACAAGCTAATGGGGGCTTTGTAAATACCAAATCCATTTGCTGCGGCATGTCATAAATAATCAAACCCATGTCCGCGTTTTCCTATAAGCCCGGCATTTTGCGGTAACCTCATTGTTTAGTATAATGTTTGTAGTCAAGATATTTCGATATAAAGTTTGGGCTGCAGTAATTTGCAGTATAAATACTGATGTTTGATGTGTGTATGGACGGCAGCCATGCGGCGGGCAGCAGCTGGCAGACGCTCGCGGATCACGTGAAGACCGAGAGCTTCGTCCTGAAGAATCTGAAGCCCAGCGCCGTCTACCTGTTCCTGGTCAGAGCCGCCAATGCGTACGGCCTGAGCGACCCCAGCCCCATCAGCGACGCGGTCAAAACACAAGGTCAGTTCACCTTTGGCCTCACAGACAAGCATCCTGTCACTGTTTATATGCATATATCCTTGTGTTCAGAAACATATATGCATGTATTACATATTTTTTGTGTGTGTGGTTTGTGTTTATGCAAGTAGACGTCCCACCAACCAGTCAGGGAGTGGAGCATGGCCAGATCCAGAGGGAACTAGGAGATGTTGTCATTCACCTCCACAATCCCACAATTCTCTCATCGTCCTCCGTCAGAGTCCAGTGGACTGTAAGTGCCGCCGCATTTTCTTTTAAAAGGACAGTTCGCACAAAAATGAAAATTTTGTTTGGTCAAAACCAGCGTTGCGGAAAGGTACTTTTAACGTGTGACATTATTGCATTACGCCCTGAAAATGTAACTTGCGTAATTGGAAAGTTCATTCTCTTCACCCACTGGCAAATAGCACGTACATTTCACACATTTTGTGGTAGTGAACAAATGAATCTTTGTTCAAACAGCTGAAGTCGAGGTTAAATCCGTCCAGACTTTCACCTCACTAACACAGGCACCCACAAACAGAAATATTCCCAGCATGCTTCCTTCTTAACATGTTGTGTTGTTTGCACTTTATACGTATTTAATCAAAAACAGCTGAAACGACATCTGCTTTTATTGGGGCGGATCAAGAATTGATTAAAGTCTTTACAAGCGTGTTCAGTTCTCCCCCCTCCACCGCCATATGGACTGATCCCAGCGCTGAACACCTCTGGTAGAAAAATCCCATATAAAATTTACTTTACAATAATGTATTAACTAACGTGAACTAATAATGCGCAATACATTTGTTACAGTTTTTATTTATTCATCTTTGTTAATATTAGTTAATAAAACTAGGGCTGTCAAACGATTAATCGCGATTAAATCGCATCCAAAATAAAAGTTTGTGTTTACATAATATATGTGGGTGCACTGTGTATAATTATTTTGTGTGTATATATATATATATATATATATATATATATATGAATAAAAATCCAGCTGTTCATTGTTTGTTCTTGTTAGTACACAGGTCATTAACTAATGTTAACAAATACAACCTTTTATTGTAATCATTTATTAGTAAATGTTGAAATTAATATTAACTAATATTAATAAATTATTTATTATAAAATAATAAATTAGTTCATGTTAACTAATGAACCCTATTGTAAAGTGTTACCGTAAATACCTTCAGATAAAAAGTTAGAAGCAATTAAAAGCATTTTTGCAAATTAAACATAGAAATGTTTTTTTTAAGTGCTCCACAACAAATTCTTGCAATTTAACGGTATTCAAAACAGAACATAAATATTAAGTGGTATGCATTACAAACAATACTTATAGTCCAAAGTTATTGTACATAAATAAAAATTACAAATATATTTGATAATAAAGCATAGTTTAGCTAACTTAACACCAAAAACTAAAACCTACAGCTTCCTAGTGTCCTAGTCCTGGGTGATCCTTAATTTTGGCCATGTGCTTTCCTGTAGGTGGAGCAGCAGTCTCAGTACATCCAGGGCTATAAGGTGATGTACCGGCCATCCCCGGAGGGCGCTCAGCAGCGTGTGGAGTGGGGCATGTTTGAGGTTCGAACCCTGGGGGAACACAGCGCAGTCGTCACCCAGCTCAAGAAGGGCGTGACCTATGAGTTCAAAGTTCGACCTTTCTTCAACGAGTTCCAAGGCACCGACAGTGACATCAAAGTGGGCAAGACCCTCGAGGAAGGTGAGGAGAGCTTTCCGCCCATCCAACCGTGTGCTCTGTGTGCTTTAAAGCGTAATGTCCCACAATGTTCCTTTCTCATGTGATCTCAAATGTGATGTGACAAATGAATGGGATTTGCTGACTTGCATGTTTAAATATTTGGGTTTCAGACACAATTTTTATACTTTTTTAATGCTATATATATACATTAGTGCTGTCAATTGTCAATCAGTTATTCAGTCAAGAGCAGTGAGTGATTTGCTTTTTTTGTTTCTGTAATTACCCTTAAAGGAGTAGTTCACTTTAAAAAAAAAAAAAAAAAAAGAAAAAAAAAAACTTTTGCTGATAATTTACTCACCCCCATGTCAACAAAGATGTCCACGTCTTTCTTTCTTCAGTCGAAAAGAAATTAAGGTTTTTGATGAAAACATTCCAGGATTTTCTCCATATAATGGACTTCATTGGGAACCAAACGGTTCAAAATAAAACAAATCTTTTTTTCGAGTAATTTCGTTTGTTGAATTAACCAAATGGCACGAAAAAAGATTTGTTCATTTTGATGGACGAGTTTGAAAAGGAGAGTCATGACCGCACATCACAGAACAGAGCAAGGCGAGCATTTGAGCTTATAAAACTTAAACTTTTTTCTTTTATTTTTGAAATGACCGATCGTTTCGCTAGATAAGACCCTTATTCATCGTCTGGTGTCATTTAAAGCCATTTGAAGCTGCAAAAAAAACCTCTTGGACCTTGAACCGTTTGGTTCCCAATGAAATCCATTATATTTTCGACTGAAGAAAGAAAGACGTGGACATCTTGGATGACATGGGGGTGAGTAAATTATCAGCAAAAGCTTTTTTTAAAAGTGAACTACTCCTTTAATGACAGACAGCAGCAAGTTTATTAGGCTGCTCTCACTTTAAGATCCGAAAGTACATGACACGCGGATATGATGCACATACGATTTTCTCACAACTCATGTTATTTTAAGACTTTTTTAACTCATTTAAGACTGCTCTAATGAGGATACTTCACAAAACTTGCACTTTGGCATCGTTTGCGAGTCTTTGTCCGTTCGGGATTGTTTCGATAACAGTTACAGGCTACATTCGGCAGAGTAAGGAAGGCGTTCGCCTGCATTCAGTATAGGGGTGTGCGATATGACGATTTTTAATCGTGGACGATTAAAATGTCTCCACGATCTGCTTTTGAAGAAATATCGTAGTATCGTGTTACAGTGCATTCTATCAGTTCAGTTCTGGCGCCTCCGTCTCTCAACTGTACAACGCGACGTAGCCTACACATGATCACACGTTAAGGAATAGGTACGGGACACCGCAATTCACAAAAGTTCATTATTTGCATAAGCCTTGCCGGTTAAACATTTAATTCACGCGCTGATCCGCTGTTCTAACGTGCGCTTTCCTGACCGCATAACCCCCGACGCTCACAGGCACTAGAAGTCTGTCAAACAGCGCCTGAATACTGGACTAAGTTCTCTCGAGTCTTATTAAGCTAGTACTGTTAAATACACACAATGTTTACATAAACAGGCTATGTCTAAAGTGAAAGCAAACATTTGAGAGAATATCTGGTGTAATATGCGTCTATATTAAACGCGTCGCGTGCTGGTCTAAAAGCAACAGGAATAAATAGTAGCCTACTGCCGCTTGTCCTTAAAGGGATAGTTCACAAAAAAAAAAAAAAAATATTAAGTCATTATTTACTCACTCTAATGTTGTTCCAAACCTGTATTAATTTCTTTCTTGTGCTGAACACAAAAGACAATTTTTTTTAAATGTGGGTAACCAAACAGTTGCTGGTCCCCATTAACTTCCAGGAGAGAACCTATAAAAAAAACTATAAGGGGACCAGCAACTGTTCGGTTACCCACATTATTCAAAATAACTTTTATTTTCAACAGAAGAAAGAAACTTATTCGGGTTTAAAACATCTTGAGAGAGTAAATTAAGACAATTTTCATTTTTGAGGGAACTATCCCTTTAGTGTTAATAATAAAAAAAAAAAACACACAAGGAGAAAATCACTCACTGACTGAGAACTTAAATATATCTTTAATAAGAATCAATTTATTCAGTGAAGTCTATAAATTTCATATTTGTTCATTTAATTACTTCATTGCAATCCAGCAAATACACCTACTGCATCTGAAAAAATAAAGCACTATTTATTTAATATGAATATTAATTTGTGTAATGTTTATCTTGTCTTATTTTTTTAATAACAAAGAAAATAATGACAAAGATTTTTATCTTCGCCACTGGCCTAAATGTGTGGCTTTCTTTTTTCTTTTGTTACCTAAGGCTTTGTTTTTAACATAGGGACATTAGTTTGGCTGTGATGAACAGCCACTTAAAACCAATTAAAAATATTAAAACCAACTTGAAAAAGAATCGTGATAAAAAATCGTGATCGTGATTTTCCTAAAAAAATCGTGATATGATATTTTTTCCATATCGCCCACCCCTAATTCAGTAGTTCTCGTTTATGTTAACGTGTGGTCTGTGGCCCATGAGGGAGGGCAAAGCATGCCATTTAGAAAAGCTTCAGGCAAGCCAAGCACCCGACAACGAGAAGCCAAAAAAGCGCAAGCTCAAACGACTGCTGTGCTAATTGTTCTGAGGGTGTGTCCGTCTGTGGCTCTGGAGAACGCCAGCGAGTTCGCTTTGCTCCAACTTTTCCTGTCTGTGCGTCTGCTTTTTCAAGTTTGAAACACGAAATTGAAATGACGGCAAACGCAAAACAAATGTTTCACTCCAGGCCTTTGTGTTAACAGTGATGTCTGTATTAAGTGGATAATAGTTATGTGAAGTACACTGACAACATTCTGTTCACCCTGAGCTCAAGTCGGCAGCTGGCACTGCGAGGCCCGAATCATGTTGCTTGGCAGTCGCCGCTCATTATTTAAGTTCACTAATACCGCTGAGTGTGTACTATTAAAATGAGTGCTTACATGTGTTTCGGAGAACACACACATACACAAGCTATCGCACTGAGACATATAGTCCATATGCATGTGTACATAATGTTTGTTTATCAATGCATACATGTACCATGTGCATAATTGAAGGTTTTGTGTAGAATATTGTAAGATGTGTGTAACATCCCGCTCTCCCGTGTCTCTTATCGCAGCGCCCAGTGCCGCTCCCCGGGGGGTCACTGTAACAGGAAGCGGAGACAACGGCACAGCGATCCTGGTATCCTGGCAACCGCCCCCAGAGGAGGAGCAGAACGGCCTGGTGCAGGAGTATAAGGTACGAACCAGAGGAAACAGACAATGAGAGAGGCAGACAAAGAGAGCGTGTGGGGGGAAACAATAGAGTGATGGATGGAAGGAAATAGGAAGTGGAAGAGGAAATTATATTTACTGGGTCACAGTCCGTTCGTTTTATGATGCGCTGGTGGTGAAGGGATGGAGAGAGTTTAGTGGATACTGGTTTGATTTTCTTTGAGGGGTTTTTAGTTGTTGTGACATGCTGCCATCTAGTGGTTAACATAAGGTGTTACCTCGACCTTCGCCAGACAGATGCGCTCACAGAACAGACGGGGAGTATAGGCTCATATTGGGTATTTCCCTATCCTGGATAACAATAAGCCAAAACATTTCCTTATAAGCGTGCTTTGATATATTTGTAGGTTTATATACTGTATATACTGTATATATATATATATATATATATATATATATATATATATTGCTATGTAGTAAGTGTATATATTAACAGCTATATATATATATATATATATATATATATATATATATATATATATAGGAAATCATTCCCGCAATCATAATTGTATGTCTAGTCATATTGAAAAAGTACATACTAGCAAAGGGGGCACTAAAAGACACAAAGCGTCTACAAATAAAAATCGGATTTATACTTTTTTTTTTTTTTTTTTTTTTTTAGGAAAAATAACGGACCAAAAGGGAACATTTTGCCTAAGTAGTCAAATGGATATTTATTTTGATCAAAAAATGGTCAAAAAGAGCATCAATAAAATAATAAAAATAAAATAATAATAAAATAATAAAAAATAATAATCATAAAAAAAAAAAATATATATATATATATATATATATATATATATATATATATATATATATTGCTATGAAGAGTATAAAAAAGTTTTTTTATTATTATTTTATTTTTATTATTTTATTGATGCTCTTTTTGACCATTTTTTGATCAAAATATCCATTTGACCGCTTAATGTGGCAGAATGTTCCCTTTTGGTATGCTATATTTCCAAAATAATTTACATAAATCAGATTTTTATTTGTAGACGCTTTGTGTTTTTGCTAGTATGTACTTTTGCAATATGACTAGACATACAATTATGATTGCGGGAACGATTTCCTAGTGTATACTCTTCGTCCTTTATTCTCTTGCATGTCTTGATGTGCTTTTCTTGTCCAAACAAGATAACGGAGCCCGTCTCATACGAAATTCCTCTCAGGCGCTCAGATTTTAATGGGTTTGCGTCGTTTCAGCGTTTAGTTCGTAGGCCGCGGCTGATGGGAAGAGGCTCGGTTTGAGTCGCTCGGTCCCAGTTAATTTTCCAGGTAAATGTTTTCAGGCAGTGTAAGAGAAGGTAGTGAGTAATTTCATGCTTGTTAAATTGGGCGGAGGAGGATTTTTCACTAATCACTTTTCTCGTACACTTATTTTTTTTTCTGCCCCGTTGTGCCTCGGGAGAACTTCAGTCCTTTCTCGTTAGATCACTTTCGCTCTTTTTACACTTAATCCACTTTTTTTTTCTTTGAAGCCTTCAGGGATGTCTAAATCTGGTTAGCGTTTGTGAAAAGATGGACGTCAGCATGGAAAAACATGTAAAAGGGCATTTTGTTTCTATGTGTGATACCGTTGAGCTCAGTGTAGGCCTGTGCGCTGACCCTATAATGGAAGTTAGGCGGTCAGAGAGGGGGCTAGATCACATTTCACTCCGGTGAATGGGACCCCTGCCGGGCCTGTGATTGTGTTAGGGTGAGGGTGGCTGATCCAAGCTCTGCTCACACACAGGGTCGCACACACACTTTGACGCTCATTTGGACGGCACGGCTGGCTGAGCTTCCCGAGAGGAGGAAACAGACCAGGGTTCACTGCGCGCAATGAAAACAAAGAAAACTGCATTTTCATGTCAGGGAAATACAGAGGGAATGTCGGCACCACAGATAGGGAGTGTTGTTGTAGGTGGTGAATCTTGTTTTCATGACACGTCTCAACTTTAGCGCTACATGATAGTGTGTGAATTTATCTTGGACGACTGACGGCAAGGTTGCCAGATCTGCGTTACAAAACTAGCGTAACGTCCATATCCCGTATATCATAATTAAAAATATGCCATTTCTATACCTAACGTACATATTTCACAATCACTGGTATGCAAAGTAAACACCACAATATCATAACGTTTTTCAATACAAGCATTTCAGTCAAATTTAAAAGGGCAGTCAACATTTTCAGACGAGAGATATTTGTACGTAACATTAGATAAAGTTATGTGTATGTTGTCTGTCTGTTTGAATTGGACAAAAATTAATTGATGCTTTTTGGATATTTTGATCATGCTTGAGATTAGTTTTTAGACACAAATATAATAATACAAATTTTTACACACACCTGTAGGACAGTTAATTTATGCTAAATATTTTAAAATATTTAGTTCTAAAGACCTGTAATGCTTGATTTTTTTTTTTTTAGACAAAATATATAAATCAGTAAATTAATTAATACTAATACACATATGTTTACACAAAAGTTTGGACTCACCAGAGTGAATTTATGCTTCTCTTGAAATAAAAAAAAAAAAAATAATAAAAAAAAAATTGTTCTAAAGACTTCTTTAAATGCTTGAAAATATTTTTTAGACAAAATATAAAAATTAATTACTAAAAAAAGACAAATTTTTTACACAAAGGTTTGGTCTCATCTGAGTGAATGTATGCTTCTCTTGATATTAAATATCTCTTGATATGAAATATTTTGTTCTAAAGACTTCTTTAAATGCTTGAAAATTTCTTTTCATACAAAATATACAAATAAATTAATTAAAAAAATATATATATTTTTACACAAATGTTTGGACTCACCAGAGTGAATTTCTGCTTATTTTAATACTAAACATATTTTTGTTCTACAGACTTCTTTAAATATATATATACGCAAAGGTTTGGTCTCATCTGAGTGAATTTATTCTTTATTCTTCTCTTGATATTAAAACTATTTTGTTCAAAATACTTCTTTAAATGCTTGAAATTAGTTTTTTAAAACAAAATATACAATTAAATTATTAAAAATAATAATAATTTTACACAAATGTTTGGACAAACTTTACTAAATGTATTCTTCTCATGATTAAACGTGCTACATAATTCCGATACTTCCATTTGTGTTATTTCAAAGTTTTAAAGACTTTTCTTGAAGAAGTGCTAAAATAGCATGCCTTTTGACCAGTTAGTCTGTGTAAGCATCACTTTAAAAGGTTCACTCGTTCAGAACAGACTTGTTATTCGACACAAGTCATTTTTTATGAAGTGCTAAACGCTCGTCTCCTGTCTTGTTTTCTTCACGTTTCCTCCCTCAGATCTGGTGTCTTGGTAACGAAAGCCGATACCACATCAACCGCACAGTGGACGGTTCTACACACTCGCTTCTGATTCCCGGCCTGGTCGCAGGCGTCACGTACAGGGTAGAGGTGGCAGCCGGCACCGGGGCCGGTCCCGGGGTCAAGAGCGAGGCCACGTCCTTCCAGCTGGGTGAGTCGGATTTATGTTGTTCTGATTGAATACGGCCCTTTGTAAAACCCGGCTGTGTTATTATGACTGGAAAGGTTGATGATAATGGACTGAGCCTTCCCATTAAAAAAAAAAATGCACAGTGAATGGCACGGTTGTAACTTGCCTTGTGGTTAGCCTCCAAAATGTATGTAATTTACAAAAAAAGAGTTCTCATCGGAGAATAAAGGAGACACAAGGTGCATTTTAAAGCCTTTAATTGCTTTAAAAGTTTGTTTCTTCATAAACTCACCCGCTTTAACTTGTTCAGCCTCAAGACATCGGTGACAACGGTTAAACCGTTCTGAATGGAAATGATTGTGGCACAGCCTGGTTTTTTGCCAGTGCATACAGGTGGATAATAGGCCATCCGGTTATGCAAATCTGATTTTAATAAAACGTCAATCACAGTGCCGTCAGAGACTATTTTATAGTCAGACGTCTGACAGAAAGAGATTAAATAGTATTCTGAAACCGTGATGGATGCACATAGAGAGACACGTCCATTAAAGTACACAAAGGAAAACAGTTGATCACTTTTCGAACTTACAGTAAATGTTCTCAATTGTAGAATGAGCTGGTTTTTACGGAAACCCTGAACCGCAACGTAAAAAAAAATCTGTAAAAAAAAAATAAAATATATATATATATATATATATATATATATATTTGTAAAAAAAAAAACTCTATTTTTTTTACTTTAATCTCAAATTGCTAGATTTTTTTTTTTTTTTTTTTTTTTTTAACGTTGCGGTTCAGGGCTTCCATAGGTTTTTAAACATGAATTGAGAAATCACATTTTCCTTGATCTTTTGACATTTAAGAGGTCAGTCATGTACTACAACATCTTGTAAGTTTCAGAACTCAAAACATCCTTGTTTTGACAGCTCTCACTGAAACCAAGTATGATGTAATAGTGCGACGAATTTGGACATTCGACGTATTGCCTCTTTAGCCCCGCTCACATATCGGCGCACGTCATACTATTAAATACGAGAGAGACGCAAACACAAGATTACTCCAGCAACGTCTGACGTTTTGCAGTTCCAAATTGTGAAGAACAGTCTATAGATTGCCTTTCTATTTCCAACAAAGCAAGACAATGTACGTTTGTTGGCTTCATTTTTAAACGAGACCGTTCGATGCAGGCTTTTCAGAGAGAATAAAAATGAAAGATGATGCAGTGATGACTATATTGGATCCTACAGTAATGCCACAACACACAACCCTGAGAAACAATGTTTTCACCATGTGTCACGATCGCTTTGTCTGTTACAGATCGTTTGTTATGTACTCACTTTTCTGAAAATGATGAACGATATGAAATATAACTGTGGAAACTCCAAATACTTTACCACAACCAACTAAGACTTATAAAGTATATGTAACAAAAATGGTTTAACTACGTAACAAAATAAACACCTTTCCGTAGCATCTTGATTAAAACACTAATATAAAGTAATAAGGGTTTGAAATTAACTTTTTCGCTCACTGAACTATTTGGCTACTAAATTTTACTGGCCATTCAGAACTTCTACTAGCCAAAAAAAAGAAAAGAAATGATACAGATTAACAACATCACATCAGCCATCTCCTCCCTTCCTCTTTCATCCTCATCACCAAAAATGTGTTTTAACTAGACAGATCAATACAGTTGTTGGAAAATAACAATGTCTTTTCTTTTGACCAAATGCTTTTTAATCTTCGCTATTGCTTCAATGCAAATGACCAAGCGCGCTGTCATTTATTGCGTAGTGATGTGCATGTTCAAGTAAGCCAGATATGCGCTTTATTTAATATATCATGATGTCTCACGAGTTGAGTATTTGTGCTAAATCTGCAGATTCGGCTTACACGAACTTCCCCAGCACGCCAAATTGGCTAATGATTTGACATCACAGTTGATATTTACCCGCATGTGGTGGGTGTTCATTTCGAACCCTGAATGTAATAATATACAATACTACCTCAAAAATACATGAGGATAAATACAACTAAAGATTGAGCATGCTGTGGGTAACACTAATACTTGTCCCACATTGAAAGATGTTGAGCTGTAACCTCACATACATACAGCTCCTGCATTCTGCGGCCTCACGCCGAGGTAAACAAAGGCCACTGGAAGCAGAGGATGCTGGTCTCAAAAGCATTTGTCACACCGTGGGCTTTCTTGCATCTCTGCAGCCTACGCACCTGTCCTGGCCTAAGCTTCTCAGCGGAGTCTCAGTCACGACCAAACAACAAACAAAACCTCAGAGACAGGAAGCACAAAGAACAGACTAAAAAAATAAATAAATAAAAAAAACACGGAGCGGGGAATACAGGGGGGATGAGGAAGAGATGCTTAGGTTTCGGAGGAACCTGTTTGCCTCCCGGCTGGAAAAGAACTGAACATACTCAAATGATGAAAGTGATGCCCACATGAAACAGGGAGGAAGAGGAAAACAAGTCAAACAGAATGAAATTTATTTTGGGTCGACAGCCCTAGTTTCTCTTTAATGTGAAAAAGAATAAGAGAGGGAAGTTGTTTTTTTTGTTGAGTTGCAGACAGACCATGTCTTGTCATTCATAATTTATCTTTTAAATAATAGATAAAAGCACTGAACTTTCCAATCTAATTCTTATTCCAGTTCAAAGTCAACTTTAGCAAAACTCGCGTTATTAAATCACGAATACAGTTTATAGCGAAATGAACCGCATTAAATAAAGCTATTCTTTTATTGCTGTTTGATGTTTCAAGTAGAATAATGGCTCGTTTTGTTTATAATGTCAAGTATTATTTTTGATATCAAAGTAATTGTTGTTAAAATGATCATCTGTGAAATATTTGATACATTCAAAGGAATATTGTGAGTTAGACAAGTTCGGTAACACTTTACTTGAAGAAGTGTGCATAAGACTGACATGACACCTTCAATACCATGACATATAGTAGACATTAAGTTTCTTTCACTCAATAATGACATTTTGAATGCAAATATGACATTGTTTAAGATGTCTTTGTCATGACACCTTGACATAAACTTAAGTTAAACTGTCATGTGGTTGGCTTTGACATTGGCTGTCATGAGGCATTATAACTGTGTCATGAATATTTTTCGTGACCTCAACTACAGTGGTACTAATTGAATTCGTCATTAAAAAGTTATAATGGCTTAATGAAAGCCAATGTCAAAACCAACCACCTGACAGTTTAATGTAATGTTAACCAATAAGGCTAGGTGGTTTCTTAAGTTTGATAATTAATCTGCTATGTCATGTTTATGACAGGTTGTGTTGTCTTAGTAATGTCAAGTTGTCATGACAAAGACTCTGACAGGTTATGATGTATTGGTTTGTCAAGGTGTCATAACAAAGACAATGTCATATTTGCATTAAAATGACACTTAATGACAGTTGTCACAAACATGCATAAAACTTATGTCATGTCATGATTATGAAGGTGTCATGTTAGTCTTATGCACACAAGTTCTGACACTTTAATATTACACGCATCTACATTAGATTAAAAAAAGTACTTTGCTTATTTAACCTGGAATAGTCCTTTAATTTTTGCATCAGTGAAATGGTTTATGTCAAATCTTTCATTTCTCATCGTCTCGATCTCAGACTCGTCGGGTCGTGTTCTTCCGCCGCCGCTGGACGATGAGAACACGATTTCTCAGCAGATCTCAGACGTTGTCCGCCAGCCGGCCTTCATCGCGGGCATCGGCGCAGCCTGCTGGATCATCCTCATGGTGTTCAGCATCTGGCTCTACCGGCACCGGAAGAAGAGGAACGGCCTGAGCAGCAGCTACGCCGGCATCCGCAAAGGTCAGTCCAGAGCTTCAGAACGTTTCTTTTAGCGCTGGTGATGCTACACTACTGATTTGACAGTGTATTCACATATAACGATTTAAAAATACATCAAATATAACATAAGTAAGAGGTTAGTCACCCCAACCTAATAATTATGAGTTTATGAGTTATTATTAAGAAGGCGTGCCGTGTCTCTCGTCTGATCTTTTAATACGGAGTCTGTGTGTTCATGCGTTTGTCAGAGGCAGATGTTTGATCGTTTTACTATCGACTATCTTCTTTTCTTCTTCGGGTAGTGTTGTGTTTGGCTTGTGTTGTCTCAGGTTTAATCCCAAACGTTATGCTCTTTTATTAAAGGAGTAGTTCACTTTAAAAAAAAAAAAAAAAACTTTTGCTGACAATTTACTCACCCCCATGTCATCCAAGATGTCCACGTCTTTCTTTCTTCAGTCGAAAAGAAATGAAGGTTTTTGATGAAAACATTCCAGGACTTTCTCCATATAATGGACTTCAATGGGAACCAAACGGTTCAAGGTCCAAATTAGAGTTTCAGTGCAGCTTCAAAGGGCTTTAAACGACACCAGACAATGAAAAAGGGTCTTATCTAGGAGCCTTCGAGTCATGACTCAAAAAAAGATTTGTTCATTTTGATGAACGAGTTTTAACAGGAGAGATAACAGAACAGAGCAAGTTGAGCGTTTGTGCTTATAAAACTTGAACTTTTTTATTTATTTTTTAAATGAGCGATCGTTTCGCTAGATAAGACCCTTAATCATCATCTGGAATCGTTTAACTGTCACCGTCCCACAGGTGGGACGTTTGCCACTATATTTTTAAAACAATAATATCTTAGTAAATACCTTAAATAATATTGACAAACTATATATCATTTGAAAGCTTACAATCTCTAGTTTCCTTATTTGGTGACTGATTTTCAAAATATATTACAGAGGAGCCATAATTTATTAATATAAAACAAGAATATTTTCATACTCATAAGGCGTGTTCAGACCTTTATTTTAAAATAGCAGTAAACATGAAAAATCATGAAAAAATGGTAGATACCTCAGTTTGTTTTCATGCCAAAAGTTCAAAAGATAGAATCCATTCAATTATTTTGGAAAAAAAAAGGTCTGAAAAGTTTGAAATCTCAAGAAAAAAATAATAAATTCACCATTTGTGACGTGGCAGCTAGCTATGACTCACATGCGTGTTCTTTGTATATGTTTCTTAGAGGTTCAATAATTCATATCAAAATCTGCCAAACTTCCCATGCTACTTCTGAATAGGATCTCTACTTCAGAAATTGTATGAAAATTGTGAAAATAATGGTTCATATCACTCAAAACATGAATGGAAATGCAGGCGCCCTTATATGGGCAGTAATGGAGTCTGATTGTGCCCTAGTGAAAAAGTTTGGTACTGCGCTCAAACAAAATCTTACTGAAAGCTCATTTTTTGAGATATCAACCTAAAATTTGAAACACAACTTGTTCAGATTTTTGGCTTTGATCTTTCTGCCATTTTAGAGTAGCCCAGGTTTTGAAAATATATATTTTATGTAAAATATGAGTAATTAATATTTTTACATTGTACATTTCCATAAACTCAAACTTCTATAACTTTTTTTCTGTTTCACTTTCTTAATTTATTTCACTTCTACAAAAATCTGCCAAATGTCTTCTTTAAAACAAGACCAATCATATGTCTATATTCCAAAGCATTCTTGAATTACAACCATTTAAGTTCGAAATGTGCATTTTCATGTCTATTCAAAAAAGGGGGGGTGACAGTTAACAGGTTAAAGACCTTTGAAGCTGCACTGAAACTCTCATTTGGATCTTGAACCGTTTGGTTCCCAATGAAGTACATTATATGGAGGAAATCCTGGAATATTTTCATCAAAAACATTATTTTCTTTTCAACCGAAGAAAGAAAGACGTGGACATCTTGGATGACATGGGGGTGAGTAAATTATCAGCAAAAGTCTTTTTAAAAGTGAACTACACCTTTAAAGCTCGTATGAAAATACTTGACTTAGTCTGTAGATGAGTCTGATCCCTTTTTTGTGTTTTCCTCCCTGTGGTCCAGTGTTTTAAAAAGCCGCTTCCTCCTTTGACCCTGATGAATCACAATGAATTCCTTACAGTCGAAAATTCAGAGCTCTCTTTCCGTTTTCTCCTTCATTGAAGAGATGACAGAGATGGCGAACGCAACAATGCTGGTAGAGCTAGCGTGTCTCAAGGACATGAAGCTAATGGAATGTTTATTGGCAGGAATCTAAAGGAAAAGATCCAAGCCATTCATTAGCGTTAGCATTCATAGACTCCCAAGGCTGGGCCGCATTCAAGTTAATTGAACGTGTCGACCACAAGAGCACAAAAAAAAAGCCAAAATGAATATGTCCATTTTTCAAGGTCGAGAGCACCTGAATTCATTTACCAGGATGACTCGACGACTTCTTGTTTCGACAACCGCACGCGATTGACAGGCAGTTTTCAAAGGGACATTCTTTCTAAATGCTAGTGGAATTGTATACAACATATCTTACACAACACAGACTAATTACAAGGCTCAACATTATAAGGATTTCATGTGGATATGCGCTTGTATGACTTGCAAACTTAGTCTAGTTAGGTATAACCATGTTGTCTTAGAAGCAGTAACATTGTGCATGATAGTATATGTCAAAAAGTAGTGTATTTGTAACACCATGAAGGGCATCTGACCTCTGGTTTTAGTGTTTTTTTTGAGCTGCTAAAGACGTTCCCACTTCCTGTATTGCTCTGCAAGCCACAAGAATCCACAGGTTGCCATGTTTGAACCGGTCGGTGCGAGTCTCTTAAGCGTGAACGTGTTTGAACGAAGGTGTATAATAGTAAACACATGAAGAGGTAATCTGTTTTCCGTGTGGAACGAGGTGATGCGGCTGGGAGAGATGTATTATCTTTCAGTGTGTGAGTGAGTATGTGTGTGCGTGTTTACCTGTGAGGGTGTGATATGTTGTTTAAATACACAGATCATCCCCAGACCTCCGAGATTTGATTTACTTATCGTCCATCAAATGATATTTTTTTCCCAAGCTGCTTTTGGCCTGCCAAGCGTCAATCTACTTCTGCTTCAAAACCATCATGCATACAGGATCAAATCATCAAAAAAAAAAATGGGCCAATCTATTAGACTCGTCTATTCTCAGAGCACTGCCAAGAACCAGACGAGCGCAGCCGATAAACGTGACATTTGAAAAGGACGGGGGCGGCTGACAATTTTAAAGGTTGTTTTCCCGTAAATATGCGAAGATGAGAAGGTGAAGACAGCAGGTGTTGAATTCTGATGTATCGATGTAACGCTGCCAAAAAAACAATCCTGACGGAATCACGCGCAACAGCTTCCTGCGCTGATACTTTGATGTTTCTGATGGGCTGTTTATTATGAATTCTGACCCCATATCGCTCAGATTGATTCAGCCGTGTTCATCTGCTTATTGGAGCCTTTGATCAACTTGAAAGAAACTAGATTTTAGATCAGATCGAGGGGCATGTGTGTTATAATAGATTTAAGTCAAAGTTAATAAAGTGCAGCCTTGCACGGATGCTTTCCATCTGATGTTACGTGGCTGGATTAATATAATATAATATAATATAATATAATATAATATAATATAATATAATATAATATAATATAATATAATATAATATAATATAATATAATATAATTATTATTCTTTTTTAATAATAAATCAAAAAAAAATATATATATATATATATTTTAAATAAAAAAATAATTAATATAAATAAAAAAATGTTTAATGAAATAGTAGATAAAAATACAATTAAAATATTTTATATAAAAATTTATTATTAAATTACATAAATGCATTATACACTCTAAACAATGCTGGGATGTTTTAACCCAAATGTTGGGTTAAAAATGTAATTTATTTTTTTTTTAAATCCAACTTAAACTTTCACTTTCAGCTGTAAATGTTTTAATTACATTTTTAACCCAGAATTTGGGTTTGTCCATATTTGACCCACATTTGGGTTGAAACAACCTAGCATTTTTTTGAGTGTATTAATATAATTATATGAATTTATTATGTGTTTAATCTAGGGCTGTCAAACGATTAATTGCGAATTTTGTGTTTACATAAAATATGTGGGTGCACAGTGTATAATTATATATATATATATATATATATATATATATATATATAAATACACACACATGCTTGTATATATTTAAGAAATATTTTCATCTATATACTGTAGATAAATTTATATATATATATTATATATAATTATAAATATTTTATATATAAAAAATATTTTTTTTCTTAAGCACCCACATACATTATGTAAACACAAACTTTTATTTTGGATGCGATTAATCACGATTAATCGTTTGACAGCCCTAGTTTAAATTACATTTAGTGGAGCTTTTGTGGCAAGTATCAGTATTACTATTGATGCTGTAATCAAACTTGCTCTTTTCACCTGGCTGATGATAAAAATGCATATAAATTGAGGGGAAATTCTATAGATTAACAATTACACATATAGTGACATAGTAAAGAGAACTTGTTTTACTTGGGCAAGTATAAGCAACCACTCTGAATACCCTAAAATCTAGACATCAATATTTTCTCCTCTATACAGATATATAGAGTGAATCAAACACACAAACCCACAACTGTAAAACCACAGGGATCAGATGACAAGGAGAACGAAATGAACTCTGTATTTATGATGAGGTTTTAATGTTCTGTGTAATTGGTAACAGACCTGTTACGGTACATCAGAGACTCTAAAATATGATGCCTTATTGAAAACTTTTTTTCCCAATAACTGCACAGTACTGCTATGATGAATAATTAATTCAGGAATAATAACAATTCTGATGAATAATGCATTCTTTGTCTTTCTCTTTGTTCTGTGTGTCTGCAGTGCCCTCCTTCACCTTCACCCCCACAGGTAATCACACCTTCCTCACAGCACATGTGCACATAATTCCCACAATCCCTAGAGTGTGACGACTTCCTGCCCAGTGGAGTTGGAAAGTGCGCTGCGGTATAATGTTTGCCAGCCATTGTAATGAAGTGTCCCTCAACACTGGCTTCAGTCACGTTCGTTCGGCCCAGCACAACTCAAAACAAACATGACACCACCGGGCGAAAGTGTGGGAGGCACGGCCTCTCTTTAAAAATACATCTCCCCACAAGAAAGGAACCCCAGTCTGAGGTTTACATGGATAATCAAAGAGAACTTCAGTCGCATGGACTTGTCAGCATAAAAAGAAGTCAAAAATAAAAGACAGAGAGGGAGGAAAGTGCTTAAAGAAAAGAGTGCTTGACTAAAGAGGGCTGTTAGAACTGGCAAAGGAGCTGATCAAAGCGCTAACGCTGGATAGGAAGCTGTGACATCAGAAGTTTTGTGGCCAATTAGACGGGGAGAGGAACTGGCCTAGCGTGAGGATTGAACTCGGATGACTTTAACATGCCAGAGAAAGACACTTGGACCCTTTCATTATTTTTCATCTCGTGCAATCTTTCTGTAACCGCTGTTGACTCACCTAGTTTAGGGAGTTTTTTATTAAAGGGGAGAAAGAGATCGCTTGTTTTTAGTAGCAAATTCAACCAAACAAGCTTTATTTCAATGAAACGCAGGAGCTTGCAAGATATATAAGCAAATATGCAAGTTTGGATGAGCATTCTTAGCTTCAAAGTGTTCAAAATATGCCTTTATTTATCCATCCATGTTTTTTTCCAAAACCTGTATGACTTACTTTCTTCTGTAAAACACAAAGGGACCGTTTTTAGATGTTTTCCATGTTGTTTTTCCTTCATTAATGTAATTTATTTTATCTGCAGTGGCCTATCAGAGAGGAGGAGAGGCCGTCAGCAGTGCGGGAAGGTGAGATGTTCTTAAAGCACATTAAAATAGCCATGCTATTCATCAGAAGCCAACAATGTCCATGTGGAGGGTGTGTACTGTAGTGTAGTTGCCTTTTGTTGACACTAGGGGGCATTTTTGTCTTGGCAAAGACGCCTTTGGAGGTTGTACATTGAGACGGAGTCCTGCAGAGCCCAGATGAGACAAAAGCCCTTCGTTTCTACCATGTCAATGCAATAATTTTGCATCCAGGTGCACCCATGCTCATATGCAGTCTTTTAGAGTCTAGTTTTTCATTGAGGAGGTCTTTGCCCTTGCCTGGAGGAAAGGTTTACGCCGGTTTTGAAGCTTAAAGAGTCTGTTACAAAAAATACAAGAAAGAGACAGACCATGCTGCAGGGATATAAGGCACGAGCACCTGCTTTGAAGCATCACATTGCACAAAACTCTTTCTTTCATGTTCTTTTTGTGCCTTTGATAAATGTTCCAAAAAAAAATTTTTAATGTGACCTTATTTAATCACATTGTCTCACAAAAACCAGTGTTTTGAAATACAAAATCTCATACCACTGATTTTAAGTGTGAGATTTGATAGAAACGGTTACTACTGCTCTGGGTGTATTCATATATGAGTTTATCCAGAGCTTTCTCTAGCTCTTGAGATCATGGTGATTGACTGTGACACCCTGGCATGCGCTAGGAGCTCCAAGCTCTTCCTTTAACGATGGCTCGGTTGATTCGTGTTTTTCTTTCCCAGGCTGGAGCAGCAATGTTCTCCAGCGCTTGGCTAATCCACACAGAGATCTAACGGTCACGAGGCCTCAGGGAAACGGTGTCATCAGCCACGAGCAACTCAAGCAAACACAATCCATTTAGCACAGATACAGCCCTGAGAGATGCACTGGGATAGAAGAAGAGGGGACGGGCTTCTTATTTAAAGCTGAAGTGTCATTTCACCACCATCAAATGGAATGGTGTTCCCTGTGCCTGCCATTGGTCAGGCAAACAGTTAGCATACCTGACAACTTTTGAGTTTTGCTTGGAGTGAGATTTGTTGACGGTCTCTCGTTCGCTCTACAGTTTGGAGCACAATCTCTGTCTCGCAAGCATGCACGCTATAGATTACGGGACATTTTTAACTAATTTGCGGTATAACTAGTGGATCACAAGTGGCAGATCAATAGATAAACTCATCTTTCAGACATTTGACCTACCCATAGCTGTCAAAATCGAAGAGAGATTTCCCGGAATCCATCCCCAAAATAAGGTGCTTTTTTTTCACGATTAAAAACTCACTTACAAACTTAAATAAAGCACTAGTCATTAAAAGTCTAAAGAGTTTCATTAAAAGTCCGAGGATGAACGACTTCAAGCCGAACCTGTCCGAGCTTGTACGTCTCACGCAATCAGAGCGTAAAAATACGGGATATTTACGGGATATCTATACTAAAACGGGAAGACCGTAAAAGAGCTAAAATACGTGAGAAAATCTGAAACAACGGGAGGGTTGACTGCTATGGACCGACCGTGTTGACACCCCAGACAGCAAACTGACATTGAATCAATGTGGAAACGACGTCTCTCATGACATTGAAACAACGTTGATTTTGCTCATCGAATTAACGTTTAACCAACGTCAGATGCGGCATTCTTCAAAGCTAAATAAAAATCGAAAATTAGTTTGCTTTCATAACGTTGAAACAACGCGTTGATTTCAAGTTGATTTTCCGTTAGTTTTGAAAGAATGACGCGTCTGACGTTGGTTCAACGTTAATTCGATGAGCAAAACTATGTCAGATCAACGTTGTTTCGATGTCATATTTCCACGTTGATTCAATGTCAGTTTGCTATCTGGGACTTCAGCGTGAGAAATCGGGGGTGTGGCGTGTGAAACCAAGTCTCACGGCCAATGCGTGAGAGTTGGCAGCTATGAGTTAGCGCAGCCCTTAAACTTCAATGTTACTGTGTTGGCCTCGTATGGTTACTGTGTTGGCCTCGTATGATTCCTGTCTGTATTGAGTCTTTTGTATAGACCATTTCATAAGATGTAAACAACACTGGTCCAGAAGCACTTCATGTATCAGTTTGTAACTGTTTTCTTTGTTTCACATGTAAAGAAAACATCTTAAAGATGTTTGTTTAACTTTTTGATTCAGTTTTATATGTTCTGTTGGTTGTATTTTATCCCAGCTCTTATGTAGTGTTAAAAAACTGAAACAGGAAGTGCTTCTGGACCAGTGTTGTTTACATCTTGTGAAATGGTCTATAAAAGTCACAGTAAGTCTAAAAACCCAATTAAAACAAGACAACTGATCACGATCATACCTTGTGCATTTACCGTTTCCAAATTAAAGTTTGTAATAAATCACACTGTGTCTGTTTTTTAGGCCGGGTTTATTGAATATAGGTGAACCGGCAACCCAGCCCTGGCTTGCGGACACCTGGCCCAACAGCTGCTCCAATCAAAACGATTGCACCATCAACTGCTGCACCGGGAGCAATGGAAACAGCGACAGCAACCTGGCCACCTACAGCCGCCCAGGTGAGTGTGTAGTAGTCTCGTTGTTATGGTGTACAAATCTCGCACTTCCAAACATGTAGCATGTTGGTTTTAAATGCATGGAAGCTGATGTTTAAAATAAACAAAATTATGATTACCAATAGAAATTTTTTACCCAAATAATATTTTACCCAAAGCATCGACTGAGGAAAGACGATCTCTGAAAGAGTTGAGGAAAAGACTTGCTTATGGTAACTGTGACTAAATGATGTTTTATTTGAACACAGTTTAAAGCAACTAAATAACATTAACGGTGTTCATTTCCCTCTTTTATCGCCATGTTCGTGCAATGCCATTTTCCTAAATCTCATTGAAGGTTTGGATTACCAATTTTCCAACTTGGAAGAAGCGTCGTTCTATTGCGCCGTTCCAAGCAGGAAATTCCAACTTTCCAAGTTTAATGGAATGCAATATAAATAGTGTGTCCTTCCTTTGACACTCGACTGTGTGATTTGTTGGAACGTGGACTTTTAGGGAAAATAAAAGCTCCCGATATTGAAAAGGCCCTGCAGGCTGTAGTCCAGCTAATCCAATCAGCTGCCTGATTTCCATACCGCCGTTAGAACCTTTTAATGCAGTTTCTCTAAGTGCTCGCTTATTCGGGAAACCAGGAGTATATGCAGAGGTCAAAATAGACCTGAGAGAAAGAAGAAAAAAAAAGAAAAGAAAGGGCGAGGAAAGAGGAGGAGTGATGGAGCACCTCCAGGTGGCTTTTTTTCAGGAGTCAGCAAGTTACTTTACAAACAAAAGAACGCCAGGTTGACTCATGAGTCCAAAGAGACACACAACACTGAAAGTGACAAAGTAGTGTTAATTTACAGTCACCCAGTTTTTACAAGTTTGGACAGCGGCGTCACTGTTGGTTTATTTAATGATTTAAACGTTACAAGAGCTTTTTTTGTTCCCAGATATCAGCGTGTGTGACTAAGCCATTGGCTAAGAGCATTTCATTCATTACAGAACCCTTAAATGGATCCAATCCTTTTAGAAAATGTCTTTCTATTGAATATAAGAAATTTGTTCCCATATTCAAGGATAGACCTGAGGATTAAGCTTTGTGTTTGTTCACACCATTCATAGAAACCATAGATGGGGATATTCTAACCCAAAAGCTTTGCTTTACCTTTGATATCCGTTTATTTGGAGTGTTTTCACTAACAGATTTTTATCCATGTCGCCTTCATCAAAGCAGGAATGAAGGATAAATGTTGAGTGACTCTCACAGCATGACATGTTAAAAGCTTGACACCCGCTTGCCTGGTGTGCCAAATACTAAAAAATCTCCAGGATATTAACCGGATCAGTACCCACAGGGCTTCTCTGGAAAGACTTACGACTTAGTTTGTCTCATTCCATGGGATCTTTTATCATTGATACGTCAACCTTTGAAGTGCTGAGCCTTTCCTTCTTATGGAAACATGAGCTACGCTCGAAATCTGTCCAATGGCAGGCCGCGGTATTTACGCGCCAAGCTTCTTGCTCCGATCCCAGGGAGGATTTGAATATTTTATGAGCCGGAGAAAATTGGATCTGTCAGAGGATTGGCTTTTACAGCGTTCCTCGTTTTGGAAGCTTTTGATTCGGACGTGTTGGAACATCCTGCTTGATGAGCCGGGATGCCTTTCGCACGGCTGTTCGAGAAACTCAAAGCGACACGCTTGGCTTGTGTCGTGGACAAGGGGAGAAAAAATAGATTGTAGAGTATCAGGGAGTTTAATCTTAGTATTTGAATTTCGGGTGATCCACATCTTCTTAGAAATTTCTGGTTTCAAGTGTCCTTTCTGTCTGAAAACATCCTTCTCGGTTTTAATCTGCACTTTAAAACCAACCTAGTGTCTTCGCTCCATGAGTTTTCAATCCAGTTTTATCCATAGGTCCTAAACAGTCTGCTAAGTCCATTGGCTATCAAAATGTCTTACCCCTCCTTCTATCGTCCAGCTGACTGCATTGCCAACTACAGCAACCAAATGGACAACAAGGCCTGCAATCTGCTGGCTCCAGACACAGGCCTTTACAGCGACGTGGACCTCTCCAACAAGATCAACGAGATGAAGACCTTCAACAGCCCCAACCTGAAGGATGGCCGTTTCGTGGGACCCGGTGGTCAGCCCACGCCCTATGCCACCACCCAGCTCATCCAGTCCAGCCTGGCCAACAACAACATGAACAGCAGTAGCTGCGGAAGCGGAGGAGGAAGTGCCGACCTTAACGAGAAGCAGAGCTGGAAGAGCAGCCAGGGAACCCCTCAGAAACAGGCCGACATCAACACACCCCTGCAGTATAACGTCATGGAACAAAACAAACTGAACAAGGGTGAGTTCTGTGGATTTAAAGGGTTAGTTCACCCAAAAATGAAAATTCTGTCTGTATTTACTCACCCTCATGTTGTTCCAACCCCGTAAGACCTTCGTTCATCTTCGGAACAGTTAAGATCACTCCTGTATACTAGTCCATAGGCTTCTTGAGGGAATGACTTGCTGGCCTCGAAAAGTCATTAAAGGACATCGTTAAAATAGTCCAAGTGACTACAGGGGCTCAATCTTAAGTTTATCAAACGACGAGAACATTTTTTGTGCGCAAAAACAACAAAAATAACGACTTTATTTCAACTATTCGTTTATTTCTCCCTCTGCCTCGAGTCAGGTTACTAGTTTAATAGCGTAAGCTTCTGTTATTGTACGTCACACGCATCACACACATGACCAGCGTCGGCCAATAGTGAGCCTACGTGTGACGTAGCTTTACGCAATCACACTACGTTAACTGACTACAGGCCCATAGAGAAGGAAGTGAATAGTTGAAATAAAGTCGTTATTTTTGTTTGTTTTTGCGCACAAAAAGTGTTCTCGTCGTTTGATAAAGTTAAAATTGAGCCACTGTAGTCACTTGGACTATTTTAACGATGTCTTTGATGACTTTTCGATGCCAGCAAGTGTCATTCCCTCAAGAAGCCTATGGACTAGTATGCAGGTGCGATCTTAATATCTTAAATATCTTAATTTGTGTTCCGAAGATGAACGAAGGGTTGGAACAACATGAGGGTGAGTAAATACTGACAGAATTTTCATTTTTGGGTGAACTAAGCCTTTAATTGCGGTCCCAAAAAGAGTTATTCAAATTTGATCGTTAAGACTAGTCTTCAAAGAAACCCATGCCATGTTTTCTGGGTTTACCACAAAGGTGTGTCATCAAGGTGCTGCACTTATTCAGTTGTCTCATCATATTCAAACCATACCCAAAAAGTTAAAGCACTTTCATTTAAAGTTGATTGTGAAGACTAGTTCAAACTCTTCAAAGAAACCCATGCCGTGTTTTCTCGGGTGCATCGTCAAACTCTTCTTGTCTTGTTGAACAACTGTCTCCTCATATTCAGACCGTAATAAACGATTTTGATACTTACAGTAATAGCATCTCTGGCACCATTACATGGGGCTCTTTGACTATCTAACCCCTTTTATATCTGTCACGGCTGCTCGTGTTGCATATATGTGTAATTTAACTCGACGCTCTGCTAGTCAACTTAATCCATATTTATAGCTGTTGTTTTACTGTTTGGATGGGGATGAAGGAAAAGAGGAGGCTGTGAAGTGTCGGATATCTCCGAACAGTGTGAAGCCAGAGATCTTAGATTACTGTACAAATAAGGGGGAATGTAACTCAAGCTCAAAGCTATCCATTATCTGCTGCTTTATATTGTGCCACTAAAAAGGTAATTGTGTTTGCTTTCTAACTCAACTTGCATGAGTCTAACTCTGTGTGTGGGTGTGATATTTCACGCTTGGTAGACAATTGAAACCAGTCACCAACAAGTCATAACAGCTTATGACTGAACCCCTTTTGTAACCTTTTAACCACTCGACTGTCCGATGCGTTCTAATTTAAATTGTCTGCTTTTATAAGAGCTTTCATTCGTCTAGTTGCTCTGGTATATAATGCCTCACCTGGATGTATAATAAAAACCCAATCTCTTGACTGTAAACCCTTAGACCACTACCGAGGTGAGGGTCCCATCTCAGTCACCATCCCCTATAACCAGGCCCAGGACGCCCTCACAGGAGGAACCTACAGCAGCTCGGACAGGGGAAGCAGCACCTCTGGTAAGACATCCGTCTATTGTACTGTTGATCTATCTATCTTTTCATCCGGTCCATTTCTTTCGAAACCTGCGAACATAACCTGCTAAACATTCGCAATTTACCCATTATTCCATTTTCATTTCCATTATTTCTGAGGCTTTTCATCACTTCAAGAGGCAGTAAATCATATGCAAAACAGGACATTTTCAAATCGTTAGCTCATTGTTAAAAAAACTGCTGGGAACAAAGAAAAACATTTATGTCAGAACAAAAGGGGGTGAGTCTTCCTCATGATTTCTGAGGTGCACGGCCGCATATCTTAAACGCGGCAGCGACGATCACTCCCTCATTCCTTATTTCTTTAGTTAACACCATGTTCCCTGCAGATTTCGAAGGTCTTCCGCATTTTCCGGGGATGTTTCTGATTTGGAGGATATCCTCCCTCCCTTTTTGCGCTTCGCCCCACCGTCATTAATTACTCCGGCTTTCATCCATCCGACTCAAAGGAAGGGGGGATAATGTTGTCAGAAAGCCGGTGTTTGTTGCGGGACAAAGATAAATGAGCCCCATTCTGCGGCGTATGCAAGGCTGCTGGCGTAATGCATCGTATCTATTTTTATATTGTATTTGAAGTTCAGGTAATTAAAGAGAGGGTCTGAGTGCGTGGAGGTCCTCACAGCTCATTGGTTCTGAATTTTAATTCCTTTCTGTTAATTGGCCTCCAATGTTTCTCTTTTTAATGCTCTCTCTCACTCTACCTCTCCTCTGGGCAATGGAGAGTGTTAGTTTTGAAAAATGACTCATTTTTGATGGAGAGCGCAGCGTTAATTACAAATAGAGAGATAATGCACATAAGCGTTTTACACCGCATAAATTATGGTGTGGGTGTCATTAATGTTGCTTCTCCTGAGTGTAAAAGTGCCATTTGTTTCACACATGCATCAAGCTCAGCAAACAAACTAACAGAGTTTATAAACCCATTTTGGTTTGCAATCAAATTAATTTATGAGTTCAGATGGCATTGTGGGCTAAGAATTACTATAGCTGTTTGTGTTTTTGTTCGTTTGCTTTACAGGAAGTCAAGGGCAGAAAAAAGGTGGGCGACCATCTAAACAGGCCAAACAGAACACAATGAATTGGACCGAACTGTTGCCGCCTCCTCCGGTTAATCCACCACCATGTCAGGAATACACACTCGCGATGGACGACAGGTGAGGTCAACACACAAACAGGTTTTCACTTTTGGTGTGTATGCTTATAATGCAAATTTCAGCAGTGGCGTGTAATGAAGTCACTCCTTCTAGCCACTTTGGTGGGTTGAATTTTATATATATAAAATGTGTATTTCAACTGTAGTCTTTTAGAAAGGCATTTGAAATAATAAACTAAGTGCAATGTAGTGTTGATACATATCAATACTGAAATATCTGAAACACCAGCTGTGCTTTCTCGCTTGAGCGAAACAAACCCGCCTCCCATCACTCGTTTCATTTTCTCTGTATGAATAATGTTGGTATTGAATTGCGAATAATTTGACCCATTCCTGCAGATTTTACGCTCACATCCAAAGTGCGCATAAAGCTGTTTCTAACTACAAAATTGATGTTTTCTTTGCAGCTTTTTGCACGTAGACAGTCAAATACACTCAAAATAATGTCAAAATGCCATTAAAATATTTAAATAGAGGTTTTTCTCCATGGTATAGATGTCAAAATTTAGGCCAGGGAAAATGCTGAGTGGCTTGTAACTTTGGAAAACCACTAGCCACAGTTGCTGGTGAGCAAATAAAGTTAACGCCAAGCCCTTTTAATATTATTACTAAACTAATGCGATAATATTTTTATTTTATAATATTATGAATTATTATTCTTGAAAAATGAATCAATTTAAATCATAAATATTTAAAATAAATATAAAATATATGAATTATTAGAAAAGAAATAAAATGATGACAAAAAATGTTAACATAATGCAAAATATATATATTCAAAAAACTAATTATTTTATCTTTATTAATTATTCAATTTTATTAATATATAAACTATTGATATAATTACTAATATTATTAAAAAAAAAAGTGTTTACTAAATATTAAAACCTAACATGATTATGCACAAACTCAGGGAAAATCAAAATAGATGTTTCTAAAAATGTTCTGATCACATGTTCTTTTGTTCCGTCTTCAGTTATGACACCGACCTGCAGTGCCCTTTGCCACCATCTCGGATGTATCTGCAGCCTGACGAGCTTGAAGAGGAAGAGGAGGTGGAGCTGGAGCGCGGACCTACGCCTCCTGTGCGGGGAGCGGCTTCCTCCCCTGCGGCCGTGTCCTACAGTCACCAGTCCACCGCGACCCTCACCCCGTCCCCTCAGGAGGAGATGCATCCCATGCTGCACGACAACCCTGACCTACATGAGCGCAGGTACGCAACAGCTCCCTAATGCTTTTCTTTTCAAATCACATCTGCAGCGTTTACAGTTTTGATATATTTGACGTCTGCTAGGCGACTCTTGGTGAGCCCACCCCCTCCACCGCGCCCTCTCTCCCCGCCGCACACGTACGGCTACATCTCCAGCCCCCTGGGCCTAGACACGGATGGCTTGGAGGAAGATGAGGACGAGGAAGAGGGTGACGAAACGGATGCAGAAGTGGCTCGAGTCCACCAGCACCACAGCCACCCTCACCAGCAGCACTTGCCCCAGCAGAGGGCTCTCCTGCGGGGCCTGGAACAGACCCCGGCCTCCAGCACCTGCGACCTGGAGAGCTCGGTCACCGGGTCTATGATCAACGGCTGGGGCTCGGCTTCAGAGGAGGACAACGCCTCGTCGGGACGTTCCAGCGCCGTCAGCTCGTCGGACGGATCTTTCTTTACCGATGCTGATTTCGCTCAGGCCGTGGCAGCTGCGGCCGAATATGCTGGTCTACGAGTGGCAAAGCATCCTGGGAAAGGCCCCCATCAGCTTCCAGTGTCTGGAGGTACTGGAACATGTATACGATTTCTTAGTAAACATTCCTGATGTAGTTGTGCACTGCTAAGACTTTAAACCTCCTCCTGAATCAACTTATGAGGGACAAAGCCACAAAATATTATATTTTCACTTGGAGATTTCATTATGGAGGATATGGAAGTGTTCCACCGAAAGTTGCTCATGAATTTAAATGCTAATGATTTCAAATGAAGACACTAGCTTTAATACTATATGTTCCACAGCTGAATTAATTTGTATTCAAATCTGTAGCCTTTAATAGAGCTGAACTAAGCAAACTCTCCATCCTCTAATTTGCCAGCAGCACGGAAATACCAAAACCTCCCTGCGGGACACCGTCCAGGCAGCCCAGTGTCCACAGACAGTAACGTTAGCGCAGCCCCGGGTCAGAGGAGGCCCCTAAAGAGGCAAAAACAACATCCAGCTGCTCAGACAGGCTACCAGCGGCGAGAGGCCTACACAGAGGGTACGTCCACACACAGAATTCTGCGTTCTGTACACTGTCATTAGGGATGGGATTCATGAAAACTAAATATGTTTACTATTTTAGGGGGAGCGGGGGTAAATTTAAAAAAAAATTTAATTAACAGAATATTATATAAAAAAATATATTTTTTTTAAGAAATAATAAAAATGGAACATTTAAATGTAACTGAATTTTGTAATTATAAATTCAAAAAATTAAATAAATACGGAACATTTAAAATGTCACCAAACATAATTTACATAATAAAATCTTTCATTTGTTGTTTTTATTCTTTTCTCAAAATGTATACATTTAAAATATTTTTTTTTAAGAAAAGGTACTAAACATTAACATGTTAGCAAAGTATTATCATTACATTATGAATGTATAATATTTTTTAATAAATAAATAAATATATATTTTGAAATAAAAATATAGCCAAAGATATTATGAATTATATATATTTTTTTATATATATTTTATATTATATATATATATATATATATATATAGGTAATATTTTTGTGTTAATTTTGAGTTTTATGTTGTGCTGTTTAACATTTAATTTACTTAAAATAAAGTTAAAATATGAAATTAACAAAACTCATCTCATGAGCCTGAAATACAAAAAGATTGTTTGGGTGTTTAACATAATCCATTCATATACAGTAAATTGTAATCTAAAATTAAAAATTAAAATTGATTAAAAACTCCATAGATAAATTATGTGCAAAGTACCTCCACTATATATAATGAAGAGCAAGAAGGGGTGGGACAGTGGCTTCCAGCTACAGTGCGTCATAAGCGCCAAGTCCTGTTGAGTCTCTAATGAAATTGCAGCAGGTTCCCAAGTTTCTGAAAAGCTCCGAAGCCTCCAGAAAGGTCGTGCTATGTGTGTAATGCGTGTGGAAGTGAAAAAGGAAGTGCTCACAAACGCATCCGAAATTTCTGCTCACAATCGTGCGAGTGTGTATTTGTGCGCACGTTCTCATCTGCTGCGTCTCGTCATTGAGTCAGTTGTCCTTGTGTGTTGACACTGAGATTTAATATCAGACCCACACAGGCCTTGGTCGGCTCTATCAGATCAACTAGCCCCTCTCATCTGTCCTTCGCTCCCTCCCTTCACTGTAATCTCTTCCTCCCCCTCTTCTAATCTTCTCCGTTCCCTCTCTCTGTCGTCTTTGTTCGCTGTTGGCCGCTGAAGAGACCCAGATTGATCAGTCTGTGTCATCTGAAGTTTCTGTTGAATGTGTGTTTCGACTCGATAGGCCTTAGTCGAGCTGCGTTGTGTGGGAGGTTTAAATACAGTGTTTCGCACAGGAGGTTGTCGTTTGAATGCGTTTCACACAAACACACTCAAAACTAAATGATATGAAACACAGATTGCCTACCAACCCCCCCAAATACCACGCGTCAAACATGCAATCCCTCCCGCCTCTGTTAATTTTGCTCTTGTTTGCTCAGTGCTTTGGGTGACACCAGGCTTATTATCTCGTCCTCCTCCAACTCCTCTCCAGAAGGCCCTGTTAACCTTTCATCTGCCTCCACTTCTGTCTGGAGAGAAAAGAGACAGTCTTTTCCAGACGTTCCTCCCTCTCTTTGTCTTATTTTCCTTCTTTTGCACACTTCTATTAAAAGTTTTCATTCAGATTTCAAGGAAAAAAAGTTTTCTACAGGAATGTTGGACGTCTTTGCTTGTCAAATAGGAGTTAGAAAACATGTAAAGCGGCTGAAAGGAACATAATATATGTAGGTTGGATGCATTTCACGACTTTTCCAGCTGTTCTTTTTTAGATGTTTACCATGTAAATATTACAATTAGGTCTTTGAATTTGATTGATGAACATACTTAAAATGCACGTCGACGGTTATTTTCAAACTTTAAAATGAAGAACATCCTTGAAAAACAGAGCCGTAGGAATAAATTTAGCTATTCATGAGCCAAGCTGACATGGCATTTGCCCATTAGTTCTAGCTGATGCCATTTTCTAGAGGTTTCGGTTGATTGGCTACCATTTGATTTTTTTTTTTTTTTTTTTTTTTTTTTTGCACTGCAGCCAAGTTATATGATAAATATGTTTTATGTGCCTGCTTGAATGCAGTGTGTATGTTAGGCAGCTCAGGTTGATTTAAAACTACTCATCTCAGATAACAGGCAATTTTATTAACAGTTGCATTTGCAAAGACATGCACTACCTTTCAATAGTTTGGAGTTGGTTAGATTTTTATATATATATATATTTTGAAGTCTCGGCTCACTAAGGCTGCATTTACAGCAACACTGTGAAATAATTAGGGTTCCAAATTCTGGGAATTTTCAAAGATGGAAACTTTTCATGGGAATTTAAGGGAATTAACAGGAATTAATGGGAATAAACTATGGGACATTTTCAAAGTTGAGGGTTGGCTCTTCATTGGGAACTTAAATATAGTTGAGGAAAGTATACTTTAGTATAATTTTGACTGAAACAAACAGATGCCATTCAAATACACTTGAATATACATGTCATTCCTCAATCGCATGCACATAGAACACTGCTTACTGCATGGCTATTGAGACCACACCCCCTACTGGCACTGTGCATGCCTCCATCACATGCCCAAAGCTCAAGACTATTGAAGACACACATTTGAGCCTGTGGACTAAACAAAGTGAAGTTTTGATGATATTATGGGGAAATATATTTATTAAATGTTTAAATTGCGAATATCACATATGCAACTACCTAGCAACACGATAGCAAACACCCAGAACACCTTAGCAACTGCCTAGCAACACCATAGCAAACACCCAGAACATCGTACAGACAAGTTTGTTGGTTCGTATACAACCATGTACCACACCCTAGCAACCGAGTGGTGAGTTTTGCCACTGCAAGCACCACTTCACATTTTCTTCTGAAATGTACATTCATTTCTTATGACTGTTTATATTTATGCTTGAATATGATAGAATGATCGATTACATTACAATGAATTCCCATGGAAAGTTTCTAATATGGAATATTTCCAAAATTCCCCAGCTTAATTTCCCATGAAAATTTACCGGAAACTATCCAGAAATTTTCCACCCCTTTGCAACCCTAGAAATAATATACTGTAACAACTGTTTCCTATTTTAAAAATGAATTTATTCTTGTGATGACCAAGCTTTCATTCAAACTTCACATAAGCAAGAAGGACGTGTTTTACTAGTAATTTCATAGAAACTACACAAGCAAATAAAGACAGCAGTGCTAGCCGTTGTATAAAGCACAGACCCCTCATGAATCTAACAGCTCTCTTCTGAAATGTGCTCCGTCTCTCTCACCCCGGCATCGATCCGCGGCCTGACTTACTGCAAGACACCACAGGACTTAGAAAAACCATCCACGTCTACGATGGTCTGATCCTTCTCGTATTTTGCTGAGTGTCAGAGCAGTGATGAAGGCGGGCTAAGCTCTGCCCAACAAAACGAGACACGCGCTCGGTGTGCTTTGACCTTGAATGTGTAAAAATGTTGACGCAGCGCCCAAGCACAATTTTTAAACTAGTCAACAAGCGTCTTAGTGACGCAATGTTTACGCAACGGGTATATTTGTGTCTCTGGTGCCTCTGGGCATGTTGATTTAAAATGTAATCAGGTTTCATAGTCCCTGGCACAAGTTTACAGGATCCATCACCGACAGACTTTTTTTTAGCCGATGATATTGAACAAGAACAGCAATCGTAAACAACCCCGAATAACTGGCACGGGAAGCGCCGAGAAATCCAGTGACAGTGATGAACCGTCATTCACAGTTTCTCGACTGACTAGCGGCACCTCAGTGGGAAAGAGCTCCAGCGTGCAGCTGTTTGGAGGGTTGCAATGCAACGGCACAGCTGTGTTTCCATGGCACCTTCCGGGTGCCAGACAAATGAGTTCTGGTGTCAATTAGCTAAACGTCTGGTTCTGAAGGACACAAGCATGTGTGAATATAGCGCGTCTTGAGTGAGCTAAAATGGAAACTTGCGAATGCTAGCATTGGTGCACTGACACAAGATATTGTCAAACATTCACAAAACGTGAATGCCTGTTCTATAATGAGACCTCTCCGAAGATTTTTAGCATGGTAATGTAATTGACAATCTAATGCATTTAGTCTTGACAGGATAGAGCCGTTGCAGAAAAAGTACAGGAACTTGCTACTGTAGGGCCCTATGATTTCCACGATGACGGAATTGCGGAATTGGCCACTTAACACGGAATCTAGTGTTAACGCGGAATTTCGTGGATTTTTACATATTTGGTTTGAAATTCTGTTTTTGCAACGTGACATCATGACTTTTGCGTAAACATACACGCCAATTTCGAGTCAAATGGCGTGTTATCTTTCATCGACGCATTTTGAGCTATCCGCGTGTATGCATTTATGTCAACGCCAAACGTCCGCGTCATTCCGTGTGTCCGTACTCGCCGTCAAATGTCCGACCAAAACAAAGCAAAATGTACAACTACATCTGGGGAGCTATGTTTTTTTTTCCCTAGGATGGTAAGGGAACAGTCATAAATGCCATTAACCCCAGTGATGGTTAGGTTTAGGGACAGGGTTGAGGTAAGTCATATACAGTAATAACGTTAAGTCAACGGCGTTCATAAACACGCTGAAAAGCGATTATGCGTGTTGATAGCACACCAAAAATGGAAATACGAATTGGCGTGTCATTCACACGCTACTTCATGAGATCAGTCTGGTTTCTGTGTGGGAGAGGAACGCATGTCTGGTGAAAATGCAGACCGGGGGAAGCAAATCTGGGCGACACAAACCCCTCTACCCGTCATTTCAGCTCCAATGACGAAATCAAATCGATGAAAGCATGGCGAAGCGGCTCTACGCGGCTCTGCTTTCGTCGGCAAAAAGTTAAGAAACTCAACGCTATAAGCCGGCAGTGCCGAGCCGAGAAGTTCGCAGGTCACTTATGCAGTGTTTCCCACACATAGGCTAATTCGCCGCCACATACTGCGTTTCGTTTTGCATCATGTTGCATCATGTAGTATTTGTCCTGAAAAGGCTACTGAGTAAATGTCTGTATTGCCTAAAATTTAAGGTCAATCTTATTTTTTTTTTTTTGTATTTTTTAATACATTTCAATCATTAACTTAAAAAGCACAGTCTTTTTACGACTAAAATAACAGTCAAGGGTAAAAAAAAAGCTAATTCCCAAAAACTAAAATGGAAAAAAAACGGAATTTGGGAAAAAATAAAATGGATTTCATAGGGCCCTACGTACTGCTGGGCCCTATCCACTACTGTGATTACGCTAGACTTACTGCTGCTTCACAAATAGCATATATCATAGCAGGTGGAGCTGGGGAAGCTGGAGGGTCTGAAAGTGTGCTGCAAACTGCTATAGTAAACGGTAAACAGCCATTTAAATGTTGAGCATCAGGCTCATTGGCTGTTGAATCAGCTTGTGGCAAGTAGTTAACGCTGTAATTATCATCAGCTTTTGTTAAGGACCTATCAGCCTGCACAATCTAGCGTTTCAAGACAGAACTAGGCATTTTTGTTGTTTCCTCACAGATCTTCCACCTCCTCCGATTCCTCCCCCAGCCATGCTGAAGTCTCCAACACACCCGGCCAAAACTATCCCGGAGGGACCACGGGGGGCCATGTCACCCAGATCCAATTCTGCTGATGGCAAAGACAAGCGAACGAATCCGGGCGGACCCAGGCCCCGGGATGGCTCAGACACCCGGACCAGCTCTTCAGAACGACGTGAGGGCCAAGATATACAGAGGAGTCAAAGAACGGGGAAAAGCAGCAAACAAGATGCCGGTGCAGCCCAGAAGAGCCGCCACCACCCAGGTACTGCACTACATTCCTGCGGTCTCACATTAAATCCTACAATAAATAATGGTCAAGTTACCTACCTTTTTCATTATCTTCTCTCTTTCAGGCTCCGAGGACATCCTACCTTATAGTCGCCCATCTTTCCCAGCCATCCACAGTCCTCGTGGAGAGAGGGACCCCAGCTCCTCCAGTTCACTGTCCTCTCGGGGGTCCGGTGGACGGCGGAGAGGCGAGGGGGCTCCAGGGGCCCGCAGAAACCCTGTAGATGTTGGGCTAAACACCACAGGAGCCTTCCAGATAGATGGGGAGGAGCTCGAGGTATGTCCTCACTTCTAACATAGCTGGAAATTAAAGGCAGTTCGAACGCATTTGACCACATGAATCCAGTCCAGTGGGTTTTTGACAACCTCTGGAAGTGGTCAAAAGTGGACAAGCTCAAAACAGTTTCAGACCCTGTATTTTGCGTTGTCCACTCGTGATCCGATTGACCAAAACGCACCTTAAAGAGCCCCTATCATGGATTTTTGAAAATGACTGTTCACATGGTGTGGAATATAGCTCTAAGAGAATGAAAACATCCTGCAAAGATTTATATCTGAAAGTGCACCGTATATAAAGTTATTGTCTTTCAAAAGTGAGAGTCGACTCTGAGCCTATGAAATGAATTGTTTTTGAAATGATTCATTGGCTGTTACATCGTGACGTAGATACATATTGGCAGACGGAAGTGTAAACTTGAAGTCTTCAAATACTTCATCATAGCATCATGTCGAGAAGACGCTGTGTTCTACAATGCAAAGATAGTTCAGCCACTTTGTTTTCATTTACCAGGGACGAGCATGTGAAGAATCGATGGTTAGAGTTCATATTTGCAACGATACCACAACAGTATAGCCCGATTGTGTTCTCATCATTTAAATGACGAATCGTTCAAAAACATAAATGAATTCAAATGTGGATTCGCAAGCGGTTGTTCCTGAAGGAGGGCTCAGTAACTTACCCATATACACTTCCCAGTGTATATGAATCAGCTTCCTCCTCCGAATCAAAACCTGTAAGTATTATTAATAATTGTTGCTTTTATGGGTTTTGAATGGTTTTGTTGCATAGGGGCACGAGGCAGTATGTGTGTGCGCGTGTGTGTGTGTGTGTGTGTGTGTGTAAGTTACGCTCAGCACAGCTTCTAGGTCTCCAATGTCAATTTTTTTTTAAATATGTGAAATGTTTGTCGCTGTTATTGGAGTTGTCATAAAGAATAGAGCGTCTTGTAGTACTGCAGTGCTTTATCAATATGTTTATGTGTTATGCTAACAAACAATAACTGACTGGGTCTGTCATCTGACCAATCACCACCGATTAGCGTCACGCAAAGGAGTGGTTTGGAAAAATGAGTCGTTGTACGAATCATTTGGGAGTCGGTGAGCAAATCAGTTACAAATAAATGCATATTATAAGACAAATAAAGTGTTTTTTATCCTTCCATGCATGTTAAACTGTTTTTGGGAACTCCTAAAACAAAAATAAGAACATTTCAAATGCTATGATAGGGGCTCTTTAATACCAGGTGTAAACAGGGCCAAGGTGTTCACGATTACTAGACACTTCTAGGCAAATGTTGGGGCAGGGTTGCAGAACATTGGCCCTCCTCAAGCAGAATTTGACACCCCAAATGTATCTGCATTTCTAAGATTCTTAAGAATCAGGCATGGCCATTTGTAACTTGAAAGTGCGAGGCTTCCAGTTATTTCACCTGTACAAAAACAGCCTTTTTGCTGCTTTATAATGCAAACTGGTATATCTTATTATATGGTATATATTATCAAACTGGTATATATTATCTTCATTAATTATTGTATTCATAAACATACTGGTTTGTAGCGCAAATAAAGGTAAGGTAATAAGATAGCTTTCATAGTGGAAGATATTCGCATGCTTCAGGAAGCCGCTTTTAAAACGTGGGGTATCGCGTTTGAATGTGCGCTCGTGTTTCTCTTTCGAGTTTGCGTACTCTGTGAATAGGGAGCATCAGTGCGGAGCGCACATTCTACAAGATAAGACAAGGATGTTTATGTTTACTATAATGCTTAAATTTTTTTTTCAGATGGTGGAGAGCTGAAGATGAAAAAAATGGCTGTTTACACATCCTCAGCAACCATCTTCAGTGCAGTTTGACCATCTCGGTGGTATCGGAAAACTACCGACCCAGAGTCGCGTTTGGAAAACTGACCAACCATTCTTCATTTATTTACCTTAATTTCAATGTGCATTTAAAGAAGAAAAAAAGACAGAAGAAAAAAGAAAAAAAACATACAAAACAAAAACGAAGGGTACATTTGAGAGGGGGCTAAAGCAGTTTTGTTTTGATTCCAATGCAATATGGTGCGTCCGAAAGCTCCTGAAACTGATTATGGCTTTGTTCACCTTGGCGAGAAGGTTGTCAGTCAGCTGTTACTGTAATGAAACTCCAGGCACAAAGGGACTGGCTGACATGTACATACACGTGTATACATATCTAACTGTCTTTTATAATCCATTGTGGTACATTAAATTTGTCTTCCTTGACTTATTTGAATAATTTTAAAAATTACGCCAGTTAATATAATTTTTTTATAGCCGCCATCCTGGTTGTAAATTGTCATAGTGTTTAAACTGCCCCAGGAGAAGTGCCACATTTTGAGGGTTATTGTTTGTTCGTTTTTGTTTTTTGTAATGCACTGTTATTCTTTTGTCATTGTTGATGTTTGTTGTTCTATGTTTGACTTTGGTTTTAAAAGCACAATCACTAAACTTTATTTTGAACCATGTTATTGATTAACCTTTTTGTCTTACGCGAGGGGTGCGCGGACGGTACGACAAAAGGCCTTGTTAAACCTGTCGATGTAGGGTTATGAGAAAAGAAAAAAAAAAAGATAAGCTGTTTACAAACGAGTGAATGAATGGAAACGAATCCCTGCATCCTGACCTTCGGTGTCTTTTCCAGATTCTCATTCCAGCTCAAAATATCCTCCAAAAATGAATGAAATATACAGGAATAATGCAGGGATGTTATGTCTACGAAAGTATTGCTCCACCTGTGCACTTTCGTTATTCAAAAGAGAAATCATTTTTTCGATTTACATATGCACTTAACAGGAAGTGGGTGTCGGTTTGAGAATCTGGGGTGGCCGTGATTGGCTGGCCGAGGACCCGGCTCTGTTGTGTCAGTCACGCTCTAAATGGGGTGAGGATGTGAGTGTTAATTCATTTGACATCTGCAAGCATTTGTTTCTTAAAACAAAAAAGCATTTAAAAAAAATGAAGAAAAAAATAAATCAAAATACTGAAACTGACCTGCTTGTTGTTTTGTTTTGTTTTTTTGGCTTATTTATGCATTACTACAAGGCTCAATCGAAACTTTTCAGAGGCACACGCCACCGAGAAAGTTCACAGAATGCATCGCAAATCACCGGCGAGATGGCTTAGCAAATGGTTAAACATTTAAATTTAGCGCCAGATCATACCACCATGCACTTTATTTACTCTTATAATAATACTACAGTCATTTAAACTAAGAAATGGTATAATAAATTACCTTTCCGAATCAGAAAAGACATACATTTCAAGGAAGGAATGTTATAATCATCATGTTTCCTCAAAGTTAAGAGCAGCTGCGCTGATTGTCAGTCGTTGTCATGGAGAAATCCTGTAAAAACTCAGTAGAGTCATCGCCGACGACTGTGACGTGTCGTATCGGGTTCATGAAGGGTTCTCAGTTCAAACACGCAAAATTCTCGTGATCTCGATTTAAAACAAAAAGTTTTGATCCTCAATTTTTCCAAAATTGTGCAGCTCTACAACCACCACCAAAAAATCTATACACCTTTTGTACGTTTACATACACTTTCCAAAAGAGTTCAATTTCAGTTCCAAACCTAACAATACAAAATATCTACAGTAATACTATATTGAAATATATTCGTAATCTAAAAATATTAAATGGTACCAAAACAATTAGATTTAGCCCAATTTCCACACAAATATTAACCTTTCAACCTATTATATAACAAGAAAAGTTGAAGGGGTGTGCATAAGACTTACACGACACCTTCATAACCATGACATTTGTCATGAATATGAAATAGGGTTTATGCATGTTTATGACAACTGTCATTAAGTGTATTTCGCTCAATTATGACGTTTTTCATTCAAATATGACTTTAAGATGTCTTTGTTATGACACCTTGATATAAACCAATACATCATAAGCTGTCAGTGTCTTTGTCATGACAACTTGGCATAAAATAAAGTTAAACTGTCATGTGGTTGGCTTTGACATTGGCTGTCATGAGGTATTATGAATATTGTTCGTGACCTCAACTACAGTGGTAACTAATTGAATTAGTCATTAAAAAGTTATAATGGCTTAATGAAAGCCAATGTCAAAACCAACCACCCGACAGTTTAATGTAGTTAACCAATAAAGCTAGGTGGTTTCTTAAGTTTGATAATTAATCTGTTATGTCATGTTTATGACAGGTTGTGTTGTCTTAGTTGTAATGACAAAGACATCTCAAACAATGTCATATTTGCATTAAAAATGTCATAATTGAGGGAATGACACAGTTGTCAAACATGCATAAAACTTCCTTCATATTCATAACATGTCATGTAGTAGTGGCAAAATATATTGCCTTTGAAATTCACAACAAACAATATTGGAAGCATTTCTAAGCCCTTTTAAACCTTGATACGCCCATTTATTTGACTATTTCTAACCATGCAATACAACACATTTTTCACTACACAGCAAGTCCAAGTCCCTGTGTTCTGCTCGATTGTGTTACATTCATTCTAGTTTTGTATTCTTAAAGACAATATACGAAGGCCCCTAATAAATGTCTTTGAGTAGACCCCAACACCATCCTCATTATACCAGATTCTTTAAAGCCTATTAGTCATTTAGGCAACCCACTAACAAGTGTTCAGCACATCCCCATTGAGAGCCACAGCACTATGACAACTATACGCACTCTTCACTTCCAAATCCACAGACAAATATTGGGACATACAGCAACTAAAATGTCAAACGCATGCCTTCTCCTGTGCGTCTTGATTGCTGTCAGAAAACGAGAGCAGTTCCCTACAGGTGTTCCCTATTAAACATCTTTTAAACGAGAACAAATCTGGAGCGAACGAGAGCTTCCCCTCTGGCTCGATCCATCATTTTAATGAGCTACGGTGTGTATGCCGCGCACAATGAGGCACAGGTGATTAAAGGTAGTACACACGCAGACACTGCTGCGAATATTATGAATACATGTAGCCTAGAGATGAGTACATCTCCGTCATTCATTATTATAAGGCGACATACAGTAACTGGCGACTCTGGGTCAATTCCGAGTCCCTCGTTGCTATCAAACACACAGCCGTTAGCTTCACCGAACTCGGGAAGAAACTGGCTAATTTATTTGAAAACAGCATGTGCCCGACTAGAAAATGCAAGCTTTTGGTTTCTAAAACATGAACGGATGCAACGAGAAACATCCAATCTGCTTTCTGCTAGCGGTGTTGTGGCGCTAATGAGCGTTCGCTAGCTAAATGAGTCGCTAAATTCGGAGCTAGCTAATACAGACAAACATTCAGGGTTTTTCCTGTTGATGTGTAGGGTTTAACCTAATATCCTTTGTTAGGAAATTCATGTCTTATTTTTCACCCAAACTGGTTTAATTAACCCCACACGCATAACGGGAGGTAATTAAGAGTAACAGCTGTATGCTGTCAGGAAAGACGTCCTCCGGTCTGCTGCTGCCCGCAGAGACCAGTGTCGACTCGGTCCCACCTGCTCGCTCGCCCGGAGAAGCCGCATCTCTCCGTTTCATTTGCAATGTCTTCTCTGTGGAGTAGCTACAGACGACAGGATTTGGATTGGAATCGATTCATTTTCTTTCATTTCCTTCCTCCCTCTCTTTACACATATCTCCCTTTCTTTTCCATTCCTTCCTCCACCTCGTTTTCCTTCCAAAAACACAATCCCCTGATTAGATGATAACAGTATCTCATAACCCTGGAAAATTTCTCTGAACTTTGTGAACAAATTTGTTGAATTCAATTAAACCTTGGACTTTTTCCTCCAATCATCTGCCTCTCAGTTGTGTGGAGCTGGCCTTCCCCTGAGTATCTCAGCTACGTACCAAAGGGTTTTTTTTTTCAATAAGTCCTTTTTAATAAGTCATCCCCAGTGCTCAGCTCAGCAGAACTCCCTCCGTCCGTGTTCAGACCTCACAATTAACCTGAGAGAACTTCACCTCTCCTCACCGAAGTCGGTCCCGCACATCTCGCAGCCTCACGTAACCCTGCACGTCCCACCAGCCAATGAGTCACGGGCAGTTTTTCATCTACTTCATTATTAGTTTTCATCAATTACATTATAAGGCTCAGTCAGGAAGAAGCTCAGTCAAATTTATGCAACTATCTCCCTGCCAAAAGCAGAACGCTTCAACGAGCCAAATCGACGGCGGATGACAGGGAGAACGTAAATGTGTAAAGCAATCAACAGTTGCTGACAAAGACATTCCATCTTAAAGGAAATGAATGGATGAATTATGCACCAAGATGTCTCTCTAAACCAATGATTAAAAGGAATGACATGCCAAGCTGATAAATGGCACAATTCCTTACAGACCTGCAATGCCACATGGTAAATGTTAGAAGAACCTGTTAAAGCCAAGAGACTTTCAGTGAACCTTTCAAATTGTGCATTAATCTACAAAAACAAAAAATATATATATCATAGAATTATTTCATATCTAAAAAGGAATAGTTCGTTCTTGGATTCATCCATCTCTCCAGCATAGGGCTGGGTGACATTATGATAATTATTGCGATATAATTTTCCTCAATAAAACGATATTAAGAGTTTAATACAATGTACACAGTGCTAATCAGTTGAACCGCGCCACATTGACCATTTATCCGCTCGGCTCAAAGTTCAAACGGCAGTGCAGAGCGAGCTTACTTGAGCAGATGCGTTAACTCGCCGATCGATCTCAGTAACAAGACCGAAACGCTTGAATTCACAAACAGGAGAAACACTGACTTTTACAGATATAGTCTTTTAAAGATACAGATAATTACTTTTACAGAGACTTTTTACAGTACAGACTTTTATAAAACCATCATTTAAAGGGATACTCCACTTTTTTTTGGAAATAGGCCTTTAAAATAGAACCCCTTACCCGTATGTATTATAAATGACATATTATACACTCACTAGAATACTTTATTACTTGAACTAAGTAAATATACATTAATGAGCACATATATTTTTGAAAGAACTAAGTGTTTTTAGCTAAGAATAAACTAAAAGAGTTACACAGTGTAGCTTTAAGGAAAAATTAAGAAATTTAAAAACCGTGAAGTGTGTCATGAATAAAGAGTAGACTAAAGCTACAATTTTATTCATAAATAAAGTCATTAATAAAGTTTCTACAACTTAGGATCAAAAATGTTAATTTAAACTTGAAGGAAATAAACATTTGACATTTGTGATAATCATCGATATTGACTGATATAAAAAATTGTGTGGGTTTTGTTTTGTTTTGTGTGGGTTTTGTGGGTGTTTTTTGCCATATCACCCAGACCTGCATTATTGCCAACCAGCACTAAACGTGCAAAAACAGGTTCAAACTAATGTATGGCCAAAGTGTTTACGTTTCTCACGGAAAATCAACCAACAAACGACTTCCGAATGTGCATAAAGATAGGGGAAAGCATTTTAACAAGAAAAGATTAGACACTTTTGTTAGTCACAGACCTGAACTCGGACCAAGCTGAAACACGACGATGATTGACCACGTCCAAACAGCGTTTGAAGGGGATCGTGGACACAAACGGCTAAAATTGGCATGTTTTCGTAGTCAAACGACCTGCTGAACAGACAAACCGCGATCACGGCATGATGAATGATGAAAGGTGAAGACAAGGGTGAACGGCCAGGAAGAGACTTGTGAAAGACGAGAGAAACGACTTGGGTATCTCTCGTTATTAGTCTGTCGCTTCGTTTAATTCATCCTTGAAGAAAAACTTTCCCCATCTCTGCTCTAAAACAGAACATAAATACATTTGTTGGGCACGAACCCCTCAACAGACACATTCATGTGATGACATCTGAAAACACTGAATGCTGTTAATACTGCATTAAAAATACAAAACCTCACACTTCCAGTGACACTCATCACGAACCCCACTACAAACAAGGAGTTCCCCTGCCTGTTTATATTCATTGCCTGCTGATTAAGTGTTCTCTTCACTGCCGCCATCAATGCATTGAACGCCACTTCATGCCCTTCACGTAGAGGCAATTAGTTAAGGCCGTCTCCTATCATACCTACTGACAGCAGCTGTGAATCTGCAGACGGCAGTAAAGCTCAAGGTTCTGTTCGAGGCTTGTTCTATTGATCAGCAACCCCGTCTCCTTTTACCCGTTTAATGACCCCCTTGATTTTCCCCCAGAAAGGGTAATACAATATTGAAATGTCAGATGATTAATGGCGTTGTTCTTATGTCTGGTGAGGGTCTTGTTGGGGAAAGTGACAAATTTCCTGCCCTTTTCGCTTTTTGGTCTGGTGGCATTGGGATCGGCCTGATCCGTTGTAAGGAGCGAAACGCATGACGGAGGAATGGAAGAGCAAAGGAGAAGAAGAAGAAGAGGATGACACCACACAGGGGACGGGTTGGCTTGTTCTGGTTCTGGTGTCAGGGAATAGATTGGATAAATCCATCTTCATTAAGCCGATGGGAAGAAGTAGAGGGATGCTATACCTGGTGTGTGCATTCATGCGTTCGTGCAACAAGCTCTTATAAATGTGCTGCATAGCTAATCCTTTAAAATAGAAATCCAAATGGGTTTCAAACTATATGCATACTATTAAAACGCACAAATAGCTATTTCTACACTGGGAAAACTCACATTCAGTGCAGAGAAAAACTGAGAAATAATGCCAGATGGGTATAGAGTATGGATTTTTTTAGCATTTCACAGATGTATGGATCTTAGTTTGTATTTGCAGTAGGGATGCTAATCCAACATCTAGATCAGATAAACATGTTACATCAGTAGCGCCACCGCTACAATTACTTAGTCACACGTTCTCAAAAAACAGACAACAGCAGGTTGTCAGTAGATAATCTTGTGATGATCTCAACATATTCTCACATTGATTTCAAACAGCATTCAATAGCAAGTACCACCTGGCCAAAGCGACCGTTGACACGTCACAGAGCATTATGGGTTAGAGATGCGATTTTGGTTGCTTAAATGCTCGAGTTTTATTCCGTTTTCCAACTGTTGGTTAAAGGGATAGTTCATTTTGAAATTAATTTTTGGTATGTTTTAGCTTACCTCAAGGGCATCCATGATGTAGGTAGGTATGTAGGTATTCCACAGTATTTTCAATTGTGAACAGTTTTTATGTCGTTTTTACCTCTTATAACCACAGCCACGTCAAAGTGATCTGAGGGCACGGGCGCCTCAGTCTGCGCAAGCACTGGAAAGCGCCAGAAGTGATCTCTCGCGCTTGTTCGTCAATTATTATTTACATAGAGATTTCAGAAGTGTTACCCTTCACTGTGAAGATCTAAACATATTTAGATATTTATACGGGAAATTGCAATGGAAGACGATTTTGATTATTTTTCGCAACCGTGCGAGAGATCACTTCCGGCGCTTTCGCAGAACGAAACGCCCGCACCCTCAGATCACTTGGACGTGGCTGTAGTTATAAGAGGTAAAAACAAAATAAATACTGTTCGTTTTATCACACAAACCGCTCGTTTCGTGTCTTAGTCCATCAATGTATATTTTTTTTACAAGTCATTAAATCCTGTTTAATTTGGACTTCTCTGTGCATGCTCTTTGAGGTGGTGACCATAGACCTGCATTATACGACTGACAGACAAGAACGGTTTGACCTAAAAACATCAAAATTGAAACTACTGCGAAAACAAAGACACCTACATCTTGGATGCCCTTAAGGTAATGCCCTTTGGGTAAGTCGCTTTGGATAAAAGTGTAAATGAATAAAAAAGCTAAAACATACCAAAAATTAATTTCAAAGTGAACTATCCCTTTAAAAATGAAATGGCTCGAATTAATTCACACCCCTACAATTGAATCCATTGTACCATCAGCGCTCGGATTCGCTTCCATGGTGCCGTCAAGTACTGTACGACTTATAGTCTGTGAGGAAAACTAAATGCTATTGGCTATTTGAAAAGGGGGAGGAGCCAAACAATATGTCCCACCTTAGCTTAGTTCCTTCCAAGGCACTTCAGTGGGCCTTTAAAGATACTTTTGAATAAAATGTTTGTAATAATGTTCAATTATGGTTAAATTAAGTTAGGGTGTAGGTTAGGGTTAGTATTTGTTTTAGCATTGTGTGGGCAATCAGCACTGTGATTAACATGACCAATGACAGCTTTAGAAATGGCTGCGGGGTGAAATTTGCGCTGAGCTGGTTTGTGGACTGGAAAAAAATACACACAAAAAGAGCATCCGAACAAACTGTGCATGCAAAACTTATAAATGAATTCATAAATCCATAGACTGGCTGCATACCTTACTCCTTAGACAATGGCATCCATCCTTCACCTCAACCTTTACTATAATTAATTAGATCTGGGTAGTGTAGAGTCGAGTCTAGTCTCACTCATGTGATCCTGCATTGAGGAAAAACAGACAAAACAGTTTACCTTTACCAACATAAAAGATTATATGACCATTACAAATTGTAAAGCTGTATACATCGTACCTAAAAAGTATATGGAAACTTTTGGAAACTTACATCACACTGTTACGGGTAGTAACTCAAAAACACAAAATTCACCACCAAGCAATGCTACAATGCTAACAGCAGCTAAACTGTATTTAAACAAAGCTAAGTTTTAAGCTACTCCTTCCTTCAATCTTCATTAGCATCAAATGAATATTTATGAATATAAATTTTCACATGCTATAGACATCAACCAATTTTTAGTCATATTTCACGTTACATTCCCTACCTAGCAAAACAGAACAGTCGACAGAACTATCCCACCATTAAGATCTTAGCATTATCAGCAAACATCATAACCACAGAGGGTCACATTTTTGAAAATCAATTGCATGACGTGTAAATATTGTCATAAGGACCTATACGTTCACCATATTTTCGCAGTTGTGTTATCAGCATACATGCCTCTCGTTTGTGTTTTTTTAATTAGGAACTGCAGCGTTCAGACGCAATACAGATAATCTCTTTTTGGTCTGAGATGGGGGGGAAGCCGAGCATGAAAGTAATTGGTGAGTGGAACACAAATTGGATGATAACATGATGTGGTTTCTATCCCTCCGAGGCAGAATTTGCACATCCATTAGAACAATGCTGTTCTCTGCACATTTCCAAACGTTTTATTACTCACACACGTACATTTATGATCAAAATGCTTAGCAGGCTTAGTGATAAAATCCCACGCGAAGGGGGTTATAAACACACGCTAATATTAAACACAATGGCTTTGTGTAAGGGGAGGTATTTATGATTGTTTCACAGTGCAGTATGACAAATGTATGTTCTGTCCCCAGTCTGAATGAAATCAAGATTAAATGGCTCCAGGGCATAAAAAAGCAGCAAAATAATATGTTGGGAAATACAGACAAATATCAAAATGTAAAATATGTTGCCCTCATTTACAAGCTTTTACAAAGCACTTTATGAGGGATTGCATTATGTTTGCTAAAGATAGACACTGATAAAAAAGGCAATCTACTAGTATACAACTCAAAATTACTCAATAATAAAGTGCTTACCCACAGAAATTAAAAAGAATTAAATTAAAAAGAATATTGCATGCTACTGCATTATTCTAAACTTAGGTAGGAGAAAAATCAATGAATTCAAACCATAACCACAAAAGACGTATAATTAACTACATACCTCACTCATTGAGTCCTTTGGCAATTGGGCATTCATCCTTCAACTCACTCTTAATTTCTATAATGTCTTCGGTCTGAGAATCGTAGAGTCTTGTCCAGTCTCTAGTCAATGAATTGAGGACAGCAAGACACAACATTTACCATTATTAATTTGAAAGATTATATTAACACAGCTAAAGACAGATGTGTTAAATTATATATACAGTGGAGCTGAAATGTATATATCTGAGATGAAAGTACAAGTCGATTAATGTTCTTAGAAATGTGTGTCCACGTTGGTTTCATTCATTTCTTAACCCTCTGGTGCTCTTCAGTCACTTTGACCGAAAAATGTAGTTTAATTTGTTTTTTACTTGACACTTGACTTGTGGCACTTGCTATGTTACCACACACATAATAAATAAATAAATAAATAATAATAACTGCCACAGAAATTAATGGGAATGATACAAATCCCAACTATGCATGGATTAATTAAAAAATAATTTATAAAATAAATATTACACTGATTTTCTTGGTGGGAAAAAGTTCAGGTGTTCAGGAAAATGATGGATGAGGAGCACCAGAGGGTTCAAAACATAGTACAAAATAACAGCAAAACTCGGTTAAAAACAACATGTTGTTTCATTATTAATTTTAATTTTAATGACACTCACATACATTGTTCAACCAACCAGCTGCAAAACCTCTTGATTCAACGGCAGTGTCACTGTTTGGCCCTCAGGAGAACACGTGCCTCAGATGATGTTTGTTTAATTGAAATACTAAATGAAGACAGAGTTATGATACATTGTTTTAAATACTATGCATCTACAGATTTAATAATTGCGTGGAGACTAAAAGTGGGCCAACAAAATATCGCGCTGTTATGGACTTATGAATGCAATTTCAAGCTGATTGCATTCCATCTCCTCTCAGAAATGTTTTGTATACAGACGTGTGTGTGTGTGCCCCTGAGGTACGCCGTTCTGTTACATGCTAAACATCTAATGGGTTCCACATTACACAGGTGGATGTGTCAACACTTGAACAGATTGTGAGATTAAACGGTGAAGGAAATTGAGAGGTGAGAGTGGAGGGATACAGCAGGAAACTAATATTTCTTCTTTTCTCTATCCCCCTTTCCCTCTTTCTTAATGTGTCGCCATGTCTTTGTGTTAATTTGCTGCTTCAGTGAGACGCTACATCGAAAGCGCCATGTCTAATAACTTCAGCCGCCTTCACGCAAAAAAACACATCAGAGTCACACGCTCAGGTGCCACTCAAATTATTAAAAATAACCTCCACTATCATGCGTCCCTAAATCACAGGATTTACCAGACACGCTAGACGAGACTGTGAAGCTTTCGCTACCTGTCTTTGACGGGTAAAACAGATGAGAGAGATGTCTTGCTCTCCTGAGTTTCGACTTCCAGGTTGTGTAACTCATATTGACATTTTCCTGTCTCCAAGACACGAGTGAAAGTAGTTTTAAAAATGAAAGAATTACATCACATCCAGTAACCTCTTCACCTTGCAACGTTTTGCAAGAGCAATCAGGTACACCCAAGGGGGTAATCCATTGACCGGAAGTTGAAGCCTCGCGGGAGCTGCCATCTTGTAGCAGAACTTCACTTGCGTTAGCATTCCCATTGACTCCCATTCATTTTGGCGTCATTTTGACAGCGAATAGCTTTACATCTGAGGCGTTTGAAGACCCCATTTGTCCTTTATTTATTTCTAAAGAAACACGACAATGTATAAAATGCTCCATTACATTGTAACTTATATTATGGCCCCGTAGAAGCAGTTTTAGTGAAAGTAGGCTAACGATTGCGTCATACTCACACGACTCTCTGTCGCACAGTAGAGAGATTACCGTATGGACAGGAGACGAAGCTCATGCGCAATCGGGGAAACGCAGAGCTGAGATATCGAAACTCAAAAATTCGGCCCGAAAAAAAAACGACAGTGGTACCCCTTACGGTTTTTTTTTTGGGCGTAAAATTAAGTTTCTCCAATCTTCCCAAATTCTGGTAGAGGGCCATGAGACTTAGACCTGAGTGCAAAAATGGAGGCTCTAGCCCCTTCCAGAGCTGAGATATCGAAACTCAAAAATTCGGCCCGAAAAAAAACGACAGTGGTACCCCTTAAGTTTTTTTTTTGGGCGAAAAATTAAGTTTCTCCAATCTTCCCAAATTCTGATAGAGGGCCATGAGACTTAGACCTGAGTGCAAAAATGGAGGCTCTAGCCCCTTTCAGAGCTGAGATATCGAAACTCAAAAATTCGGCCCGAAAAAAAAACGACAGTGGTACCCCTTACGTTTTTTTTTTTGGGCGAAAAATTAAGTTTCTCCAATCTTCCCAAATTCTGATAGAGGGCCATGAGACTTAGACCTGAGTGCAAAAATGGAGGCTCTAGCCCCTTCCAGAGCTGAGATATCGAAACTCAAAAATTCGGCCCGAAAAAATAAACGACAGTGGTACCCCTTACGTTTTTTTTTTTGGGCGAAAAATTAAGTTTCTCCAATCTTCCCAAATTCTGATAGAGGGCCATGAGACTTAGACCTGAGTGCAAAAATGGAGGCTCTAGCCCCTTCCAGAGCTGAGATATCGAAACTCAAAAATTCGGCCCGAAAAAAAAACGACAGTGGTACCCCTTACGTTTTTTTTTTTTGGGCGAAAAATTAAGTTTCTCCAATCTTCCCAAATTCTGATAGAGGGCCATGAGACTTAGACCTGAGTGCAAAAATGGAGGCTCTAGCCCCTTCCAGAGCTGAGATATCGAAACTCAAAAATTCGGCCCGAAAAAAAAAACGACAGTGTTACCACTTACGTTTTTTTTTTTGGGCGAAAAATTAAGTTTCTCCAATCTTCCCAAATTCTGATAGAGGGCCATGAGACTTAGACCTGAGTGCAAAAATGGAGGCTCTAGCCCCTTCCAGAGCTGAGATATCGAAACTCAAAAATTCGGCCCGAAAAAAAAAACGACAGTGGTACCCCTTAGGTTTTTTTTTTGGGCGAAAAATTAAGTTTCTCCAATCTTCCCAAATTCTGATAGAGGGCCATGAGACTTAGACCTGAGTGCAAAAATGGAGGCTCTAGCCCCTTCCAGAGCTGAGATATCGAAACTCAAAAATTCGGCCCGAAAAAAAAAACGACAATGGTACCCCTTACGTTTTTTTTTTTGGGCGAAAAATTAAGTTTCTCCAATCTTCCCAAATTCTGATAGAGGGCCATGAGACTTAGACCTGAGTGCAAAAATGGAGGCTCTAGCCCCTTCCAGAGCTGAGATATCGAAACTCAAAAATTCGGCCCGAAAAAAAAAAACGACAGTGGTACCCCTTACGTTTTTTTTTTTGGGCGAAAAATTAAGTTTCTCCAATCTTCCCAAATTCTGATAGAGGGCCATGAGACTTAGACCTGAGTGCAAAAATGGAGGCTCTAGCCCCTTCCAGAGCTGACATATCGAAACTCAAAAATTCGGCCCGAAAAAAAAAACGACAGTGGTACCCCTTACGTTTTTTTTTTGGGCGAAAAATTAAGTTTCTCCAATCTTCCCAAATTCTGATAGAGGGCCATGAGACTTAGACCTGAGTGCAAAAATGGAGGCTCTAGCCCCTTCCAGAGCTGAGATGTCGAAACTCAAAAATTCGGCCCGAAAAAAAACGACAGTGGTACCCCTTACGTTTTTTTTTTGGGCGAAAAATTAAGTTTCTCCAATCTTCCCAAATTCTGATAGAGGGCCATGAGACTTAGACCTGAGTGCAAAAATGGAGGCTCTAGCCCCTTCCAGAGCTGAGATATCGAAACTCAAAAATTCGGCCCGAAAAAAAAACGACAGTGGTACCCCTTACGTTTTTTTTTTGGGCGAAAAAATTAAGTTTCTCCAATCTTCCCAAATTCTGATAGAGGGCCATGAGACTTAGACCTGAGTGCAAAAATGGCGGCTCTAGCCCCTTCCAGAGCTGAGATATCGAAACTCAAAAATTCGGCCCGAAAAAAAAAACGACAGTGGTACCCCTTACGTTTTTTTTTTTTTGGGCGAAAAATTAAGTTTCTCCAATCTTCCCAAATTCTGATAGAGGGCCATGAGACTTAGACCTGAGTGCAAAAATGGAGGCTCTAGCCCCTTCCAGAGCTGAGATATCGAAACTCAAAAATTCGGCCCGAAAAAAAAAACGACAGTGGTACCCCTTACGTTTTTTTTTTTGGGCGAAAAATTAAGTTTCTCCAATCTTCCCAAATTCTGATAGAGGGCCATGAGACTTAGACCTGAGTGCAAAAATGGAGGCTCTAGCCCCTTCCAGAGCTGACATATCGAAACTCAAAAATTCGGCCCGAAAAAAAAAACGACAGTGGTACCCCTTACGTTTTTTTTTTGGGCGAAAAATTAAGTTTCTCCAATCTTCCCAAATTCTGATAGAGGGCCATGAGACTTAGACCTGAGTGCAAAAATGGAGGCTCTAGCCCCTTCCAGAGCTGAGATGTCGAAACTCAAAAATTCGGCCCGAAAAAAAAAACGACAGTGGTACCCCTTACGTTTTTTTTTGGGGCGAAAAATTAAGTTTCTCCAATCTTCCCAAATTCTGATAGAGGGCCATGAGACTTAGACCTGAGTGCAAAAATGGAGGCTCTAGCCCCTTCCTGAGCTGAGATATTGAAACTCAAAAATTTGGCCCGAAAAAAAAACGACAGTGGTACCCCTTACGTTTTTTTTTTTTTTTGGGCGAAAAATTAAGTTTCTCCAATCTTCCCAAATTCTGATAGAGGGCCATGAGACTTAGACCTGAGTGCAAAAATGGAGGCTCTAGCCCCTTCCAGAGCTGAGATATCGAAACTCAAAAATTCGGCCCGAAAAAAAAAACGACAGTGGTACCCCTTACGTTTTTTTTTTTTTGGGCGAAAAATTAAGTTTCTCCAATCTTCCCAAATTCTGATAGAGGGCCATGAGACTTAGACCTGAGTGCAAAAATGGAGGCTCTAGCCCCTTCCAGAGCTGAGATATCGAAACTCAAAAATTCGGCCCGAAAAAAAAAAAAACGACAGTGGTACCCCTTACGTTTTTTTTTTGGGCGAAAAATTAAGTTTCTCCAATCTTCCCAAATTCTGATAGAGGGCCATGAGACTTAGACCTGAGTGCAAAAATGGAGGCTCTATCCCCTTCCAGAGCTGAGATATCGAAACTCAAAAATTCGGCCCGAAAAAAAAACGACAGTGGTACCCCTTACGTTTTTTTTTTGGGCGAAAAAAGTAAGTTTCTCCAATCTTCCCAAATTCTGATAGAGGGCCATGAGACTTAGACCTGAGTGCAAAAATTGCGGCTCTAGCCCCTTCCAGAGCTGAGATATCGAAACTCAAAAATTCGGCCCAAAAAAAAAAACCCACAGTGGTACCCCTTACGTTTTTTTTTTTTTTTAGGGCGAAAAATTAAGTTTCTCCAATCTTCCCAAATTCTGATAGAGGACCATGAGACTTAGACCTGAGTGCAAAAATGGAGGCTCTAGCCCCTTCCAGAGCTGAGATATCGAAACTCAAAAATTCGGCCCGAAAAAAAAAAACGACAGTGGTACCCCTTACGTTTTTTTTTTTGGGCGAAAAATTAAGTTTCTCCTATCTTCCCAAATTCTGATAGAGGGCCATGAGACTTAGACCTGAGTGCAAAAATTGAGGCTCTAGCCCCTTCCAGAGCTGAGATATCGAAACTCAAAAATTCGGCCCGAAAAAAAAAACGACAGTGGTACCCCTTACGTTTTTTTTTTTGGGCGAAAAATTAAGTTTCTCCAATCTTCCCAAATTCTGATAGAGGGCCATGAGACTTAGACCTGAGTGCAAAAATGGAGGCTCTAGCCCCTTCCAGAGCTGAGATATCGAAACTCAAAAATTCGGCCCGAAAAAAAAACGACAGTGGTACCCCTTACGTTTTTTTTTTTTGGGCGAAAAATTAAGTTTTTCCAATCTTCCCAAATTCTGATAGAGGGCCATGAGACTTAGACCTGAGTGCAAAAATGGAGGCTCTAGCCCCTTCCAGAGCTGAGATATCGAAACTCAAAAATTCGGCCCGAAAAAAAAAACGACAGTGTTACCACTTACGTTTTTTTTTTTGGGCGAAAAATTAAGTTTCTCCAATCTTCCCAAATTCTGATAGAGGGCCATGAGACTTAGACCTGAGTGCAAAAATGGAGGCTCTAGCCCCTTCCAGAGCTGAGATATCGAAACTCAAAAATTCGGCCCGAAAAAAAAAACGACAGTGGTACCCCTTAGGTTTTTTTTTTGGGCGAAAAATTAAGTTTCTCCAATCTTCCCAAATTCTGATAGAGGGCCATGAGACTTAGACCTGAGTGCAAAAATGGAGGCTCTAGCCCCTTCCAGAGCTGAGATATCGAAACTCAAAAATTCGGCCCGAAAAAAAAAACGACAGTGGTACCCCTTACGTTTTTTTTTTTTGGGCAAAAAATTAAGTTTCTCCAATCTTCCCAAATTCTGATAGAGGGCCATGAGACTTAGACCTGAGTGCAAAAATGGAGGCTCTAGCCCCTTCCAGAGCTGAGATATCGAAACTCAAAAATTCGCCCCGAAAAAAAAACGACAGTGGTACCCCTTACGTTTTTTTTTTTTGGGGCGAAAAATTAAGTTTCTCCAATCTTCCCAAATTCTGATAGAGGGCCATGAGACTTAGACCTGAGTGCAAAAATGGAGGCTCTAGCCCCTTCCAGAGCTGAGATATCGAAACTCAAAAATTCGGCCCGAAAAAAAAACGACAGTGGTACCCCTTACGTTTTTTTTTTGGGCGAAAAATTAAGTTTCTCCAATCTTCCCAAATTATGATAGAGGGCCATGAGACTTAGACCTGAGTGCAAAAATGGAGGCTCTAGCCCCTTCCAGAGCTGAGATATCGAAACTCAAAAATTCGGCCCGAAAAAAAAAACGACAGTGGTACCCCTTACGTTTTTTTTTTGGGCAAAAAATTAAGTTTCTACAATCTTCCCAAATTCTGATAGAGGGCCATGAGACTTAGACCTGAGTGCAAAAATGGAGGCTCTAGCCCCTTCCAGAGCTGAGATATCGAAACTCAAAAATTCGGCCCGAAAAAAAAACGACAGTGGTACCCCTTACGTTTTTTTTTTTTGGGCGAAAAATTAAGTTTCTCCAATCTTCCCAATTTCTGATAGAGGGCCATGAGACTTAGACCTGAGTGCAAAAATGGAGGCTCTAGCCCCTTCCTGAGCTGAGATATTGAAACTCAAAAATTTGGCCCGAAAAAAAAACGACAGTGGTACCCCTTACGTTTTTTTTTTTGGGCGAAAAATTAAGTTTCTCCAATCTTCCCAAATTATGATAGAGGGCCATGAGACTTAGACCTGAGTGCAAAAATGGAGGCTCTAGCCCCTTCCAGAGCTGAGATATCGAAACTCAAAAATTCGGCCCGAAAAAAAAACGACAGTGGTACCCCTTACGTTTTTTTTTTTGGGCAAAAAATTAAGTTTCTCCAATCTTCCCAAATTCTGATAGAGGGCCATGAGACTTAGACCTGAGTGCAAAAATGGAGGCTCTAGCCCCTTCCAGAGCTGAGATATCGAAACTCAAAAATTCGGCCCGAAAAAAAAACGACAGTGGTACCCCTTACGTTTTTTTTTTGGGCGAAAAATTAAGTTTCTCCAATCTTCCCAATTTCTGATAGAGGGCCATGAGACTTAGACCTGAGTGCAAAAATGGAGGCTCTAGCCCCTTCCTGAGCTGAGATATTGAAACTCAAAAATTTGGCCCGAAAAAAAAACGACAGTGGTACCCCTTACGTTTTTTTTTTTTGGGCGAAAAATTAAGTTTCTCCAATCTTCCCAAATTATGATAGAGGGCCATGAGACTTAGACCTGAGTGCAAAAATGGAGGCTCTAGCCCCTTCCAGAGCTGAGATATCGAAACTCAAAAATTCGGCCCGAAAAAAAAACGACAGTGGTACCCCTTACGTTTTTTTTTTTGGGCAAAAAATTAAGTTTCTCCAATCTTCCCAAATTCTGATAGAGGGCCATGAGACTTAGACCTGAGTGCAAAAATGGAGGCTCTAGCCCCTTCCAGAGCTGAGATATCGAAACTCAAAAATTCGGCCCGAAAAAAAAACGACAGTGGTACCCCTTACGTTTTTTTTTTTGGGCGAAAAATTAAGTTTCTCCAATCTTCCCAATTTCTGATAGAGGGCCATGAGACTTAGACCTGAGTGCAAAAATGGAGGCTCTAGCCCCTTCCTGAGCTGAGATATTGAAACTCAAAAATTTGGCCCGAAAAAAAAAACGACAGTGGTACCCCTTACGTTTTTTTTTTTTGGGCGAAAAATTAAGTTTCTCCAATCTTCCCAAATTATGATAGAGGGCCATGAGACTTAGACCTGAGTGCAAAAATGGAGGCTCTAGCCCCTTCCAGAGCTGAGATATCGAAACTCAAAAATTCGGCCCGAAAAAAAAAACGACAGTGGTACACCTTACGTTTTTTTTTTTTGGGCAAAAAATTAAGTTTCTCCAATCTTCCCAAATTCTGATAGAGGGCCATGAGACTTAGACCTGAGTGCAAAAATGGAGGCTCTAGCCCCTTCCAGAGCTGAGATATCGAAACTCAAAAATTCGGCCCGAAAAAAAAAACGACAGTGGTACCCCTTACGTTTTTTTTTTTGGGCGAAAAATTAAGTTTCTCCAATCTTCCCAATTTCTGATAGAGGGCCATGAGACTTAGACCTGAGTGCAAAAATGGAGGCTCTAGCCCCTTCCTGAGCTGAGATATTGAAACTCAAAAATTTGGCCCGAAAAAAAAAACGACAGTGGTACCCCTTACGTTTTTTTTTTTGGGCGAAAAGTTAAGTTTCTCCAATCTTCCCAAATTATGATAGAGGGCCATGAGACTTAGACCTGAGTGCAAAAATGGAGGCTCTAGCCCCTTCCAGAGCTGAGATATCGAAACTCAAAAATTCGGCCCGAAAAAAAAACGACAGTGGTACCCCTTACGTTTTTTTTTTGGGCAAAAAATTAAGTTTCTCCAATCTTCCCAAATTCTGATAGAGGGCCATGAGACTTAGACCTGAGTGCAAAAATGGAGGCTCTAGCCCCTTCCAGAGCTGAGATATCGAAACTCAAAAATTCGGTCCGAAAAAAAAACGACAGTGGTACCCCTTACGTTTTTTTTTTTGGGCGAAAAATTAAGTTTCTCCAATCTTCCCAATTTCTGATAGAGGGCCATGAGACTTAGACCTGAGTGCAAAAATGGAGGCTCTAGCCCCTTCCTGAGCTGAGATATTGAAACTCAAAAATTTGGCCCGAAAAAAAAACGACAGTGGTACCCCTTACGTTTTTTTTTTTGGGCGAAAAATTAAGTTTCTCCAATCTTCCCAAATTATGATAGAGGGCCATGAGACTTAGACCTGAGTGCAAAAATGGAGGCTCTAGCCCCTTCCAGAGCTGAGATATCGAAACTCAAAAATTCGGCCCGAAAAAAAAACGACAGTGGTACCCCTTACGTTTTTTTTTTTGGGCAAAAAATTAAGTTTCTCCAATCTTCCCAAATTCTGATAGAGGGCCATGAGACTTAGACCTGAGTGCAAAAATGGAGGCTCTAGCCCCTTCCAGAGCTGAGATATCGAAACTCAAAAATTCGGCCCGAAAAAAAAACGACAGTGGTACCCCTTACGTTTTTTTTTTTGGGCGAAAAATTAAGTTTCTCCAATCTTCCCAAATTATGATAGAGGGCCATGAGACTTAGACCTGAGTGCAAAAATGGAGGCTCTAGCCCCTTCCAGAGCTGAGATATCGAAACTCAAAAATTCGGCCCGAAAAAAAAACGACAGTGGTACCCCTTACGTTTTTTTTTTTGGGCAAAAAATTAAGTTTCTCCAATCTTCCCAAATTCTGATAGAGGGCCATGAGACTTAGACCTGAGTGCAAAAATGGAGGCTCTAGCCCCTTCCAGAGCTGAGATATCGAAACTAAAAAATTCGGCCCGAAAAAAAAAACGACAGTGGTACCCCTTACGTTTTTTTTTTTGGGCGAAAAATTAAGTTTCTCCAATCTTCCCAATTTCTGATAGAGGGCCATGAGACTTAGACCTGAGTGCAAAAATGGAGGCTCTAGCCCCTTCCTGAGCTGAGATATTGAAACTCAAAAATTTGGCCCGAAAAAAAACGACAGTGGTACCCCTTACGTTTTTTTTTTTGGGCGAAAAATTAAGTTTCTCCAATCTTCCCAAATTATGATAGAGGGCCATGAGACTTAGACCTGAGTGCAAAAATGGAGGCTCTAGCCCCTTCCAGAGCTGAGATATCGAAACTCAAAAATTCGGCCCGAAAAAAAAAACGACAGTGGTACCCCTTACGTTTTTTTTTTTTGGGCAAAAAATTAAGTTTCTCCAATCTTCCCAAATTCTGATAGAGAACCATGAGACTTAGACCTGAGTGCAAAAATGGAGGCTCTAGCCCCTTCCAGAGCTGAGATATCGAAACTCAAAAATTCGGCCCGAAAAAAAAAACGACAGTGGTACCCCTTACGTTTTTTTTTTTGGGCAAAAAATTAAGTTTCTCCAATCTTCCCAAATTCTGATAGAGAACCATGAGACTTAGACCTGAGTGCAAAAATGGAGGCTCTAGCCCCTTCCAGAGCTGAGATATCGAAACTCAAAAATTCGGCCCGAAAAAAAAACGACAGTGGTACCCCTTACGTTTTTTTTTTTGGGCAAAAAATTAAGTTTCTCCAATCTTCCCAATTTCTGATAGAGGGCCATGAGACTTAGACCTGAGTGCAAAAATGGAGGCTCTAGCCCCTTCCTGAGCTGAGATATTGAAACTCAAAAATTTGGCCCGAAAAAAAAAACGACAGTGGTACCCCTTACGTTTTTTTTTTGGGCGAAAAATTAAGTTTCTCCAATCTTCCCAAATTATGATAGAGGGCCATGAGACTTAGACCTGAGTGCAAAAATGGAGGCTCTAGCCCCTTCCAGAGCTGAGATATCGAAACTCAAAAATTCGGCCCGAAAAAAAAACGACAGTGGTACCCCTTACGTTTTTTTTTTTGGGCGAAAAATTAAGTTTCTCCAATCTTCCCAAATTCTGATAGAGGGCCATGAGACTTAGACCTGAGTGCAAAAATGGAGGCTCTAGCCCCTTCCAGAGCTGAGATATCGAAACTCAAAAATTCGGCCCGAAAAAAAAACGACAGTGGTACCCCTTACGTTTTTTTTTTTGGGCGAAAAATTAAGTTTCTCCAATCTTCCCAATTTCTGATAGAGGGCCATGAGACTTAGACCTGAGTGCAAAAATGGAGGCTCTAGCCCCTTCCTGAGCTGAGATATTGAAACTCAAAAATTTGGCCCGAAAAAAAAACGACAGTGGTACCCCTTACGTTTTTTTTTTTGGGCGAAAAATTAAGTTTCTCCAATCTTCCCAAATTATGATAGAGGGCCATGAGACTTAGACCTGAGTGCAAAAATGGAGGCTCTAGCCCCTTCCAGAGCTGAGATATCGAAACTCAAAAATTCGGCCCGAAAAAAAAAAAAACGACAGTGGTACCCCTTACGTTTTTTTTTTTGGGCAAAAAATTAAGTTTCTCCAATCTTCCCAAATTCTGATAGAGGGCCATGAGACTTAGACCTGAGTGCAAAAATGGAGGCTCTAGCCCCTTCCAGAGCTGAGATATCGAAACTCAAAAATTCGGCCCGAAAAAAAAACGACAGTGGTACCCCTTACGTTTTTTTTTTTGGGCGAAAAATTAAGTTTCTCCAATCTTCCCAATTTCTGATAGAGGGCCATGAGACTTAGACCTGAGTGCAAAAATGGAGGCTCTAGCCCCTTCCAGAGCTGAGATATTGAAACTCAAAAATTCGGCCCGAAAAAAAAAACGACAGTGGTACCCCTTACGTTTTTTTTTTTGGGCGAAAAAGTAAGTTTCTCCAATCTTCCCAAATTATGATAGAGGGCCATGAGACTTAGACCTGAGTGCAAAAATGGAGGCTCTAGCCCCTTCCAGAGCTGAGATATCGAAACTCAAAAATTCGGCCCGAAAAAAAAAACGACAGTGGTACCCCTTACGTTTTTTTTTTTGGGCAAAAAATTAAGTTTCTCCAATCTTCCCAAATTCTGATAGAGGGCCATGAGACTTAGACCTGAGTGCAAAAATGGAGGCTCTAGCCCCTTCCAGAGCTGAGATATCGAAACTCAAAAATTCGGCCCGAAAAAAAAAACGACAGTGGTACCCCTTACGTTTTTTTTTTGGGGCGAAAAATTAAGTTTCTCCAATCTTCCCAATTTCTGATAGAGGGCCATGAGACTTAGACCTGAGTGCAAAAATGGAGGCTCTAGCCCCTTCCTGAGCTGAGATATTGAAACTCAAAAATTTGGCCCGAAAAAAAAACGACAGTGGTACCCCTTACGTTTTTTTTTTTGGGCGAAAAATTAAGTTTCTCCAATCTTCCCAAATTATGATAGAGGGCCATGAGACTTAGACCTGAGTGCAAAAATGGAGGCTCTAGCCCCTTCCAGAGCTGAGATATCGAAACTCAAAAATTCGGCCCGAAAAAATAAACGACAGTGGTACCCCTTACGTTTTTTTTTTTTGGGCAAAAAATTAAGTTTCTCCAATCTTCCCAAATTCTGATAGAGGGCCATGAGACTTAGACCTGAGTGCAAAAATGGAGGCTCTAGCCCCTTCCTGAGCTGAGATATTGAAACTCAAAAATTTGGCCCGAAAAAAAAAACGACAGTGGTACCCCTTACGTTTTTTTTTTTTGGGCGAAAAATTAAGTTTCTCCAATCTTCCCAAATTATGATAGAGGGCCATGAGACTTAGACCTGAGTGCAAAAATGGAGGCTCTAGCCCCTTCCAGAGCTGAGATATCGAAACTCAAAAATTCGGCCCGAAAAAAAAACGACAGTGGTACCCCTTACGTTTTTTTTTCTGGGCAAAAAATTAAGTTTCTCCAATCTTCCCAAATTCTGATAGAGGGCCATGAGACTTAGACCTGAGTGCAAAAATGGAGGCTCTAGCCCCTTCCAGAGCTGAGATATCGAAACTCAAAAATTCGGCCCGAAAAAAAAACGACAGTGGTACCCCTTACGTTTTTTTTTTTGGGCGAAAAATTAAGTTTCTCCAATCTTCCCAATTTCTGATAGAGGGCCATGAGACTTAGACCTGAGTGCAAAAATGGAGGCTCTAGCCCCTTCCTGAGCTGAGATATTGAAACTCAAAAATTTGGCCCGAAAAAAAAACGACAGTGGTACCCCTTACGTTTTTTTTTTTGGGCGAAAAATTAAGTTTCTCCAATCTTCCCAAATTATGATAGAGGGCCATGAGACTTAGACCTGAGTGCAAAAATGGAGGCTCTAGCCCCTTCCAGAGCTGAGATATCGAAACTCAAAAATTCGGCCCGAAAAAAAAACGACAGTGGTACCCCTTACGTTTTTTTTTTTGGGCGAAAAATTAAGTTTCTCCAATCTTCCCAATTTCTGATAGAGGGCCATGAGACTTAGACCTGAGTGCAAAAATGGAGGCTCTAGCCCCTTCCTGAGCTGAGATATTGAAACTCAAAAATTTGGCCCGAAAAAAAAACGACAGTGGTACCCCTTACGTTTTTTTTTTTTGGGCGAAAAATTAAGTTTCTCCAATCTTCCCAAATTATGATAGAGGGCCATGAGACTTAGACCTGAGTGCAAAAATGGAGGCTCTAGCCCCTTCCAGAGCTGAGATATCGAAACTCAAAAATTCGGCCCGAAAAAAAAAACGACAGTGGTACCCCTTACGTTTTTTTTTTTGGGCAAAAAATTAAGTTTCTCCAATCTTCCCAAATTCTGATAGAGGGCCATGAGACTTAGACCTGAGTGCAAAAATGGAGGCTCTAGCCCCTTCCAGAGCTGAGATATCGAAACTCAAAAATTCGGCCCGAAAAAAAAAACGACAGTGGTACCCCTTACGTTTTTTTTTTTTGGGCGAAAAATTAAGTTTCTCCAATCTTCCCAATTTCTGATAGAGGGCCATGAGACTTAGACCTGAGTGCAAAAATGGAGGCTCTAGCCCCTTCCAGAGCTGAGATATTGAAACTCAAAAATTCGGCCCGAAAAAAAAACGACAGTGGTACCCCTTACGTTTTTTTTTTTGGGCGAAAAATTAAGTTTCTCCAATCTTCCCAAATTATGATAGAGGGCCATGAGACTTAGACCTGAGTGCAAAAATGGAGGCTCTAGCCCCTTCCAGAGCTGAGATATCGAAACTCAAAAATTCGGCCCGAAAAAAAAACGACAGTGGTACCCCTTACGTTTTTTTTTTTTTTGGGCAAAAAATTAAGTTTCTCCAATCTTCCCAAATTCTGATAGAGGGCCATGAGACTTAGACCTGAGTGCAAAAATGGAGGCTCTAGCCCCTTCCAGAGCTGAGATATCGAAACTAAAAAATTCGGCCCGAAAAAAAAAAACGACAGTGGTACCCCTTACGTTTTTTTTTTTTGGGGCGAAAAATTAAGTTTCTCCAATCTTCCCAAATTCTGATAGAGGGCCATGAGACTTAGACCTGAGTGCAAAAATGGAGGCTCTAGCCCCTTCCTGAGCTGAGATATTGAAACTCAAAAATTTGGCCCGAAAAAAAAACGACAGTGGTACCCCTTACGTTTTTTTTTTTGGGCGAAAAATTAAGTTTCTCCAATCTTCCCAAATTATGATAGAGGGCCATGAGACTTAGACCTGAGTGCAAAAATGGAGGCTCTAGCCCCTTCCAGAGCTGAGATATCGAAACTCAAAAATTCGGCCCGAAAAAAAAACGACAGTGGTACCCCTTACGTTTTTTTTTTTGGGCAAAAAATTAAGTTTCTCCAATCTTCCCAAATTCTGATAGAGGGCCATGAGACTTAGACCTGAGTGCAAAAATGGAGGCTCTAGCCCCTTCCAGAGCTGAGATATCGAAACTCAAAAATTCGGCCCGAAAAAAAAACGACAGTGGTACCCCTTACGTTTTTTTTTTTGGGCGAAAAATTAAGTTTCTCCAATCTTCCCAATTTCTGATAGAGGGCCATGAGACTTAGACCTGAGTGCAAAAATGGAGGCTCTAGCCCCTTCCTGAGCTGAGATATTGAAACTCAAAAATTTGGCCCGAAAAAAAAACGACAGTGGTACCCCTTACGTTTTTTTTTTTGGGCGAAAAATTAAGTTTCTCCAATCTTCCCAAATTATGATAGAGGGCCATGAGACTTAGACCTGAGTGCAAAAATGGAGGCTCTAGCCCCTTCCAGAGCTGAGATATCGAAACTCAAAAATTCGACCCGAAAAAAAAAAACGACAGTGGTACCCCTTACGTTTTTTTTTTTTTGGGCAAAAAATTAAGTTTCTCCAATCTTCCCAAATTCTGATAGAGGGCCATGAGACTTAGACCTGAGTGCAAAAATGGAGGCTCTAGCCCCTTCCAGAGCTGAGATATCGAAACTCAAAAATTCGGCCCGAAAAAAAAAACGACAGTGGTACCCCTTACGTTTTTTTTTTTTGGGCGAAAAATTAAGTTTCTCCAATCTTCCCAATTTCTGATAGAGGGCCATGAGACTTAGACCTGAGTGCAAAAATGGAGGCTCTAGCCCCTTCCTGAGCTGAGATATTGAAATTCAAAAATTTGGCCCGAAAAAAAAACGACAGTGGTACCCCTTACGTTTTTTTTTTTGGGCGAAAAATTAAGTTTCTCCAATCTTCCCAATTTCTGATAGAGGGCCATTAGACTTAGACCTGAGTGCAAAAATGGAGGCTCTAGCCCCTTCCAGAGCTGAGATATCGAAACTCAAAAATTCGGCCCGAAAAAAAAACGACAGTGGTACCCCTTACGTTTTTTTTTTGGGCAAAAAATTAAGTTTCTCCAATCTTCCCAAATTCTGATAGAGGGCCATGAGACTTAGACCTGAGTGCAAAAATGGAGGCTCTAGCCCCTTCCAGAGCTGAGATATCGAAACTCAAAAATTCGGCCCGAAAAAAAAACGACAGTGGTACCCCTTACGTTTTTTTTTTTGGGCGAAAAATTAAGTTTCTCCAATCTTCCCAAATTATGATAGAGGGCCATGAGACTTAGACTTGAGTGCAAAAATGGAGGCTCTAGCCCCTTCCAGAGCTGAGATATCGAAACTCAAAAATTCGGCCCGAAAAAAAAACGACAGTGGTACCCCTTACGTTTTTTTTTTTGGGCAAAAAATTAAGTTTCTCCAATCTTCCCAAATTCTGATAGAGGGCCATGAGACTTAGACCTGAGTGCAAAAATGGAGGCTCTAGCCCCTTCCAGAGCTGAGATATCGAAACTCAAAAATTCGGCCCGAAAAAAAAACGACAGTGGTACCCCTTACGTTTTTTTTTTGGGTGAAAAATTAAGTTTCTCCAATCTTCCCAATTTCTGATAGAGGGCCATGAGACTTAGACCTGAGTGCAAAAATGGAGGCTCTAGCCCCTTCCTGAGCTGAGATATTGAAACTCAAAAATTTGGCCCGAAAAAAAAACGACAGTGGTACCCCTTACGTTTTTTTTTTTGGGCGAAAAAGTAAGTTTCTCCAATCTTCCCAAATTATGATAGAGGGCCATGAGACTTAGACCTGAGTGCAAAAATGGAGGCTCTAGCCCCTTCCAGAGCTGAGATATCGAAACTCAAAAATTCGGCCCGAAAAAAAAACGACAGTGGTACCCCTTACGTTTTTTTTTTTGGGCAAAAAATTAAGTTTCTCCAATCTTCCCAAATTCTGATAGAGGGCCATGAGACTTAGACCTGAGTGCAAAAATGGAGGCTCTAGCCCCTTCCAGAGCTGAGATATCGAAACTCAAAAATTCGGCCCGAAAAAAAAAACGACAGTGGTACCCCTTACGTTTTTTTTTTGGGGCGAAAAATTAAGTTTCTCCAATCTTCCCAAATTCTGATAGAGGGCCATGAGACTTAGACCTGAGTGCAAAAATGGAGGCTCTAGCCCCTTCCAGAGCTGAGATATCGAAACTCAAAAATTCGGCCCGAAAAAAAAACGACAGTGGTACCCCTTACGTTTTTTTTTTTGGGCGAAAAATTAAGTTTCTCCAATCTTCCCAAATTATGATAGAGGGCCATGAGACTTAGACTTGAGTGCAAAAATGGAGGCTCTAGCCCCTTCCAGAGCTGAGATATCGAAACTCAAAAATTCGGCCCGAAAAAAAAACGACAGTGGTACCCCTTACGTTTTTTTTTTTGGGCAAAAAATTAAGTTTCTCCAATCTTCCCAAATTCTGATAGAGGGCCATGAGACTTAGACCTGAGTGCAAAAATGGAGGCTCTAGCCCCTTCCAGAGCTGAGATATCGAAACTCAAAAATTCGGCCCGAAAAAAAAACGACAGTGGTACCCCTTACGTTTTTTTTTTGGGTGAAAAATTAAGTTTCTCCAATCTTCCCAATTTCTGATAGAGGGCCATGAGACTTAGACCTGAGTGCAAAAATGGAGGCTCTAGCCCCTTCCTGAGCTGAGATATTGAAACTCAAAAATTTGGCCCGAAAAAAAAAACGACAGTGGTACCCCTTACGTTTTTTTTTTTTGGGCGAAAAAGTAAGTTTCTCCAATCTTCCCAAATTATGATAGAGGGCCATGAGACTTAGACCTGAGTGCAAAAATGGAGGCTCTAGCCCCTTCCAGAGCTGAGATATCGAAACTCAAAAATTCGGCCCGAAAAAAAAACGACAGTGGTACCCCTTACGTTTTTTTTTTTGGGCAAAAAATTAAGTTTCTCCAATCTTCCCAAATTCTGATAGAGGGCCATGAGACTTAGACCTGAGTGCAAAAATGGAGGCTCTAGCCCCTTCCAGAGCTGAGATATCGAAACTCAAAAATTCGGCCCGAAAAAAAAACGACAGTGGTACCCCTTACGTTTTTTTTTTTGGGCGAAAAATTAAGTTTCTCCAATCTTCCCAATTTCTGATAGAGGGCCATGAGACTTAGACCTGAGTGCAAAAATGGAGGCTCTAGCCCCTTCCTGAGCTGAGATATTGAAACTCAAAAATTTGGCCCGAAAAAAAAAACGACAGTGGTACCCCTTACGTTTTTTTTTTTTGGGCGAAAAATTAAGTTTCTCCAATCTTCCCAAATTATGATAGAGGGCCATGAGACTTAGACCTGAGTGCAAAAATGGAGGCTCTAGCCCCTTCCAGAGCTGAGATATCGAAACTCAAAAATTCGGCCCGAAAAAATAAACGACAGTGGTACCCCTTACGTTTTTTTTTCTGGGCAAAAAATTAAGTTTCTCCAATCTTCCCAAATTCTGATAGAGGGCCATGAGACTTAGACCTGAGTGCAAAAATGGAGGCTCTAGCCCCTTCCAGAGCTGAGATATCGAAACTCAAAAATTCGGCCCGAAAAAAAAACGACAGTGGTACCCCTTACGTTTTTTTTTTTGGGCGAAAAATTAAGTTTCTCCAATCTTCCCAATTTCTGATAGAGGGCCATGAGACTTAGACCTGAGTGCAAAAATGGAGGCTCTAGCCCCTTCCTGAGCTGAGATATTGAAACTCAAAAATTTGGCCCGAAAAAAAAACGACAGTGGTACCCCTTACGTTTTTTTTTTTGGGCGAAAAATTAAGTTTCTCCAATCTTCCCAAATTATGATAGAGGGCCATGAGACTTAGACCTGAGTGCAAAAATGGAGGCTCTAGCCCCTTCCAGAGCTGAGATATCGAAACTCAAAAATTCGGCCCGAAAAAAAAACGACAGTGGTACCCCTTACGTTTTTTTTTTTGGGCGAAAAATTAAGTTTCTCCAATCTTCCCAATTTCTGATAGAGGGCCATGAGACTTAGACCTGAGTGCAAAAATGGAGGCTCTAGCCCCTTCCTGAGCTGAGATATTGAAACTCAAAAATTTGGCCCGAAAAAAAAACGACAGTGGTACCCCTTACGTTTTTTTTTTTGGGCGAAAAATTAAGTTTCTCCAATCTTCCCAAATTATGATAGAGGGCCATGAGACTTAGACCTGAGTGCAAAAATGGAGGCTCTAGCCCCTTCCAGAGCTGAGATATCGAAACTCAAAAATTCGGCCCGAAAAAAAAAACGACAGTGGTACCCCTTACGTTTTTTTTTTTGGGCAAAAAATTAAGTTTCTCCAATCTTCCCAAATTCTGATAGAGGGCCATGAGACTTAGACCTGAGTGCAAAAATGGAGGCTCTAGCCCCTTCCAGAGCTGAGATATCGAAACTCAAAAATTCGGCCCGAAAAAAAAAACGACAGTGGTACCCCTTACGTTTTTTTTTTTTGGGCGAAAAATTAAGTTTCTCCAATCTTCCCAATTTCTGATAGAGGACCATGAGACTTAGACCTGAGTGCAAAAATGGAGGCTCTAGCCCCTTCCAGAGCTGAGATATTGAAACTCAAAAATTCGGCCCGAAAAAAAAACGACAGTGGTACCCCTTACGTTTTTTTTTTTGGGCGAAAAATTAAGTTTCTCCAATCTTCCCAAATTATGATAGAGGGCCATGAGACTTAGACCTGAGTGCAAAAATGGAGGCTCTAGCCCCTTCCAGAGCTGAGATATCGAAACTCAAAAATTCGGCCCGAAAAAAAAACGACAGTGGTACCCCTTACGTTTTTTTTTTTTTGGGCAAAAAATTAAGTTTCTCCAATCTTCCCAAATTCTGATAGAGGGCCATGAGACTTAGACCTGAGTGCAAAAATGGAGGCTCTAGCCCCTTCCAGAGCTGAGATATCGAAACTAAAAAATTCGGCCCGAAAAAAAAAAAACGACAGTGGTACCCCTTACGTTTTTTTTTTTTGGGGCGAAAAATTAAGTTTCTCCAATCTTCCCAAATTCTGATAGAGGGCCATGAGACTTAGACCTGAGTGCAAAAATGGAGGCTCTAGCCCCTTCCTGAGCTGAGATATTGAAACTCAAAAATTTGGCCCGAAAAAAAAACGACAGTGGTACCCCTTACGTTTTTTTTTTTGGGCGAAAAATTAAGTTTCTCCAATCTTCCCAAATTATGATAGAGGGCCATGAGACTTAGACCTGAGTGCAAAAATGGAGGCTCTAGCCCCTTCCAGAGCTGAGATATCGAAACTCAAAAATTCGGCCCGAAAAAAAAACGACAGTGGTACCCCTTACGTTTTTTTTTTTGGGCAAAAAATTAAGTTTCTCCAATCTTCCCAAATTCTGATAGAGGGCCATGAGACTTAGACCTGAGTGCAAAAATGGAGGCTCTAGCCCCTTCCAGAGCTGAGATATCGAAACTCAAAAATTCGGCCCGAAAAAAAAACGACAGTGGTACCCCTTACGTTTTTTTTTTTGGGCGAAAAATTAAGTTTCTCCAATCTTCCCAATTTCTGATAGAGGGCCATGAGACTTAGACCTGAGTGCAAAAATGGAGGCTCTAGCCCCTTCCTGAGCTGAGATATTGAAACTCAAAAATTTGGCCCGAAAAAAAAACGACAGTGGTACCCCTTACGTTTTTTTTTTTGGGCGAAAAATTAAATTTCTCCAATCTTCCCAAATTATGATAGAGGGCCATGAGACTTAGACCTGAGTGCAAAAATGGAGGCTCTAGCCCCTTCCAGAGCTGAGATATCGAAACTCAAAAATTCGACCCGAAAAAAAAAAACGACAGTGGTACCCCTTACGTTTTTTTTTTTTTGGGCAAAAAATTAAGTTTCTCCAATCTTCCCAAATTCTGATAGAGGGCCATGAGACTTAGACCTGAGTGCAAAAATGGAGGCTCTAGCCCCTTCCAGAGCTGAGATATCGAAACTCAAAAATTCGGCCCGAAAAAAAAAACGACAGTGGTACCCCTTACGTTTTTTTTTTTTGGGCGAAAAATTAAGTTTCTCCAATCTTCCCAATTTCTGATAGAGGGCCATGAGACTTAGACCTGAGTGCAAAAATGGAGGCTCTAGCCCCTTCCTGAGCTGAGATATTGAAATTCAAAAATTTGGCCCGAAAAAAAAAACGACAGTGGTACCCCTTACGTTTTTTTTTTTGGGCAAAAAATTAAGTTTCTCCAATCTTCCCAAATTCTGATAGAGGGCCATGAGACTTAGACCTGAGTGCAAAAATGGAGGCTCTAGCCCCTTCCAGAGCTGAGATATCGAAACTCAAAAATTCGGCCCGAAAAAAAAACGACAGTGGTACCCCTTACGTTTTTTTTTTTGGGCGAAAAATTAAGTTTCTCCAATCTTCCCAATTTCTGATAGAGGGCCATGAGACTTAGACCTGAGTGCAAAAATGGAGGCTCTAGCCCCTTCCTGAGCTGAGATATTGAAACTCAAAAATTTGGCCCGAAAAAAAAAACGACAGTGGTACCCCTTACGTTTTTTTTTTTGGGCGAAAAATTAAGTTTCTCCAATCTTCCCAAATTATGATAGAGGGCCATGAGACTTAGACCTGAGTGCAAAAATGGAGGCTCTAGCCCCTTCCAGAGCTGAGATATCGAAACTCAAAAATTCGGCCCGAAAAAAAAAACGACAGTGGTACCCCTTACGTTTTTTTTTTTGGGCAAAAAATTAAGTTTCTCCAATCTTCCCAAATTCTGATAGAGGGCCATGAGACTTAGACCTGAGTGCAAAAATGGAGGCTCTAGCCCCTTCCAGAGCTGAGATATCGAAACTCAAAAATTCGGCCCGAAAAAAAAACGACAGTGGTACCCCTTACGTTTTTTTTTTTGGGCGAAAAATTAAGTTTCTCCAATCTTCCCAATTTCTGATAGAGGGCCATTAGACTTAGACCTGAGTGCAAAAATGGAGGCTCTAGCCCCTTCCAGAGCTGAGATATCGAAACTCAAAAATTCGGCCCGAAAAAAAAACGACAGTGGTACCCCTTACGTTTTTTTTTTGGGCAAAAAATTAAGTTTCTCCAATCTTCCCAAATTCTGATAGAGGGCCATGAGACTTAGACCTGAGTGCAAAAATGGAGGCTCTAGCCCCTTCCAGAGCTGAGATATCGAAACTCAAAAATTCGGCCCGAAAAAAAAACGACAGTGGTACCCCTTACGTTTTTTTTTTGGGCGAAAAATTAAGTTTCTCCAATCTTCCCAAATTATGATAGAGGGCCATGAGACTTAGACTTGAGTGCAAAAATGGAGGCTCTAGCCCCTTCCAGAGCTGAGATATCGAAACTCAAAAATTCGGCCCGAAAAAAAAACGACAGTGGTACCCCTTACGTTTTTTTTTTTGGGCAAAAAATTAAGTTTCTCCAATCTTCCCAAATTCTGATAGAGGGCCATGAGACTTAGACCTGAGTGCAAAAATGGAGGCTCTAGCCCCTTCCAGAGCTGAGATATCGAAACTCAAAAATTCGGCCCGAAAAAAAAACGACAGTGGTACCCCTTACGTTTTTTTTTTGGGTGAAAAATTAAGTTTCTCCAATCTTCCCAATTTCTGATAGAGGGCCATGAGACTTAGACCTGAGTGCAAAAATGGAGGCTCTAGCCCCTTCCTGAGCTGAGATATTGAAACTCAAAAATTTGGCCCGAAAAAAAAACGACAGTGGTACCCCTTACGTTTTTTTTTTTTGGGCGAAAAATTAAGTTTCTCCAATCTTCCCAAATTATGATAGAGGGCCATGAGACTTAGACCTGAGTGCAAAAATGGAGGCTCTAGCCCCTTCCAGAGCTGAGATATCGAAACTCAAAAATTCGGCCCGAAAAAAAAAACGACAGTGGTACCCCTTACGTTTTTTTTTTTTGGGCAAAAAATTAAGTTTCTTCAATCTTCCCAAATTCTGATAGAGGGCCATGAGACTTAGACCTGAGTGCAAAAATGGAGGCTCTAGTCCCTTCCAGAGCTGAGATATCGAAACTCAAAAATTCGGCCCGAAAAAAAAACGACAGTGGTACCCCTTACGTTTTTTTTTTTGGGCGAAAAATTAAGTTTCTCCAATCTTCCCAATTTCTGATAGAGGGCCATGAGACTTAGACCTGAGTGCAAAAATGGAGGCTCTAGCCCCTTCCTGAGCTGAGATATTGAAACTCAAAAATTTGGCCCGAAAAAAAAAACGACAGTGGTACCCCTTACATTTTTTTTTTTGGGCGAAAAATTAAGTTTCTCCAATCTTACTAAATTATGATAGAGGGCCATGAGACTTAGACCTGAGTGCAAAAATGGAGGCTCTAGCCCCTTCCAGAGCTGAGATATCGAAACTCAAAAATTCGGCCCGAAAAAAAAAACGACAGTGGTACCCCTTACGTTTTTTTTTTTTGGGCGAAAAATTAAGTTTCTCCAATCTTCCCAATTTCTGATAGAGGGCCATGAGACTTAGACCTGAGTGCAAAAATGGAGGCTCTAGCCCCTTCCAGAGCTGAGATATCGAAACTCAAAAATTCGGCCCGAAAAAAAAAACGACAGTGGTACCCCTTACGTTTTTTTTTTTTGGGCAAAAAATTAAGTTTCTTCAATCTTCCCAAATTCTGATAGAGGGCCATGAGACTTAGACCTGAGTGCAAAAATGGAGGCTCTAGTCCCTTCCAGAGCTGAGATATCGAAACTCAAAAATTCGGCCCGAAAAAAAAACGACAGTGGTACCCCTTACGTTTTTTTTTTTGGGCGAAAAATTAAGTTTCTCCAATCTTCCCAATTTCTGATAGAGGGCCATGAGACTTAGACCTGAGTGCAAAAATGGAGGCTCTAGCCCCTTCCTGAGCTGAGATATTGAAACTCAAAAATTTGGCCCGAAAAAAAAAACGACAGTGGTACCCCTTACATTTTTTTTTTTGGGCGAAAAATTAAGTTTCTCCAATCTTACTAAATTATGATAGAGGGCCATGAGACTTAGACCTGAGTGCAAAAATGGAGGCTCTAGCCCCTTCCAGAGCTGAGATATCGAAACTCAAAAATTCGGCCCGAAAAAAAAAACGACAGTGGTACCCCTTACGTTTTTTTTTTGGGCGAAAAATTAAGTTTCTCCAATCTTCCCAATTTCTGATAGAGGGCCATGAGACTTAGACCTGAGTGCAAAAATGGAGGCTCTAGCCCCTTCCTGAGCTGAGATATTGAAACTCAAAAATTTGGCCCGAAAAAAAAACGACAGTGGTACCCCTTACGTTTTTTTTTTTTGGGCGAAAAATTAAGTTTCTCCAATCTTCCCAAATTATGATAGAGGGCCATGAGACTTAGACCTGAGTGCAAAAATGGAGGCTCTAGCCCCTTCCAGAGCTGAGATATCGAAACTCAAAAATTCGGCCCGAAAAAAAAAACGACAGTGGTACCCCTTACGTTTTTTTTTTGGGGCGAAAAATTAAGTTTCTCCAATCTTCCCAATTTCTGATAGAGGGCCATGAGACTTAGACCTGAGTGCAAAAATGGAGGCTCTAGCCCCTTCCAGAGCTGAGATATTGAAACTCAAAAATTCGGCCCGAAAAAAAAACGACAGTGGTACCCCTTACGTTTTTTTTTTTGGGGCGAAAAATTAAGTTTCTCCAATCTTCCCAAATTATGATAGAGGGCCATGAGACTTAGACCTGAGTGCAAAAATGGAGGCTCTAGCCCCTTCCAGAGCTGAGATATCGAAACTCAAAAATTTGGCCCGAAAAAAAAACGACAGTGGTACCCCTTACGTTTTTTTTTTTGGGCAAAAAATTAAGTTTCTCCAATCTTCCCAAATTCTGATAGAGGGCCATGAGACTTAGACCTGAGTGCAAAAATGGAGGCTCTAGCCCCTTCCAGAGCTGAGATATCGAAACTCAAAAATTCGGCCCGAAAAAAAAACGACAGTGGTACCCCTTACGTTTTTTTTTTTGGGCAAAAAATTAAGTTTCTCCAATCTTCCCAAATTCTGATAGAGGGCCATGAGACTTAGACCTGAGTGCAAAAATGGAGGCTCTAGCCCCTTCCAGAGCTGAGATATCGAAACTCAAAAATTCGGCCCGAAAAAAAAAACGACAGTGGTACCCCTTACGTTTTTTTTTTGGGGCGAAAAATTAAGTTTCTCCAATCTTCCCAAATTCTGTTAGAGGGCCATGAGACTTAGATCTGAGTGCAAAAATTGAGGCTCTAGCCCCTTCCTGAGCTGAGATATTGAAAGTCAAAAATTTGGCCCGAAAAAAAAACGACAGTGGTACCCCTTACGTTTTTTTTTTTGGGGCGAAAAATTAAGTTTCTCCAATCTTCCCAAATTATGATAGAGGGCCATGAGACTTAGACCTGAGTGCAAAAATGGAGGCTCTAGCCCCTTCCAGAGCTGAGATATCGAAACTCAAAAATTCGGCCCGAAAAAAAAACGACAGTGGTACCCCTTACGTTTTTTTTTTGGGCAAAAAATTAAGTTTCTCCAATCTTCCCAAATTCTGATAGAGGGCCATGAGACTTAGACCTGAGTGCAAAAATGGAGGCTCTAGCCCCTTCCAGAGCTGAGATATCGAAACTCAAAAATTCGGCCCGAAAAAAAAAACGACAGTGGTACCCCTTACGTTTTTTTTTTGGGGCGAAAAATTAAGTTTCTCCAATCTTCCCAAATTCTGTTAGAGGGCCATGAGACTTAGATCTGAGTGCAAAAATTGAGGCTCTAGCCCCTTCCTGAGCTGAGATATTGAAAGTCAAAAATTTGGCCCGAAAAAAAAACGACAGTGGTACCCCTTACGTTTTTTTTTTTGGGGCGAAAAATTAAGTTTCTCCAATCTTCCCAAATTATGATAGAGGGCCATGAGACTTAGACCTGAGTGCAAAAATGGAGGCTCTAGCCCCTTCCAGAGCTGAGATATCGAAACTCAAAAATTCGGCCCGAAAAAAAAACGACAGTGGTACCCCTTACGTTTTTTTTTTGGGCAAAAAATTAAGTTTCTCCAATCTTCCCAAATTCTGATAGAGGGCCATGAGACTTAGACCTGAGTGCAAAAATGGAGGCTCTAGCCCCTTCCAGAGCTGAGATATCGAAACTCAAAAATTTGGCCCGAAAAAAAAAACGACAGTGGTACCCCTTACGTTTTTTTTTTTGGGCAAAAAATTAAGTTTCTCCAATCTTCCCAAATTCTGATAGAGGGCCATGAGACTTAGACCTGAGTGCAAAAATGGAGGCTCTAGCCCCTTCCAGAGCTGAGATATCGAAACTCAAAAATTCGGCCCGAAAAAAAAACGACAGTGGTACCCCTTACGTTTTTTTTTTTTGGGCGAAAAATTAAGTTTCTCCAATCTTCCCAATTTCTGATAGAGGGCCATGAGACTTAGACCTGAGTGCAAAAATGGAGGCTCTAGCCCCTTCCAGAGCTGAGATATTGAAACTCAAAAATTCGGCCCGAAAAAAAAAACGACAGTGGTACCCCTTACGTTTTTTTTTTGGGCGAAAAATTAAGTTTCTCCAATCTTCCCAAATTATGATAGAGGGCCATGAGACTTAGACCTGAGTGCAAAAATGGAGGCTCTAGCCCCTTCCAGAGCTGAGATATCGAAACTCAAAAATTCGGCCCGAAAAAAAAACGACAGTGGTACCCCTTACGTTTTTTTTTTTGGGCAAAAAATTAAGTTTCTCCAATCTTCCCAAATTCTGATAGAGGGCCATGAGACTTAGACCTGAGTGCAAAAATGGAGGCTCTAGCCCCTTCCAGAGCTGAGATATCGAAACTCAAAAATTCGGCCCGAAAAAAAAACGACAGTGGTACCCCTTACGTTTTTTTTTTTGGGCGAAAAATTAAGTTTCTCCAATCTTCCCAATTTCTGATAGAGGGCCATGAGACTTAGACCTGAGTGCAAAAATGGAGGCTCTAGCCCCTTCCTGAGCTGAGATATTGAAACTCAAAAATTTGGCCCGAAAAAAAAACGACAGTGGTACCCCTTACGTTTTTTTTTTTTGGGCGAAAAATTAAGTTTCTCCAATCTTCCCAATTTCTGATAGAGGGCCATGAGACTTAGACCTGAGTGCAAAAATGGAGGCTCTAGCCCCTTCCTGAGCTGAGATATTGAAATTCAAAAATTTGGCCCGAAAAAAAAACGACAGTGGTACCCCTTACGTTTTTTTTTTTGGGCAAAAAATTAAGTTTCTCCAATCTTCCCAAATTCTGATAGAGGGCCATGAGACTTAGACCTGAGTGCAAAAATGGAGGCTCTAGCCCCTTCCAGAGCTGAGATATCGAAACTCAAAAATTCGGCCCGAAAAAAAAACGACAGTGGTACCCCTTACGTTTTTTTTTTTGGGCGAAAAATTAAGTTTCTCCAATCTTCCCAATTTCTGATAGAGGGCCATGAGACTTAGACCTGAGTGCAAAAATGGAGGCTCTAGCCCCTTCCTGAGCTGAGATATTGAAACTCAAAAATTTGGCCCGAAAAAAAAAAACGACAGTGGTACCCCTTACGTTTTTTTTTTTTGGGCGAAAAATTAAGTTTCTCCAATCTTCCCAAATTATGATAGAGGGCCATGAGACTTAGACCTGAGTGCAAAAATGGAGGCTCTAGCCCCTTCCAGAGCTGAGATATCGAAACTCAAAAATTCGGCCCGAAAAAAAAACGACAGTGGTACCCCTTACGTTTTTTTTTTTGGGCAAAAAATTAAGTTTCTCCAATCTTCCCAAATTCTGATAGAGGGCCATGAGACTTAGACCTGAGTGCAAAAATGGAGGCTCTAGCCCCTTCCAGAGCTGAGATATCGAAACTCAAAAATTCGGCCCGAAAAAAAAACGACAGTGGTACCCCTTACGTTTTTTTTTTTGGGCGAAAAATTAAGTTTCTCCAATCTTCCCAATTTCTGATAGAGGGCCATTAGACTTAGACCTGAGTGCAAAAATGGAGGCTCTAGCCCCTTCCAGAGCTGAGATATCGAAACTCAAAAATTCGGCCCGAAAAAAAAACGACAGTGGTACCCCTTACGTTTTTTTTTTGGGCAAAAAATTAAGTTTCTCCAATCTTCCCAAATTCTGATAGAGGGCCATGAGACTTAGACCTGAGTGCAAAAATGGAGGCTCTAGCCCCTTCCAGAGCTGAGATATCGAAACTCAAAAATTCGGCCCGAAAAAAAAACGACAGTGGTACCCCTTACGTTTTTTTTTTTGGGCGAAAAATTAAGTTTCTCCAATCTTCCCAAATTATGATAGAGGGCCATGAGACTTAGACTTGAGTGCAAAAATGGAGGCTCTAGCCCCTTCCAGAGCTGAGATATCGAAACTCAAAAATTCGGCCCGAAAAAAAAACGACAGTGGTACCCCTTACGTTTTTTTTTTTGGGCAAAAAATTAAGTTTCTCCAATCTTCCCAAATTCTGATAGAGGGCCATGAGACTTAGACCTGAGTGCAAAAATGGAGGCTCTAGCCCCTTCCAGAGCTGAGATATCGAAACTCAAAAATTCGGCCCGAAAAAAAAACGACAGTGGTACCCCTTACGTTTTTTTTTTGGGTGAAAAATTAAGTTTCTCCAATCTTCCCAATTTCTGATAGAGGGCCATGAGACTTAGACCTGAGTGCAAAAATGGAGGCTCTAGCCCCTTCCTGAGCTGAGATATTGAAACTCAAAAATTTGGCCCGAAAAAAAAACGACAGTGGTACCCCTTACGTTTTTTTTTTTTGGGCGAAAAATTAAGTTTCTCCAATCTTCCCAAATTATGATAGAGGGCCATGAGACTTAGACCTGAGTGCAAAAATGGAGGCTCTAGCCCCTTCCAGAGCTGAGATATCGAAACTCAAAAATTCGGCCCGAAAAAAAAAACGACAGTGGTACCCCTTACGTTTTTTTTTTTTGGGCAAAAAATTAAGTTTCTTCAATCTTCCCAAATTCTGATAGAGGGCCATGAGACTTAGACCTGAGTGCAAAAATGGAGGCTCTAGTCCCTTCCAGAGCTGAGATATCGAAACTCAAAAATTCGGCCCGAAAAAAAAACGACAGTGGTACCCCTTACGTTTTTTTTTTTGGGCGAAAAATTAAGTTTCTCCAATCTTCCCAATTTCTGATAGAGGGCCATGAGACTTAGACCTGAGTGCAAAAATGGAGGCTCTAGCCCCTTCCTGAGCTGAGATATTGAAACTCAAAAATTTGGCCCGAAAAAAAAAACGACAGTGGTACCCCTTACATTTTTTTTTTTGGGCGAAAAATTAAGTTTCTCCAATCTTACTAAATTATGATAGAGGGCCATGAGACTTAGACCTGAGTGCAAAAATGGAGGCTCTAGCCCCTTCCAGAGCTGAGATATCGAAACTCAAAAATTCGGCCCGAAAAAAAAAACGACAGTGGTACCCCTTACGTTTTTTTTTTTTGGGTGAAAAATTAAGTTTCTCCAATCTTCCCAATTTCTGATAGAGGGCCATGAGACTTAGACCTGAGTGCAAAAATGGAGGCTCTAGCCCCTTCCAGAGCTGAGATATCGAAACTCAAAAATTCGGCCCGAAAAAAAAAACGACAGTGGTACCCCTTACGTTTTTTTTTTTTGGGCAAAAAATTAAGTTTCTTCAATCTTCCCAAATTCTGATAGAGGGCCATGAGACTTAGACCTGAGTGCAAAAATGGAGGCTCTAGTCCCTTCCAGAGCTGAGATATCGAAACTCAAAAATTCGGCCCGAAAAAAAAACGACAGTGGTACCCCTTACGTTTTTTTTTTTGGGCGAAAAATTAAGTTTCTCCAATCTTCCCAATTTCTGATAGAGGGCCATGAGACTTAGACCTGAGTGCAAAAATGGAGGCTCTAGCCCCTTCCTGAGCTGAGATATTGAAACTCAAAAATTTGGCCCGAAAAAAAAAACGACAGTGGTACCCCTTACATTTTTTTTTTTGGGCGAAAAATTAAGTTTCTCCAATCTTACTAAATTATGATAGAGGGCCATGAGACTTAGACCTGAGTGCAAAAATGGAGGCTCTAGCCCCTTCCAGAGCTGAGATATCGAAACTCAAAAATTCGGCCCGAAAAAAAAAACGACAGTGGTACCCCTTACGTTTTTTTTTTGGGCGAAAAATTAAGTTTCTCCAATCTTCCCAATTTCTGATAGAGGGCCATGAGACTTAGACCTGAGTGCAAAAATGGAGGCTCTAGCCCCTTCCTGAGCTGAGATATTGAAACTCAAAAATTTGGCCCGAAAAAAAAACGACAGTGGTACCCCTTACGTTTTTTTTTTTTGGGCGAAAAATTAAGTTTCTCCAATCTTCCCAAATTATGATAGAGGGCCATGAGACTTAGACCTGAGTGCAAAAATGGAGGCTCTAGCCCCTTCCAGAGCTGAGATATCGAAACTCAAAAATTCGGCCCGAAAAAAAAACGACAGTGGTACCCCTTACGTTTTTTTTTTGGGGCGAAAAATTAAGTTTCTCCAATCTTCCCAATTTCTGATAGAGGGCCATGAGACTTAGACCTGAGTGCAAAAATGGAGGCTCTAGCCCCTTCCAGAGCTGAGATATTGAAACTCAAAAATTCGGCCCGAAAAAAAAACGACAGTGGTACCCCTTACGTTTTTTTTTTTGGGGCGAAAAATTAAGTTTCTCCAATCTTCCCAAATTATGATAGAGGGCCATGAGACTTAGACCTGAGTGCAAAAATGGAGGCTCTAGCCCCTTCCAGAGCTGAGATATCGAAACTCAAAAATTTGGCCCGAAAAAAAAACGACAGTGGTACCCCTTACGTTTTTTTTTTTGGGCAAAAAATTAAGTTTCTCCAATCTTCCCAAATTCTGATAGAGGGCCATGAGACTTAGACCTGAGTGCAAAAATGGAGGCTCTAGCCCCTTCCAGAGCTGAGATATCGAAACTCAAAAATTCGGCCCGAAAAAAAAACGACAGTGGTACCCCTTACGTTTTTTTTTTTGGGCAAAAAATTAAGTTTCTCCAATCTTCCCAAATTCTGATAGAGGGCCATGAGACTTAGACCTGAGTGCAAAAATGGAGGCTCTAGCCCCTTCCAGAGCTGAGATATCGAAACTCAAAAATTCGGCCCGAAAAAAAAAACGACAGTGGTACCCCTTACGTTTTTTTTTTGGGGCGAAAAATTAAGTTTCTCCAATCTTCCCAAATTCTGTTAGAGGGCCATGAGACTTAGATCTGAGTGCAAAAATTGAGGCTCTAGCCCCTTCCTGAGCTGAGATATTGAAAGTCAAAAATTTGGCCCGAAAAAAAAACGACAGTGGTACCCCTTACGTTTTTTTTTTTGGGGCGAAAAATTAAGTTTCTCCAATCTTCCCAAATTATGATAGAGGGCCATGAGACTTAGACCTGAGTGCAAAAATGGAGGCTCTAGCCCCTTCCAGAGCTGAGATATCGAAACTCAAAAATTCGGCCCGAAAAAAAAACGACAGTGGTACCCCTTACGTTTTTTTTTTGGGCAAAAAATTAAGTTTCTCCAATCTTCCCAAATTCTGATAGAGGGCCATGAGACTTAGACCTGAGTGCAAAAATGGAGGCTCTAGCCCCTTCCAGAGCTGAGATATCGAAACTCAAAAATTTGGCCCGAAAAAAAAACGACAGTGGTACCCCTTACGTTTTTTTTTTTGGGCAAAAAATTAAGTTTCTCCAATCTTCCCAAATTCTGATAGAGGGCCATGAGACTTAGACCTGAGTGCAAAAATGGAGGCTCTAGCCCCTTCCAGAGCTGAGATATCGAAACTCAAAAATTCGGCCCGAAAAAAAAACGACAGTGGTACCCCTTACGTTTTTTTTTTTTGGGCGAAAAATTAAGTTTCTCCAATCTTCCCAATTTCTGATAGAGGGCCATGAGACTTAGACCTGAGTGCAAAAATGGAGGCTCTAGCCCCTTCCAGAGCTGAGATATTGAAACTCAAAAATTCGGCCCGAAAAAAAAAACGACAGTGGTACCCCTTACGTTTTTTTTTTGGGCGAAAAATTAAGTTTCTCCAATCTTCCCAAATTATGATAGAGGGCCATGAGACTTAGACCTGAGTGCAAAAATGGAGGCTCTAGCCCCTTCCAGAGCTGAGATATCGAAACTCAAAAATTCGGCCCGAAAAAAAAACGACAGTGGTACCCCTTACGTTTTTTTTTTTGGGTGAAAAATTAAGTTTCTCCAATCTTCCCAATTTCTGATAGAGGGCCATGAGACTTAGACCTGAGTGCAAAAATGGAGGCTCTAGCCCCTTCCTGAGCTGAGATATTGAAACTCAAAAATTTGGCCCGAAAAAAAAACGACAGTGGTACCCCTTACGTTTTTTTTTTTGGGCGAAAAATTAAGTTTCTCCAATCTTCCCAAATTATGATAGAGGGCCATGAGACTTAGACCTGAGTGCAAAAATGGAGGCTCTAGCCCCTTCCAGAGCTGAGATATCGAAACTCAAAAATTCGGCCCGAAAAAAAAACGACAGTGGTACGTACCCCTTACGTTTTTTTTTTTTGGGCAAAAAATTAAGTTTCTCCAATCTTCCCAAATTCTGATAGAGGGCCATGAGACTTAGACCTGAGTGCAAAAATGGAGGCTCTAGCCCCTTCCTGAGCTGAGATATTGAAACTCAAAAATTTGGCCCGAAAAAAAAACGACAGTGGTACCCCTTACGTTTTTTTTTTTGGGCGAAAAATTAAGTTTCTCCAATCTTCCCAAATTATGATAGAGGGCCATGAGACTTAGACCTGAGTGCAAAAATGGAGGCTCTAGCCCCTTCCAGAGCTGAGATATCGAAACTCAAAAATTCGGCCCGAAAAAAAAATGACAGTGGTACCCCTTACGTTTTTTTTTCTGGGCAAAAAATTAAGTTTCTCCAATCTTCCCAAATTCTGATAGAGGGCCATGAGACTTAGACCTGAGTGCAAAAATGGAGGCTCTAGCCCCTTCCAGAGCTGAGATATCGAAACTCAAAAATTCGGCCCGAAAAAAAAACGACAGTGGTACCCCTTACGTTTTTTTTTTTGGGCGAAAAATTAAGTTTCTCCAATCTTTCCAAATTCTGATAGAGGGCCATGAGACTTAGACCTGAGTGCAAAAATGGAGGCTCTAGCCCCTTCCTGAGCTGAGATATTGAAACTCAAAAATTTGGCCCGAAAAAAAAACGACAGTGGTACCCCTTACGTTTTTTTTTTTTGGGCGAAAAATTAAGTTTCTCCAATCTTCCCAAATTATGATAGAGGGCCATGAGACTTAGACCTGAGTGCAAAAATGGAGGCTCTAGCCCCTTCCAGAGCTGAGATATCGAAACTCAAAAATTCGGCCCGAAAAAAAAACGACAGTGGTACCCCTTACGTTTTTTTTTTTGGGCGAAAAATTAAGTTTCTCCAATCTTCCCAATTTCTGATAGAGGGCCATGAGACTTAGACCTGAGTGCAAAAATGGAGGCTCTAGCCCCTTCCTGAGCTGAGATATTGAAACTCAAAAATTTGGCCCGAAAAAAAAACGACAGTGGTACCCCTTACATTTTTTTTTTTGGGCGAAAAATTAAGTTTCTCCAATCTTCCCAAATTATGATAGAGGGCCATGAGACTTAGACCTGAGTGCAAAAATGGAGGCTCTAGCCCCTTCCAGAGCTGAGATATCGAAACTCAAAAATTCGGCCCGAAAAAAAAAACGACAGTGGTACCCCTTACGTTTTTTTTTTTTGGGCAAAAAATTAAGTTTCTCCAATCTTCCCAAATTCTGATAGAGGGCCATGAGACTTAGACCTGAGTGCAAAAATGGAGGCTCTAGCCCCTTCCAGAGCTGAGATATCGAAACTCAAAAATTCGGCCCGAAAAAAAAAACGACAGTGGTACCCCTTACGTTTTTTTTTTTTGGGCGAAAAATTAAGTTTCTCCAATCTTCCCAATTTCTGATAGAGGGCCATGAGACTTAGACCTGAGTGCAAAAATGGAGGCTCTAGCCCCTTCCAGAGCTGAGATATTGAAACTCAAAAATTCGGCCCGAAAAAAAAAACGACAGTGGTACCCCTTACGTTTTTTTTTTTGGGCGAAAAATTAAGTTTCTCCAATCTTCCCAAATTATGATAGAGGGCCATGAGACTTAGACCTGAGTGCAAAAATGGAGGCTCTAGCCCCTTCCAGAGCTGAGATATCGAAACTCAAAAATTCGGCCCGAAAAAAAAAACGACAGTGGTACCCCTTACGTTTTTTTTTTTGGGGCAAAAAATTAAGTTTCTTCAATCTTCCCAAATTCTGATAGAGGGCCATGAGACTTAGACCTGAGTGCAAAAATGGAGGCTCTAGTCCCTTCCAGAGCTGAGATATCGAAACTCAAAAATTCGGCCCGAAAAAAAAACGACAGTGGTACCCCTTACGTTTTTTTTTTTGGGCGAAAAATTAAGTTTCTCCAATCTTCCCAATTTCTGATAGAGGGCCATGAGACTTAGACCTGAGTGCAAAAATGGAGGCTCTAGCCCCTTCCAGAGCTGAGATATCGAAACTCAAAAATTCGGCCCGAAAAAAAAACGACAGTGGTACCCCTTACGTTTTTTTTTTTTTGGGCAAAAAATTAAGTTTCTCCAATCTTCCCAAATTCTGATAGAGGGCCATGAGACTTAGACCTGAGTGCAAAAATGGAGGCTCTAGCCCCTTCCAGAGCTGAGATATCGAAACTCAAAAATTCGGCCCGAAAAAAAAAAACGACAGTGGTACCCCTTACGTTTTTTTTTTTTTGGGGCGAAAAATTAAGTTTCTCCAATCTTCCCAAATTCTGATAGAGGGCCATGAGACTTAGACCTGAGTGCAAAAATGGAGGCTCTAGCCCCTTCCTGAGCTGAGATATTGAAACTCAAAAATTTGGCCCGAAAAAAAAACGACAGTGGTACCCCTTACGTTTTTTTTTTTGGGCGAAAAATTAAGTTTCTCCAATCTTCCCAAATTATGATAGAGGGCCATGAGACTTAGACCTGAGTGCAAAAATGGAGGCTCTAGCCCCTTCCAGAGCTGAGATATCGAAACTCAAAAATTCGGCCCGAAAAAAAAACGACAGTGGTACCCCTTACGTTTTTTTTTTTGGGCAAAAAATTAAGTTTCTCCAATCTTCCCAAATTCTGATAGAGGGCCATGAGACTTAGACCTGAGTGCAAAAATGAAGGCTCTAGCCCCTTCCAGAGCTGAGATATCGAAACTCAAAAATTCGGCCCGAAAAAAAAACGACAGTGGTACCCCTTACGTTTTTTTTTTTGGGCGAAAAATTAAGTTTCTCCAATCTTCCCAATTTCTGATAGAGGGCCATGAGACTTAGACCTGAGTGCAAAAATGGAGGCTCTAGCCCCTTCCTGAGCTGAGATATTGAAACTCAAAAATTTGGCCCGAAAAAAAAACGACAGTGGTACCCCTTACGTTTTTTTTTTTGGGCGAAAAATTTAGTTTCTCCAATCTTCCCAAATTATGATAGAGGGCCATGAGACTTAGACCTGAGTGCAAAAATGGAGGCTCTAGCCCCTTCCAGAGCTGAGATATCGAAACTCAAAAATTCGACCCGAAAAAAAAAAACGACAGTGGTACCCCTTACGTTTTTTTTTTTTTGGGCAAAAAATTAAGTTTCTCCAATCTTCCCAAATTCTGATAGAGGGCCATGAGACTTAGACCTGAGTGCAAAAATGGAGGCTCTAGCCCCTTCCAGAGCTGAGATATCGAAACTCAAAAATTCGGCCCGAAAAAAAAAACGACAGTGGTACCCCTTACGTTTTTTTTTTTTGGGCGAAAAATTAAGTTTCTCCAATCTTCCCAATTTCTGATAGAGGGCCATGAGACTTAGACCTGAGTGCAAAAATGGAGGCTCTAGCCCCTTCCTGAGCTGAGATATTGAAATTCAAAAATTTGGCCCGAAAAAAAAACGACAGTGGTACCCCTTACGTTTTTTTTTTTGGGCAAAAAATTAAGTTTCTCCAATCTTCCCAAATTCTGATAGAGGGCCATGAGACTTAGACCTGAGTGCAAAAATGGAGGCTCTAGCCCCTTCCAGAGCTGAGATATCGAAACTCAAAAATTCGGCCCGAAAAAAAAACGACAGTGGTACCCCTTACGTTTTTTTTTTTGGGCAAAAAATTAAGTTTCTCCAATCTTCCCAAATTCTGATAGAGGGCCATGAGACTTAGACCTGAGTGCAAAAATGGAGGCTCTAGCCCCTTCCAGAGCTGAGATATCGAAACTCAAAAATTCGGCCCGAAAAAAAAACGACAGTGGTACCCCTTACGTTTTTTTTTTTGGGCGAAAAATTAAGTTTCTCCAATCTTCCCAATTTCTGATAGAGGGCCATTAGACTTAGACCTGAGTGCAAAAATGGAGGCTCTAGCCCCTTCCAGAGCTGAGATATCGAAACTCAAAAATTCGGCCCGAAAAAAAAACGACAGTGGTACCCCTTACGTTTTTTTTTTGGGCAAAAAATTAAGTTTCTCCAATCTTCCCAAATTCTGATAGAGGGCCATGAGACTTAGACCTGAGTGCAAAAATGGAGGCTCTAGCCCCTTCCAGAGCTGAGATATCGAAACTCAAAAATTCGGCCCGAAAAAAAAACGACAGTGGTACCCCTTACGTTTTTTTTTTTGGGCGAAAAATTAAGTTTCTCCAATCTTCCCAAATTATGATAGAGGGCCATGAGACTTAGACTTGAGTGCAAAAATGGAGGCTCTAGCCCCTTCCAGAGCTGAGATATCGAAACTCAAAAATTCGGCCCGAAAAAAAAACGACAGTGGTACCCCTTACGTTTTTTTTTTTGGGCAAAAAATTAAGTTTCTCCAATCTTCCCAAATTCTGATAGAGGGCCATGAGACTTAGACCTGAGTGCAAAAATGGAGGCTCTAGCCCCTTCCAGAGCTGAGATATCGAAACTCAAAAATTCGGCCCGAAAAAAAAACGACAGTGGTACCCCTTACGTTTTTTTTTTGGGTGAAAAATTAAGTTTCTCCAATCTTCCCAATTTCTGATAGAGGGCCATGAGACTTAGACCTGAGTGCAAAAATGGAGGCTCTAGCCCCTTCCTGAGCTGAGATATTGAAACTCAAAAATTTGGCCCGAAAAAAAAACGACAGTGGTACCCCTTACGTTTTTTTTTTTTGGGCGAAAAATTAAGTTTCTCCAATCTTCCCAAATTATGATAGAGGGCCATGAGACTTAGACCTGAGTGCAAAAATGGAGGCTCTAGCCCCTTCCAGAGCTGAGATATCGAAACTCAAAAATTCGGCCCGAAAAAAAAAACGACAGTGGTACCCCTTACGTTTTTTTTTTTTGGGCAAAAAATTAAGTTTCTTCAATCTTCCCAAATTCTGATAGAGGGCCATGAGACTTAGACCTGAGTGCAAAAATGGAGGCTCTAGTCCCTTCCAGAGCTGAGATATCGAAACTCAAAAATTCGGCCCGAAAAAAAAACGACAGTGGTACCCCTTACGTTTTTTTTTTTGGGCGAAAAATTAAGTTTCTCCAATCTTCCCAATTTCTGATAGAGGGCCATGAGACTTAGACCTGAGTGCAAAAATGGAGGCTCTAGCCCCTTCCTGAGCTGAGATATTGAAACTCAAAAATTTGGCCCGAAAAAAAAAACGACAGTGGTACCCCTTACATTTTTTTTTTTGGGCGAAAAATTAAGTTTCTCCAATCTTACTAAATTATGATAGAGGGCCATGAGACTTAGACCTGAGTGCAAAAATGGAGGCTCTAGCCCCTTCCAGAGCTGAGATATCGAAACTCAAAAATTCGGCCCGAAAAAAAAAACGACAGTGGTACCCCTTACGTTTTTTTTTTTTGGGCGAAAAATTAAGTTTCTCCAATCTTCCCAATTTCTGATAGAGGGCCATGAGACTTAGACCTGAGTGCAAAAATGGAGGCTCTAGCCCCTTCCAGAGCTGAGATATCGAAACTCAAAAATTCGGCCCGAAAAAAAAAACGACAGTGGTACCCCTTACGTTTTTTTTTTTTGGGCAAAAAATTAAGTTTCTTCAATCTTCCCAAATTCTGATAGAGGGCCATGAGACTTAGACCTGAGTGCAAAAATGGAGGCTCTAGTCCCTTCCAGAGCTGAGATATCGAAACTCAAAAATTCGGCCCGAAAAAAAAACGACAGTGGTACCCCTTACGTTTTTTTTTTTGGGCGAAAAATTAAGTTTCTCCAATCTTCCCAATTTCTGATAGAGGGCCATGAGACTTAGACCTGAGTGCAAAAATGGAGGCTCTAGCCCCTTCCTGAGCTGAGATATTGAAACTCAAAAATTTGGCCCGAAAAAAAAAACGACAGTGGTACCCCTTACATTTTTTTTTTTGGGCGAAAAATTAAGTTTCTCCAATCTTACTAAATTATGATAGAGGGCCATGAGACTTAGACCTGAGTGCAAAAATGGAGGCTCTAGCCCCTTCCAGAGCTGAGATATCGAAACTCAAAAATTCGGCCCGAAAAAAAAAACGACAGTGGTACCCCTTACGTTTTTTTTTTGGGCGAAAAATTAAGTTTCTCCAATCTTCCCAATTTCTGATAGAGGGCCATGAGACTTAGACCTGAGTGCAAAAATGGAGGCTCTAGCCCCTTCCTGAGCTGAGATATTGAAACTCAAAAATTTGGCCCGAAAAAAAAACGACAGTGGTACCCCTTACGTTTTTTTTTTTTGGGCGAAAAATTAAGTTTCTCCAATCTTCCCAAATTATGATAGAGGGCCATGAGACTTAGACCTGAGTGCAAAAATGGAGGCTCTAGCCCCTTCCAGAGCTGAGATATCGAAACTCAAAAATTCGGCCCGAAAAAAAAACGACAGTGGTACCCCTTACGTTTTTTTTTTGGGGCGAAAAATTAAGTTTCTCCAATCTTCCCAATTTCTGATAGAGGGCCATGAGACTTAGACCTGAGTGCAAAAATGGAGGCTCTAGCCCCTTCCAGAGCTGAGATATTGAAACTCAAAAATTCGGCCCGAAAAAAAAACGACAGTGGTACCCCTTACGTTTTTTTTTTTGGGGCGAAAAATTAAGTTTCTCCAATCTTCCCAAATTATGATAGAGGGCCATGAGACTTAGACCTGAGTGCAAAAATGGAGGCTCTAGCCCCTTCCAGAGCTGAGATATCGAAACTCAAAAATTTGGCCCGAAAAAAAAACGACAGTGGTACCCCTTACGTTTTTTTTTTTGGGCAAAAAATTAAGTTTCTCCAATCTTCCCAAATTCTGATAGAGGGCCATGAGACTTAGACCTGAGTGCAAAAATGGAGGCTCTAGCCCCTTCCAGAGCTGAGATATCGAAACTCAAAAATTCGGCCCGAAAAAAAAACGACAGTGGTACCCCTTACGTTTTTTTTTTTGGGCAAAAAATTAAGTTTCTCCAATCTTCCCAAATTCTGATAGAGGGCCATGAGACTTAGACCTGAGTGCAAAAATGGAGGCTCTAGCCCCTTCCAGAGCTGAGATATCGAAACTCAAAAATTCGGCCCGAAAAAAAAAACGACAGTGGTACCCCTTACGTTTTTTTTTTGGGGCGAAAAATTAAGTTTCTCCAATCTTCCCAAATTCTGTTAGAGGGCCATGAGACTTAGATCTGAGTGCAAAAATTGAGGCTCTAGCCCCTTCCTGAGCTGAGATATTGAAAGTCAAAAATTTGGCCCGAAAAAAAAACGACAGTGGTACCCCTTACGTTTTTTTTTTTGGGGCGAAAAATTAAGTTTCTCCAATCTTCCCAAATTATGATAGAGGGCCATGAGACTTAGACCTGAGTGCAAAAATGGAGGCTCTAGCCCCTTCCAGAGCTGAGATATCGAAACTCAAAAATTCGGCCCGAAAAAAAAACGACAGTGGTACCCCTTACGTTTTTTTTTTGGGCAAAAAATTAAGTTTCTCCAATCTTCCCAAATTCTGATAGAGGGCCATGAGACTTAGACCTGAGTGCAAAAATGGAGGCTCTAGCCCCTTCCAGAGCTGAGATATCGAAACTCAAAAATTTGGCCCGAAAAAAAAACGACAGTGGTACCCCTTACGTTTTTTTTTTTGGGCAAAAAATTAAGTTTCTCCAATCTTCCCAAATTCTGATAGAGGGCCATGAGACTTAGACCTGAGTGCAAAAATGGAGGCTCTAGCCCCTTCCAGAGCTGAGATATCGAAACTCAAAAATTCGGCCCGAAAAAAAAACGACAGTGGTACCCCTTACGTTTTTTTTTTTTGGGCGAAAAATTAAGTTTCTCCAATCTTCCCAATTTCTGATAGAGGGCCATGAGACTTAGACCTGAGTGCAAAAATGGAGGCTCTAGCCCCTTCCAGAGCTGAGATATTGAAACTCAAAAATTCGGCCCGAAAAAAAAAACGACAGTGGTACCCCTTACGTTTTTTTTTTGGGCGAAAAATTAAGTTTCTCCAATCTTCCCAAATTATGATAGAGGGCCATGAGACTTAGACCTGAGTGCAAAAATGGAGGCTCTAGCCCCTTCCAGAGCTGAGATATCGAAACTCAAAAATTCGGCCCGAAAAAAAAACGACAGTGGTACCCCTTACGTTTTTTTTTTTGGGCGAAAAATTAAGTTTCTCCAATCTTCCCAATTTCTGATAGAGGGCCATGAGACTTAGACCTGAGTGCAAAAATGGAGGCTCTAGCCCCTTCCTGAGCTGAGATATTGAAACTCAAAAATTTGGCCCGAAAAAAAAACGACAGTGGTACCCCTTACGTTTTTTTTTTTGGGCGAAAAATTAAGTTTCTCCAATCTTCCCAAATTATGATAGAGGGCCATGAGACTTAGACCTGAGTGCAAAAATGGAGGCTCTAGCCCCTTCCAGAGCTGAGATATCGAAACTCAAAAATTCGGCCCGAAAAAAAAACGACAGTGGTACGTACCCCTTACGTTTTTTTTTTTTGGGCAAAAAATTAAGTTTCTCCAATCTTCCCAAATTCTGATAGAGGGCCATGAGACTTAGACCTGAGTGCAAAAATGGAGGCTCTAGCCCCTTCCTGAGCTGAGATATTGAAACTCAAAAATTTGGCCCGAAAAAAAAACGACAGTGGTACCCCTTACGTTTTTTTTTTTGGGCGAAAAATTAAGTTTCTCCAATCTTCCCAAATTATGATAGAGGGCCATGAGACTTAGACCTGAGTGCAAAAATGGAGGCTCTAGCCCCTTCCAGAGCTGAGATATCGAAACTCAAAAATTCGGCCCGAAAAAAAAACGACAGTGGTACCCCTTACGTTTTTTTTTCTGGGCAAAAAATTAAGTTTCTCCAATCTTCCCAAATTCTGATAGAGGGCCATGAGACTTAGACCTGAGTGCAAAAATGGAGGCTCTAGCCCCTTCCAGAGCTGAGATATCGAAACTCAAAAATTCGGCCCGAAAAAAAAACGACAGTGGTACCCCTTACGTTTTTTTTTTTGGGCGAAAAATTAAGTTTCTCCAATCTTTCCAATTTCTGATAGAGGGCCATGAGACTTAGACCTGAGTGCAAAAATGGAGGCTCTAGCCCCTTCCTGAGCTGAGATATTGAAACTCAAAAATTTGGCCCGAAAAAAAAACGACAGTGGTACCCCTTACGTTTTTTTTTTTTGGGCGAAAAATTAAGTTTCTCCAATCTTCCCAAATTATGATAGAGGGCCATGAGACTTAGACCTGAGTGCAAAAATGGAGGCTCTAGCCCCTTCCAGAGCTGAGATATCGAAACTCAAAAATTCGGCCCGAAAAAAAAACGACAGTGGTACCCCTTACGTTTTTTTTTTTGGGCGAAAAATTAAGTTTCTCCAATCTTCCCAATTTCTGATAGAGGGCCATGAGACTTAGACCTGAGTGCAAAAATGGAGGCTCTAGCCCCTTCCTGAGCTGAGATATTGAAACTCAAAAATTTGGCCCGAAAAAAAAACGACAGTGGTACCCCTTACATTTTTTTTTTTGGGCGAAAAATTAAGTTTCTCCAATCTTCCCAAATTATGATAGAGGGCCATGAGACTTAGACCTGAGTGCAAAAATGGAGGCTCTAGCCCCTTCCAGAGCTGAGATATCGAAACTCAAAAATTCGGCCCGAAAAAAAAAACGACAGTGGTACCCCTTACGTTTTTTTTTTTTGGGCAAAAAATTAAGTTTCTCCAATCTTCCCAAATTCTGATAGAGGGCCATGAGACTTAGACCTGAGTGCAAAAATGGAGGCTCTAGCCCCTTCCAGAGCTGAGATATCGAAACTCAAAAATTCGGCCCGAAAAAAAAAACGACAGTGGTACCCCTTACGTTTTTTTTTTTTGGGCGAAAAATTAAGTTTCTCCAATCTTCCCAATTTCTGATAGAGGGCCATGAGACTTAGACCTGAGTGCAAAAATGGAGGCTCTAGCCCCTTCCAGAGCTGAGATATTGAAACTCAAAAATTCGGCCCGAAAAAAAAAACGACAGTGGTACCCCTTACGTTTTTTTTTTTGGGCGAAAAATTAAGTTTCTCCAATCTTCCCAAATTATGATAGAGGGCCATGAGACTTAGACCTGAGTGCAAAAATGGAGGCTCTAGCCCCTTCCAGAGCTGAGATATCGAAACTCAAAAATTCGGCCCGAAAAAAAAAACGACAGTGGTACCCCTTACGTTTTTTTTTTTGGGGCAAAAAATTAAGTTTCTTCAATCTTCCCAAATTCTGATAGAGGGCCATGAGACTTAGACCTGAGTGCAAAAATGGAGGCTCTAGTCCCTTCCAGAGCTGAGATATCGAAACTCAAAAATTCGGCCCGAAAAAAAAACGACAGTGGTACCCCTTACGTTTTTTTTTTTGGGCGAAAAATTAAGTTTCTCCAATCTTCCCAATTTCTGATAGAGGGCCATGAGACTTAGACCTGAGTGCAAAAATGGAGGCTCTAGCCCCTTCCAGAGCTGAGATATCGAAACTCAAAAATTCGGCCCGAAAAAAAAACGACAGTGGTACCCCTTACGTTTTTTTTTTTTTGGGCAAAAAATTAAGTTTCTCCAATCTTCCCAAATTCTGATAGAGGGCCATGAGACTTAGACCTGAGTGCAAAAATGGAGGCTCTAGCCCCTTCCAGAGCTGAGATATCGAAACTCAAAAATTCGGCCCGAAAAAAAAAAACGACAGTGGTACCCCTTACGTTTTTTTTTTTTTTGGGGCGAAAAATTAAGTTTCTCCAATCTTCCCAAATTCTGATAGAGGGCCATGAGACTTAGACCTGAGTGCAAAAATGGAGGCTCTAGCCCCTTCCTGAGCTGAGATATTGAAACTCAAAAATTTGGCCCGAAAAAAAAACGACAGTGGTACCCCTTACGTTTTTTTTTTTGGGCGAAAAATTAAGTTTCTCCAATCTTCCCAAATTATGATAGAGGGCCATGAGACTTAGACCTGAGTGCAAAAATGGAGGCTCTAGCCCCTTCCAGAGCTGAGATATCGAAACTCAAAAATTCGGCCCGAAAAAAAAACGACAGTGGTACCCCTTACGTTTTTTTTTTTGGGCAAAAAATTAAGTTTCTCCAATCTTCCCAAATTCTGATAGAGGGCCATGAGACTTAGACCTGAGTGCAAAAATGGAGGCTCTAGTCCCTTCCAGAGCTGAGATATCGAAACTCAAAAATTCGGCCCGAAAAAAAAACGACAGTGGTACCCCTTACGTTTTTTTTTTTGGGCGAAAAATTAAGTTTCTCCAATCTTCCCAATTTCTGATAGAGGGCCATGAGACTTAGACCTGAGTGCAAAAATGGAGGCTCTAGCCCCTTCCAGAGCTGAGATATCGAAACTCAAAAATTCGGCCCGAAAAAAAAACGACAGTGGTACCCCTTACGTTTTTTTTTTTTTGGGCAAAAAATTAAGTTTCTCCAATCTTCCCAAATTCTGATAGAGGGCCATGAGACTTAGACCTGAGTGCAAAAATGGAGGCTCTAGCCCCTTCCAGAGCTGAGATATCGAAACTCAAAAATTCGGCCCGAAAAAAAAAAACGACAGTGGTACCCCTTACGTTTTTTTTTTTTGGGGCGAAAAATTAAGTTTCTCCAATCTTCCCAAATTCTGATAGAGGGCCATGAGACTTAGACCTGAGTGCAAAAATGGAGGCTCTAGCCCCTTCCTGAGCTGAGATATTGAAACTCAAAAATTTGGCCCGAAAAAAAAACGACAGTGGTACCCCTTACGTTTTTTTTTTTGGGCGAAAAATTAAGTTTCTCCAATCTTCCCAAATTATGATAGAGGGCCATGAGACTTAGACCTGAGTGCAAAAATGGAGGCTCTAGCCCCTTCCAGAGCTGAGATATCGAAACTCAAAAATTCGGCCCGAAAAAAAAACGACAGTGGTACCCCTTACGTTTTTTTTTTTGGGCAAAAAATTAAGTTTCTCCAATCTTCCCAAATTCTGATAGAGGGCCATGAGACTTAGACCTGAGTGCAAAAATGAAGGCTCTAGCCCCTTCCAGAGCTGAGATATCGAAACTCAAAAATTCGGCCCGAAAAAAAAACGACAGTGGTACCCCTTACGTTTTTTTTTTTGGGCGAAAAATTAAGTTTCTCCAATCTTCCCAATTTCTGATAGAGGGCCATGAGACTTAGACCTGAGTGCAAAAATGGAGGCTCTAGCCCCTTCCTGAGCTGAGATATTGAAACTCAAAAATTTGGCCCGAAAAAAAAACGACAGTGGTACCCCTTACGTTTTTTTTTTTGGGCGAAAAATTTAGTTTCTCCAATCTTCCCAAATTATGATAGAGGGCCATGAGACTTAGACCTGAGTGCAAAAATGGAGGCTCTAGCCCCTTCCAGAGCTGAGATATCGAAACTCAAAAATTCGACCCGAAAAAAAAAAACGACAGTGGTACCCCTTACGTTTTTTTTTTTTTGGGCAAAAAATTAAGTTTCTCCAATCTTCCCAAATTCTGATAGAGGGCCATGAGACTTAGACCTGAGTGCAAAAATGGAGGCTCTAGCCCCTTCCAGAGCTGAGATATCGAAACTCAAAAATTCGGCCCGAAAAAAAAAACGACAGTGGTACCCCTTACGTTTTTTTTTTTTGGGCGAAAAATTAAGTTTCTCCAATCTTCCCAATTTCTGATAGAGGGCCATGAGACTTAGACCTGAGTGCAAAAATGGAGGCTCTAGCCCCTTCCTGAGCTGAGATATTGAAATTCAAAAATTTGGCCCGAAAAAAAAACGACAGTGGTACCCCTTACGTTTTTTTTTTTGGGCAAAAAATTAAGTTTCTCCAATCTTCCCAAATTCTGATAGAGGGCCATGAGACTTAGACCTGAGTGCAAAAATGGAGGCTCTAGCCCCTTCCAGAGCTGAGATATCGAAAATCAAAAATTCGGCCCGAAAAAAAACGACAGTGGTACCCCTTACGTTTTTTTTTTTGGGCGAAAAATTAAGTTTCTCCAATCTTCCCAATTTCTGATAGAGGGCCATGAGACTTAGACCTGAGTGCAAAAATGGAGGCTCTAGCCCCTTCCTGAGCTGAGATATTGAAACTCAAAAATTTGGCCCGAAAAAAAAAACGACAGTGGTACCCCTTACGTTTTTTTTTTTGGGCGAAAAATTAAGTTTCTCCAATCTTCCCAAATTATGATAGAGGGCCATGAGACTTAGACCTGAGTGCAAAAATGGAGGCTCTAGCCCCTTCCAGAGCTGAGATATCGAAACTCAAAAATTCGGCCCGAAAAAAAAACGACAGTGGTACCCCTTACGTTTTTTTTTTTGGGCAAAAAAATAAGTTTCTCCAATCTTCCCAAATTCTGATAGAGGGCCATGAGACTTAGACCTGAGTGCAAAAATGGAGGCTCTAGCCCCTTCCAGAGCTGAGATATCGAAACTCAAAAATTCGGCCCGAAAAAAAAACGACAGTGGTACCCCTTACGTTTTTTTTTTTGGGCGAAAAATTAAGTTTCTCCAATCTTCCCAATTTCTGATAGAGGGCCATTAGACTTAGACCTGAGTGCAAAAATGGAGGCTCTAGCCCCTTCCAGAGCTGAGATATCGAAACTCAAAAATTCGGCCCGAAAAAAAAACGACAGTGGTACCCCTTACGTTTTTTTTTTGGGCAAAAAATTAAGTTTCTCCAATCTTCCCAAATTCTGATAGAGGGCCATGAGACTTAGACCTGAGTGCAAAAATGGAGGCTCTAGCCCCTTCCAGAGCTGAGATATCGAAACTCAAAAATTCGGCCCGAAAAAAAAACGACAGTGGTACCCCTTACGTTTTTTTTTTTGGGCGAAAAATTAAGTTTCTCCAATCTTCCCAAATTATGATAGAGGGCCATGAGACTTAGACTTGAGTGCAAAAATGGAGGCTCTAGCCCCTTCCAGAGCTGAGATATCGAAACTCAAAAATTCGGCCCGAAAAAAAAACGACAGTGGTACCCCTTACGTTTTTTTTTTTGGGCAAAAAATTAAGTTTCTCCAATCTTCCCAAATTCTGATAGAGGGCCATGAGACTTAGACCTGAGTGCAAAAATGGAGGCTCTAGCCCCTTCCAGAGCTGAGATATCGAAACTCAAAAATTCGGCCCGAAAAAAAAACGACAGTGGTACCCCTTACGTTTTTTTTTTGGGTGAAAAATTAAGTTTCTCCAATCTTCCCAATTTCTGATAGAGGGCCATGAGACTTAGACCTGAGTGCAAAAATGGAGGCTCTAGCCCCTTCCTGAGCTGAGATATTGAAACTCAAAAATTTGGCCCGAAAAAAAAACGACAGTGGTACCCCTTACGTTTTTTTTTTTTGGGCAAAAAATTAAGTTTCTCCAATCTTCCCAAATTCTGATAGAGGGCCATGAGACTTAGACCTGAGTGCAAAAATGGAGGCTCTAGCCCCTTCCAGAGCTGAGATATTGAAACTCAAAAATTCGGCCCGAAAAAAAAACGACAGTGGTACCCCTTACGTTTTTTTTTTGGGGCGAAAAATTAAGTTTCTCCAATCTTCCCAAATTATGATAGAGGGCCATGAGACTTAGACCTGAGTGCAAAAATGGAGGCTCTAGCCCCTTCCAGAGCTGAGATATCGAAACTCAAAAATTCGGCCCGAAAAAAAAACGACAGTGGTACCCCTTACGTTTTTTTTTTGGGTGAAAAATTAAGTTTCTCCAATCTTCCCAATTTCTGATAGAGGGCCATGAGACTTAGACCTGAGTGCAAAAATGGAGGCTCTAGCCCCTTCCTGAGCTGAGATATTGAAACTCAAAAATTTGGCCCGAAAAAAAAACGACAGTGGTACCCCTTACGTTTTTTTTTTTTGGGCAAAAAATTAAGTTTCTCCAATCTTCCCAAATTCTGATAGAGGGCCATGAGACTTAGACCTGAGTGCAAAAATGGAGGCTCTAGCCCCTTCCAGAGCTGAGATATTGAAACTCAAAAATTCGGCCCGAAAAAAAAACGACAGTGGTACCCCTTACGTTTTTTTTTTGGGGCGAAAAATTAAGTTTCTCCAATCTTCCCAAATTATGATAGAGGGCCATGAGACTTAGACCTGAGTGCAAAAATGGAGGCTCTAGCCCCTTCCAGAGCTGAGATATCGAAACTCAAAAATTTGGCCCGAAAAAAAAACGACAGTGGTACCCCTTACGTTTTTTTTTTTGGGCAAAAAATTAAGTTTCTCCAATCTTCCCAAATTCTGATAGAGGGCCATGAGACTTAGACCTGAGTGCAAAAATGGAGGCTCTAGCCCCTTCCAGAGCTGAGATATCGAAACTCAAAAATTCGGCCCGAAAAAAAAACGACAGTGGTACCCCTTACGTTTTTTTTTTTGGGCAAAAAATTAAGTTTCTCCAATCTTCCCAAATTCTGATAGAGGGCCATGAGACTTAGACCTGAGTGCAAAAATGGAGGCTCTAGCCCCTTCCAGAGCTGAGATATCGAAACTCAAAAATTCGGCCCGAAAAAAAAAACGACAGTGGTACCCCTTACGTTTTTTTTTTGGGGCGAAAAATTAAGTTTCTCCAATCTTCCCAAATTCTGTTAGAGGGCCATGAGACTTAGATCTGAGTGCAAAAATGGAGGCTCTAGCCCCTTCCTGAGCTGAGATATTGAAACTCAAAAATTTGGCCCGAAAAAAAAACGACAGTGGTACCCCTTACGTTTTTTTTTTTGGGCGAAAAATTAAGTTTCTCCAATCTTCCCAAATTATGATAGAGGGCCATGAGACTTAGACCTGAGTGCAAAAATGGAGGCTCTAGCCCCTTCCAGAGCTGAGATATCGAAACTCAAAAATTCGGCCCGAAAAAAAAACGACAGTGGTACCCCATACGTTTTTTTTTTGGGCAAAAAATTAAGTTTCTCCAATCTTCCCAAATTCTGATAGAGGGCCATGAGACTTAGACCTGAGTGCAAAAATGGAGGCTCTAGCCCCTTCCAGAGCTGAGATATCGAAACTCAAAAATTTGGCCCGAAAAAAAAACGACAGTGGTACCCCTTACGTTTTTTTTTTTGGGCAAAAAATTAAGTTTCTCCAATCTTCCCAAATTCTGATAGAGGGCCATGAGACTTAGACCTGAGTGCAAAAATGGAGGCTCTAGCCCCTTCCAGAGCTGAGATATCGAAACTCAAAAATTCGGCCCGAAAAAAAAACGACAGTGGTACCCCTTACGTTTTTTTTTTTGGGCGAAAAATTAAGTTTCTCCAATCTTCCCAATTTCTGATAGAGGGCCATGAGACTTAGACCTGAGTGCAAAAATGGAGGCTCTAGCCCCTTCCAGAGCTGAGATATTGAAACTCAAAAATTCGGCCCGAAAAAAAAAACGACAGTGGTACCCCTTACGTTTTTTTTTTGGGCGAAAAATTAAGTTTCTCCAATCTTCCCAAATTATGATAGAGGGCCATGAGACTTAGACCTGAGTGCAAAAATGGAGGCTCTAGCCCCTTCCAGAGCTGAGATATCGAAACTCAAAAATTCGGCCCGAAAAAAAAACGACAGTGGTACCCCTTACGTTTTTTTTTTTGGGCAAAAAATTAAGTTTCTCCAATCTTCCCAAATTCTGATAGAGGGCCATGAGACTTAGACCTGAGTGCAAAAATGGAGGCTCTAGCCCCTTCCAGAGCTGAGATATCGAAACTCAAAAATTCGGCCCGAAAAAAAAACGACAGTGGTACCCCTTACGTTTTTTTTTTTGGGCGAAAAATTAAGTTTCTCCAATCTTCCCAATTTCTGATAGAGGGCCATGAGACTTAGACCTGAGTGCAAAAATGGAGGCTCTAGCCCCTTCCTGAGCTGAGATATCGAAACTCAAAAATTCGGCCCGAAAAAAAAACGACAGTGGTACCCCTTACGTTTTTTTTTTTGGGCGAAAAATTAAGTTTCTCCAATCTTCCCAAATTATGATAGAGGGCCATGAGACTTAGACCTGAGTGCAAAAATGGAGGCTCTAGCCCCTTCCAGAGCTGAGATATCGAAACTCAAAAATTCGGCCCGAAAAAAAAACGACAGTGGTACCCCTTACGTTTTTTTTTTTTGGGCAAAAAATTAAGTTTCTCCAATCTTCCCAAATTCTGATAGAGGGCCATGAGACTTAGACCTGAGTGCAAAAATGGAGGCTCTAGCCCCTTCCAGAGCTGAGATATCGAAACTCAAAAATTCGGCCCGAAAAAAAAACGACAGTGGTACCCCTTACGTTTTTTTTTTTGGGCGAAAAATTAAGTTTCTCCAATCTTCCCAATTTCTGATAGAGGGCCATGAGACTTAGACCTGAGTGCAAAAATGGAGGCTCTAGCCCCTTCCTGAGCTGAGATATTGAAACTCAAAAATTTGGCCCGAAAAAAAAACGACAGTGGTACCCCTTACGTTTTTTTTTTTGGGCGAAAAATTAAGTTTCTCCAATCTTCCCAAATTATGATAGAGGGCCATGAGACTTAGACCTGAGTGCAAAAATGGAGGCTCTAGCCCCTTCCAGAGCTGAGATATCGAAACTCAAAAATTCGACCCGAAAAAAAAAAACGACAGTGGTACCCCTTACGTTTTTTTTTTTTTTGGGCAAAAAATTAAGTTTCTCCAATCTTCCCAAATTCTGATAGAGGGCCATGAGACTTAGACCTGAGTGCAAAAATGGAGGCTCTAGCCCCTTCCAGAGCTGAGATATCGAAACTCAAAAATTCGGCCCGAAAAAAAAAACGACAGTGGTACCCCTTACGTTTTTTTTTTTTGGGCGAAAAATTAAGTTTCTCCAATCTTCCCAATTTCTGATAGAGGGCCATGAGACTTAGACCTGAGTGCAAAAATGGAGGCTCTAGCCCCTTCCTGAGCTGAGATATTGAAATTCAAAAATTTGGCCCGAAAAAAAAACGACAGTGGTACCCCTTACGTTTTTTTTTTTGGGCAAAAAATTAAGTTTCTCCAATCTTCCCAAATTCTGATAGAGGGCCATGAGACTTAGACCTGAGTGCAAAAATGGAGGCTCTAGCCCCTTCCAGAGCTGAGATATCGAAACTCAAAAATTCGGCCCGAAAAAAAAACGACAGTGGTACCCCTTACGTTTTTTTTTTTGGGCGAAAAATTAAGTTTCTCCAATCTTCCCAATTTCTGATAGAGGGCCATGAGACTTAGACCTGAGTGCAAAAATGGAGGCTCTAGCCCCTTCCTGAGCTGAGATATTGAAACTCAAAAATTTGGCCCGAAAAAAAAAACGACAGTGGTACCCCTTACGTTTTTTTTTTTTGGGCGAAAAATTAAGTTTCTCCAATCTTCCCAAATTATGATAGAGGGCCATGAGACTTAGACCTGAGTGCAAAAATGGAGGCTCTAGCCCCTTCCAGAGCTGAGATATCGAAACTCAAAAATTCGGCCCGAAAAAAAAACGACAGTGGTACCCCTTACGTTTTTTTTTTTGGGCAAAAAATTAAGTTTCTCCAATCTTCCCAAATTCTGATAGAGGGCCATGAGACTTAGACCTGAGTGCAAAAATGGAGGCTCTAGCCCCTTCCAGAGCTGAGATATCGAAACTCAAAAATTCGGCCCGAAAAAAAAACGACAGTGGTACCCCTTACGTTTTTTTTTTTGGGCGAAAAATTAAGTTTCTCCAATCTTCCCAATTTCTGATAGAGGGCCATTAGACTTAGACCTGAGTGCAAAAATGGAGGCTCTAGCCCCTTCCAGAGCTGAGATATCGAAACTCAAAAATTCGGCCCGAAAAAAAAACGACAGTGGTACCCCTTACGTTTTTTTTTTGGGCAAAAAATTAAGTTTCTCCAATCTTCCCAAATTCTGATAGAGGGCCATGAGACTTAGACCTGAGTGCAAAAATGGAGGCTCTAGCCCCTTCCAGAGCTGAGATATCGAAACTCAAAAATTCGGCCCGAAAAAAAAACGACAGTGGTACCCCTTACGTTTTTTTTTTTGGGCGAAAAATTAAGTTTCTCCAATCTTCCCAAATTATGATAGAGGGCCATGAGACTTAGACTTGAGTGCAAAAATGGAGGCTCTAGCCCCTTCCAGAGCTGAGATATCGAAACTCAAAAATTCGGCCCGAAAAAAAAACGACAGTGGTACCCCTTACGTTTTTTTTTTTGGGCAAAAAATTAAGTTTCTCCAATCTTCCCAAATTCTGATAGAGGGCCATGAGACTTAGACCTGAGTGCAAAAATGGAGGCTCTAGCCCCTTCCAGAGCTGAGATATCGAAACTCAAAAATTCGGCCCGAAAAAAAAACGACAGTGGTACCCCTTACGTTTTTTTTTTGGGTGAAAAATTAAGTTTCTCCAATCTTCCCAATTTCTGATAGAGGGCCATGAGACTTAGACCTGAGTGCAAAAATGGAGGCTCTAGCCCCTTCCTGAGCTGAGATATTGAAACTCAAAAATTTGGCCCGAAAAAAAAACGACAGTGGTACCCCTTACGTTTTTTTTTTTTGGGCGAAAAATTAAGTTTCTCCAATCTTCCCAAATTATGATAGAGGGCCATGAGACTTAGACCTGAGTGCAAAAATGGAGGCTCTAGCCCCTTCCAGAGCTGAGATATCGAAACTCAAAAATTCGGCCCGAAAAAAAAAACGACAGTGGTACCCCTTACGTTTTTTTTTTTTGGGCAAAAAATTAAGTTTCTTCAATCTTCCCAAATTCTGATAGAGGGCCATGAGACTTAGACCTGAGTGCAAAAATGGAGGCTCTAGTCCCTTCCAGAGCTGAGATATCGAAACTCAAAAATTCGGCCCGAAAAAAAAACGACAGTGGTACCCCTTACGTTTTTTTTTTTGGGCGAAAAATTAAGTTTCTCCAATCTTCCCAATTTCTGATAGAGGGCCATGAGACTTAGACCTGAGTGCAAAAATGGAGGCTCTAGCCCCTTCCTGAGCTGAGATATTGAAACTCAAAAATTTGGCCCGAAAAAAAAAACGACAGTGGTACCCCTTACATTTTTTTTTTTGGGCGAAAAATTAAGTTTCTCCAATCTTACTAAATTATGATAGAGGGCCATGAGACTTAGACCTGAGTGCAAAAATGGAGGCTCTAGCCCCTTCCAGAGCTGAGATATCGAAACTCAAAAATTCGGCCCGAAAAAAAAAACGACAGTGGTACCCCTTACGTTTTTTTTTTTTGGGCGAAAAATTAAGTTTCTCCAATCTTCCCAATTTCTGATAGAGGGCCATGAGACTTAGACCTGAGTGCAAAAATGGAGGCTCTAGCCCCTTCCAGAGCTGAGATATCGAAACTCAAAAATTCGGCCCGAAAAAAAAAACGACAGTGGTACCCCTTACGTTTTTTTTTTTTGGGCAAAAAATTAAGTTTCTTCAATCTTCCCAAATTCTGATAGAGGGCCATGAGACTTAGACCTGAGTGCAAAAATGGAGGCTCTAGTCCCTTCCAGAGCTGAGATATCGAAACTCAAAAATTCGGCCCGAAAAAAAAACGACAGTGGTACCCCTTACGTTTTTTTTTTTGGGCGAAAAATTAAGTTTCTCCAATCTTCCCAATTTCTGATAGAGGGCCATGAGACTTAGACCTGAGTGCAAAAATGGAGGCTCTAGCCCCTTCCTGAGCTGAGATATTGAAACTCAAAAATTTGGCCCGAAAAAAAAAACGACAGTGGTACCCCTTACATTTTTTTTTTTGGGCGAAAAATTAAGTTTCTCCAATCTTACTAAATTATGATAGAGGGCCATGAGACTTAGACCTGAGTGCAAAAATGGAGGCTCTAGCCCCTTCCAGAGCTGAGATATCGAAACTCAAAAATTCGGCCCGAAAAAAAAAACGACAGTGGTACCCCTTACGTTTTTTTTTTGGGCGAAAAATTAAGTTTCTCCAATCTTCCCAATTTCTGATAGAGGGCCATGAGACTTAGACCTGAGTGCAAAAATGGAGGCTCTAGCCCCTTCCTGAGCTGAGATATTGAAACTCAAAAATTTGGCCCGAAAAAAAAACGACAGTGGTACCCCTTACGTTTTTTTTTTTTGGGCGAAAAATTAAGTTTCTCCAATCTTCCCAAATTATGATAGAGGGCCATGAGACTTAGACCTGAGTGCAAAAATGGAGGCTCTAGCCCCTTCCAGAGCTGAGATATCGAAACTCAAAAATTCGGCCCGAAAAAAAAACGACAGTGGTACCCCTTACGTTTTTTTTTTGGGGCGAAAAATTAAGTTTCTCCAATCTTCCCAATTTCTGATAGAGGGCCATGAGACTTAGACCTGAGTGCAAAAATGGAGGCTCTAGCCCCTTCCAGAGCTGAGATATCGAAACTCAAAAATTTGGCCCGAAAAAAAAACGACAGTGGTACCCCTTACGTTTTTTTTTTTGGGCAAAAAATTAAGTTTCTCCAATCTTCCCAAATTCTGATAGAGGGCCATGAGACTTAGACCTGAGTGCAAAAATGGAGGCTCTAGCCCCTTCCAGAGCTGAGATATCGAAACTCAAAAATTCGGCCCGAAAAAAAAACGACAGTGGTACCCCTTACGTTTTTTTTTTTGGGCAAAAAATTAAGTTTCTCCAATCTTCCCAAATTCTGATAGAGGGCCATGAGACTTAGACCTGAGTGCAAAAATGGAGGCTCTAGCCCCTTCCAGAGCTGAGATATCGAAACTCAAAAATTCGGCCCGAAAAAAAAAACGACAGTGGTACCCCTTACGTTTTTTTTTTGGGGCGAAAAATTAAGTTTCTCCAATCTTCCCAAATTCTGTTAGAGGGCCATGAGACTTAGATCTGAGTGCAAAAATGGAGGCTCTAGCCCCTTCCTGAGCTGAGATATTGAAACTCAAAAATTTGGCCCGAAAAAAAAACGACAGTGGTACCCCTTACGTTTTTTTTTTGGGCGAAAAATTAAGTTTCTCCAATCTTCCCAAATTATGATAGAGGGCCATGAGACTTAGACCTGAGTGCAAAAATGGAGGCTCTAGCCCCTTCCAGAGCTGAGATATCGAAACTCAAAAATTCGGCCCGAAAAAAAAACGACAGTGGTACCCCATACGTTTTTTTTTTGGGCAAAAAATTAAGTTTCTCCAATCTTCCCAAATTCTGATAGAGGGCCATGAGACTTAGACCTGAGTGCAAAAATGGAGGCTCTAGCCCCTTCCAGAGCTGAGATATCGAAACTCAAAAATTCGGCCCGAAAAAAAAACGACAGTGGTACCCCTTACGTTTTTTTTTTGGGGCGAAAAATTAAGTTTCTCCAATCTTCCCAATTTCTGATAGAGGGCCATGAGACTTAGACCTGAGTGCAAAAATGGAGGCTCTAGCCCCTTCCAGAGCTGAGATATTGAAACTCAAAAATTCGGCCCGAAAAAAAAAACGACAGTGGTACCCCTTACGTTTTTTTTTTGGGCGAAAAATTAAGTTTCTCCAATCTTCCCAAATTATGATAGAGGGCCATGAGACTTAGACCTGAGTGCAAAAATGGAGGCTCTAGCCCCTTCCAGAGCTGAGATATTGAAACTCAAAAATTCGGCCCGAAAAAAAAAACGACAGTGGTACCCCTTACGTTTTTTTTTTGGGCGAAAAATTAAGTTTCTCCAATCTTCCCAAATTATGATAGAGGGCCATGAGACTTAGACCTGAGTGCAAAAATGGAGGCTCTAGCCCCTTCCAGAGCTGAGATATCGAAACTCAAAAATTCGGCCCGAAAAAAAAACGACAGTGGTACCCCTTACGTTTTTTTTTTTGGGCAAAAAATTAAGTTTCTCCAATCTTCCCAAATTCTGATAGAGGGCCATGAGACTTAGACCTGAGTGCAAAAATGGAGGCTCTAGCCCCTTCCAGAGCTGAGATATCGAAACTCAAAAATTCGGCCCGAAAAAAAAACGACAGTGGTACCCCTTACGTTTTTTTTTTTGGGCGAAAAATTAAGTTTCTCCAATCTTCCCAATTTCTGATAGAGGGCCATGAGACTTAGACCTGAGTGCAAAAATGGAGGCTCTAGCCCCTTCCTGAGCTGAGATATCGAAACTCAAAAATTCGGCCCGAAAAAAAAACGACAGTGGTACCCCTTACGTTTTTTTTTTTGGGCGAAAAATTAAGTTTCTCCAATCTTCCCAAATTATGATAGAGGGCCATGAGACTTAGACCTGAGTGCAAAAATGGAGGCTCTAGCCCCTTCCAGAGCTGAGATATCGAAACTCAAAAATTCGGCCCGAAAAAAAAACGACAGTGGTACCCCTTACGTTTTTTTTTTTTGGGCAAAAAATTAAGTTTCTCCAATCTTCCCAAATTCTGATAGAGGGCCATGAGACTTAGACCTGAGTGCAAAAATGGAGGCTCTAGCCCCTTCCAGAGCTGAGATATCGAAACTCAAAAATTCGGCCCGAAAAAAAAACGACAGTGGTACCCCTTACGTTTTTTTTTTTGGGCGAAAAATTAAGTTTCTCCAATCTTCCCAATTTCTGATAGAGGGCCATGAGACTTAGACCTGAGTGCAAAAATGGAGGCTCTAGCCCCTTCCTGAGCTGAGATATTGAAACTCAAAAATTTGGCCCGAAAAAAAAACGACAGTGGTACCCCTTACGTTTTTTTTTTTTGGGCGAAAAATTAAGTTTCTCCAATCTTCCCAAATTATGATAGAGGGCCATGAGACTTAGACCTGAGTGCAAAAATGGAGGCTCTAGCCCCTTCCAGAGCTGAGATATCGAAACTCAAAAATTCGACCCGAAAAAAAAAAACGACAGTGGTACCCCTTACGTTTTTTTTTTTTTTGGGCAAAAAATTAAGTTTCTCCAATCTTCCCAAATTCTGATAGAGGGCCATGAGACTTAGACCTGAGTGCAAAAATGGAGGCTCTAGCCCCTTCCAGAGCTGAGATATCGAAACTCAAAAATTCGGCCCGAAAAAAAAAACGACAGTGGTACCCCTTACGTTTTTTTTTTTTGGGCGAAAAATTAAGTTTCTCCAATCTTCCCAATTTCTGATAGAGGGCCATGAGACTTAGACCTGAGTGCAAAAATGGAGGCTCTAGCCCCTTCCTGAGCTGAGATATTGAAATTCAAAATTTGGCCCGAAAAAAAAACGACAGTGGTACCCCTTACGTTTTTTTTTTTGGGCAAAAAATTAAGTTTCTCCAATCTTCCCAAATTCTGATAGAGGGCCATGAGACTTAGACCTGAGTGCAAAAATGGAGGCTCTAGCCCCTTCCAGAGCTGAGATATCGAAACTCAAAAATTCGGCCCGAAAAAAAAACGACAGTGGTACCCCTTACGTTTTTTTTTTTGGGCGAAAAATTAAGTTTCTCCAATCTTCCCAATTTCTGATAGAGGGCCATGAGACTTAGACCTGAGTGCAAAAATGGAGGCTCTAGCCCCTTCCTGAGCTGAGATATTGAAACTCAAAAATTTGGCCCGAAAAAAAAAACGACAGTGGTACCCCTTACGTTTTTTTTTTTTGGGCGAAAAATTAAGTTTCTCCAATCTTCCCAAATTATGATAGAGGGCCATGAGACTTAGACCTGAGTGCAAAAATGGAGGCTCTAGCCCCTTCCAGAGCTGAGATATCGAAACTCAAAAATTCGGCCCGAAAAAAAAACGACAGTGGTACCCCTTACGTTTTTTTTTTTGGGCAAAAAATTAAGTTTCTCCAATCTTCCCAAATTCTGATAGAGGGCCATGAGACTTAGACCTGAGTGCAAAAATGGAGGCTCTAGCCCCTTCCAGAGCTGAGATATCGAAACTCAAAAATTCGGCCCGAAAAAAAAACGACAGTGGTACCCCTTACGTTTTTTTTTTTGGGCGAAAAATTAAGTTTCTCCAATCTTCCCAATTTCTGATAGAGGGCCATTAGACTTAGACCTGAGTGCAAAAATGGAGGCTCTAGCCCCTTCCAGAGCTGAGATATCGAAACTCAAAAATTCGGCCCGAAAAAAAAACGACAGTGGTACCCCTTACGTTTTTTTTTTGGGCAAAAAATTAAGTTTCTCCAATCTTCCCAAATTCTGATAGAGGGCCATGAGACTTAGACCTGAGTGCAAAAATGGAGGCTCTAGCCCCTTCCAGAGCTGAGATATCGAAACTCAAAAATTCGGCCCGAAAAAAAAACGACAGTGGTACCCCTTACGTTTTTTTTTTTGGGCGAAAAATTAAGTTTCTCCAATCTTCCCAAATTATGATAGAGGGCCATGAGACTTAGACTTGAGTGCAAAAATGGAGGCTCTAGCCCCTTCCAGAGCTGAGATATCGAAACTCAAAAATTCGGCCCGAAAAAAAAACGACAGTGGTACCCCTTACGTTTTTTTTTTTGGGCAAAAAATTAAGTTTCTCCAATCTTCCCAAATTCTGATAGAGGGCCATGAGACTTAGACCTGAGTGCAAAAATGGAGGCTCTAGCCCCTTCCAGAGCTGAGATATCGAAACTCAAAAATTCGGCCCGAAAAAAAAACGACAGTGGTACCCCTTACGTTTTTTTTTTGGGTGAAAAATTAAGTTTCTCCAATCTTCCCAATTTCTGATAGAGGGCCATGAGACTTAGACCTGAGTGCAAAAATGGAGGCTCTAGCCCCTTCCTGAGCTGAGATATTGAAACTCAAAAATTTGGCCCGAAAAAAAAACGACAGTGGTACCCCTTACGTTTTTTTTTTTTGGGCGAAAAATTAAGTTTCTCCAATCTTCCCAAATTATGATAGAGGGCCATGAGACTTAGACCTGAGTGCAAAAATGGAGGCTCTAGCCCCTTCCAGAGCTGAGATATCGAAACTCAAAAATTCGGCCCGAAAAAAAAAACGACAGTGGTACCCCTTACGTTTTTTTTTTTTGGGCAAAAAATTAAGTTTCTTCAATCTTCCCAAATTCTGATAGAGGGCCATGAGACTTAGACCTGAGTGCAAAAATGGAGGCTCTAGTCCCTTCCAGAGCTGAGATATCGAAACTCAAAAATTCGGCCCGAAAAAAAAACGACAGTGGTACCCCTTACGTTTTTTTTTTTGGGCGAAAAATTAAGTTTCTCCAATCTTCCCAATTTCTGATAGAGGGCCATGAGACTTAGACCTGAGTGCAAAAATGGAGGCTCTAGCCCCTTCCTGAGCTGAGATATTGAAACTCAAAAATTTGGCCCGAAAAAAAAAACGACAGTGGTACCCCTTACATTTTTTTTTTTGGGCGAAAAATTAAGTTTCTCCAATCTTACTAAATTATGATAGAGGGCCATGAGACTTAGACCTGAGTGCAAAAATGGAGGCTCTAGCCCCTTCCAGAGCTGAGATATCGAAACTCAAAAATTCGGCCCGAAAAAAAAAACGACAGTGGTACCCCTTACGTTTTTTTTTTTTGGGCGAAAAATTAAGTTTCTCCAATCTTCCCAATTTCTGATAGAGGGCCATGAGACTTAGACCTGAGTGCAAAAATGGAGGCTCTAGCCCCTTCCAGAGCTGAGATATCGAAACTCAAAAATTCGGCCCGAAAAAAAAAACGACAGTGGTACCCCTTACGTTTTTTTTTTTTGGGCAAAAAATTAAGTTTCTTCAATCTTCCCAAATTCTGATAGAGGGCCATGAGACTTAGACCTGAGTGCAAAAATGGAGGCTCTAGTCCCTTCCAGAGCTGAGATATCGAAACTCAAAAATTCGGCCCGAAAAAAAAACGACAGTGGTACCCCTTACGTTTTTTTTTTTGGGCGAAAAATTAAGTTTCTCCAATCTTCCCAATTTCTGATAGAGGGCCATGAGACTTAGACCTGAGTGCAAAAATGGAGGCTCTAGCCCCTTCCTGAGCTGAGATATTGAAACTCAAAAATTTGGCCCGAAAAAAAAAACGACAGTGGTACCCCTTACATTTTTTTTTTTGGGCGAAAAATTAAGTTTCTCCAATCTTACTAAATTATGATAGAGGGCCATGAGACTTAGACCTGAGTGCAAAAATGGAGGCTCTAGCCCCTTCCAGAGCTGAGATATCGAAACTCAAAAATTCGGCCCGAAAAAAAAAACGACAGTGGTACCCCTTACGTTTTTTTTTTGGGCGAAAAATTAAGTTTCTCCAATCTTCCCAATTTCTGATAGAGGGCCATGAGACTTAGACCTGAGTGCAAAAATGGAGGCTCTAGCCCCTTCCTGAGCTGAGATATTGAAACTCAAAAATTTGGCCCGAAAAAAAAACGACAGTGGTACCCCTTACGTTTTTTTTTTTTGGGCGAAAAATTAAGTTTCTCCAATCTTCCCAAATTATGATAGAGGGCCATGAGACTTAGACCTGAGTGCAAAAATGGAGGCTCTAGCCCCTTCCAGAGCTGAGATATCGAAACTCAAAAATTCGGCCCGAAAAAAAAACGACAGTGGTACCCCTTACGTTTTTTTTTTGGGGCGAAAAATTAAGTTTCTCCAATCTTCCCAATTTCTGATAGAGGGCCATGAGACTTAGACCTGAGTGCAAAAATGGAGGCTCTAGCCCCTTCCAGAGCTGAGATATTGAAACTCAAAAATTCGGCCCGAAAAAAAAACGACAGTGGTACCCCTTACGTTTTTTTTTTTGGGGCGAAAAATTAAGTTTCTCCAATCTTCCCAAATTATGATAGAGGGCCATGAGACTTAGACCTGAGTGCAAAAATGGAGGCTCTAGCCCCTTCCAGAGCTGAGATATCGAAACTCAAAAATTTGGCCCGAAAAAAAAACGACAGTGGTACCCCTTACGTTTTTTTTTTTGGGCAAAAAATTAAGTTTCTCCAATCTTCCCAAATTCTGATAGAGGGCCATGAGACTTAGACCTGAGTGCAAAAATGGAGGCTCTAGCCCCTTCCAGAGCTGAGATATCGAAACTCAAAAATTCGGCCCGAAAAAAAAACGACAGTGGTACCCCTTACGTTTTTTTTTTTGGGCAAAAAATTAAGTTTCTCCAATCTTCCCAAATTCTGATAGAGGGCCATGAGACTTAGACCTGAGTGCAAAAATGGAGGCTCTAGCCCCTTCCAGAGCTGAGATATCGAAACTCAAAAATTCGGCCCGAAAAAAAAAACGACAGTGGTACCCCTTACGTTTTTTTTTTGGGGCGAAAAATTAAGTTTCTCCAATCTTCCCAAATTCTGTTAGAGGGCCATGAGACTTAGATCTGAGTGCAAAAATTGAGGCTCTAGCCCCTTCCTGAGCTGAGATATTGAAACTCAAAAATTTGGCCCGAAAAAAAAACGACAGTGGTACCCCTTACGTTTTTTTTTTTGGGGCGAAAAATTAAGTTTCTCCAATCTTCCCAAATTATGATAGAGGGCCATGAGACTTAGACCTGAGTGCAAAAATGGAGGCTCTAGCCCCTTCCAGAGCTGAGATATCGAAACTCAAAAATTCGGCCCGAAAAAAAAACGACAGTGGTACCCCTTACGTTTTTTTTTTGGGCAAAAAATTAAGTTTCTCCAATCTTCCCAAATTCTGATAGAGGGCCATGAGACTTAGACCTGAGTGCAAAAATGGAGGCTCTAGCCCCTTCCAGAGCTGAGATATCGAAACTCAAAAATTTGGCCCGAAAAAAAAACGACAGTGGTACCCCTTACGTTTTTTTTTTTGGGCAAAAAATTAAGTTTCTCCAATCTTCCCAAATTCTGATAGAGGGCCATGAGACTTAGACCTGAGTGCAAAAATGGAGGCTCTAGCCCCTTCCAGAGCTGAGATATCGAAACTCAAAAATTCGGCCCGAAAAAAAAACGACAGTGGTACCCCTTACGTTTTTTTTTTTTGGGCGAAAAATTAAGTTTCTCCAATCTTCCCAATTTCTGATAGAGGGCCATGAGACTTAGACCTGAGTGCAAAAATGGAGGCTCTAGCCCCTTCCAGAGCTGAGATATTGAAACTCAAAAATTCGGCCCGAAAAAAAAAACGACAGTGGTACCCCTTACGTTTTTTTTTTGGGCGAAAAATTAAGTTTCTCCAATCTTCCCAAATTATGATAGAGGGCCATGAGACTTAGACCTGAGTGCAAAAATGGAGGCTCTAGCCCCTTCCAGAGCTGAGATATCGAAACTCAAAAATTCGGCCCGAAAAAAAAACGACAGTGGTACCCCTTACGTTTTTTTTTTTGGGCAAAAAATTAAGTTTCTCCAATCTTCCCAAATTCTGATAGAGGGCCATGAGACTTAGACCTGAGTGCAAAAATGGAGGCTCTAGCCCCTTCCAGAGCTGAGATATCGAAACTCAAAAATTCGGCCCGAAAAAAAAACGACAGTGGTACCCCTTACGTTTTTTTTTTTGGGCGAAAAATTAAGTTTCTCCAATCTTCCCAATTTCTGATAGAGGGCCATGAGACTTAGACCTGAGTGCAAAAATGGAGGCTCTAGCCCCTTCCTGAGCTGAGATATTGAAACTCAAAAATTTGGCCCGAAAAAAAAACGACAGTGGTACCCCTTACGTTTTTTTTTTTGGGCGAAAAATTAAGTTTCTCCAATCTTCCCAAATTATGATAGAGGGCCATGAGACTTAGACCTGAGTGCAAAAATGGAGGCTCTAGCCCCTTCCAGAGCTGAGATATCGAAACTCAAAAATTCGGCCCGAAAAAAAAACGACAGTGGTACGTACCCCTTACGTTTTTTTTTTTTGGGCAAAAAATTAAGTTTCTCCAATCTTCCCAAATTCTGATAGAGGGCCATGAGACTTAGACCTGAGTGCAAAAATGGAGGCTCTAGCCCCTTCCTGAGCTGAGATATTGAAACTCAAAAATTTGGCCCGAAAAAAAAACGACAGTGGTACCCCTTACGTTTTTTTTTTTGGGCGAAAAATTAAGTTTCTCCAATCTTCCCAAATTATGATAGAGGGCCATGAGACTTAGACCTGAGTGCAAAAATGGAGGCTCTAGCCCCTTCCAGAGCTGAGATATCGAAACTCAAAAATTCGGCCCGAAAAAAAAACGACAGTGGTACCCCTTACGTTTTTTTTTCTGGGCAAAAAATTAAGTTTCTCCAATCTTCCCAAATTCTGATAGAGGGCCATGAGACTTAGACCTGAGTGCAAAAATGGAGGCTCTAGCCCCTTCCAGAGCTGAGATATCGAAACTCAAAAATTCGGCCCGAAAAAAAAACGACAGTGGTACCCCTTACGTTTTTTTTTTTGGGCGAAAAATTAAGTTTCTCCAATCTTTCCAATTTCTGATAGAGGGCCATGAGACTTAGACCTGAGTGCAAAAATGGAGGCTCTAGCCCCTTCCTGAGCTGAGATATTGAAACTCAAAAATTTGGCCCGAAAAAAAAACGACAGTGGTACCCCTTACGTTTTTTTTTTTTGGGCGAAAAATTAAGTTTCTCCAATCTTCCCAAATTATGATAGAGGGCCATGAGACTTAGACCTGAGTGCAAAAATGGAGGCTCTAGCCCCTTCCAGAGCTGAGATATCGAAACTCAAAAATTCGGCCCGAAAAAAAAACGACAGTGGTACCCCTTACGTTTTTTTTTTTGGGCGAAAAATTAAGTTTCTCCAATCTTCCCAATTTCTGATAGAGGGCCATGAGACTTAGACCTGAGTGCCAAAATGGAGGCTCTAGCCCCTTCCTGAGCTGAGATATTGAAACTCAAAAATTTGGCCCGAAAAAAAAACGACAGTGGTACCCCTTACATTTTTTTTTTTGGGCGAAAAATTAAGTTTCTCCAATCTTCCCAAATTATGATAGAGGGCCATGAGACTTAGACCTGAGTGCAAAAATGGAGGCTCTAGCCCCTTCCAGAGCTGAGATATCGAAACTCAAAAATTCGGCCCGAAAAAAAAAACGACAGTGGTACCCCTTACGTTTTTTTTTTTTGGGCAAAAAATTAAGTTTCTCCAATCTTCCCAAATTCTGATAGAGGGCCATGAGACTTAGACCTGAGTGCAAAAATGGAGGCTCTAGCCCCTTCCAGAGCTGAGATATCGAAACTCAAAAATTCGGCCCGAAAAAAAAAAACGACAGTGGTACCCCTTACGTTTTTTTTTTTTGGGCGAAAAATTAAGTTTCTCCAATCTTCCCAATTTCTGATAGAGGGCCATGAGACTTAGACCTGAGTGCAAAAATGGAGGCTCTAGCCCCTTCCAGAGCTGAGATATTGAAACTCAAAAATTCGGCCCGAAAAAAAAAACGACAGTGGTACCCCTTACGTTTTTTTTTTTGGGCGAAAAATTAAGTTTCTCCAATCTTCCCAAATTATGATAGAGGGCCATGAGACTTAGACCTGAGTGCAAAAATGGAGGCTCTAGCCCCTTCCAGAGCTGAGATATCGAAACTCAAAAATTCGGCCCGAAAAAAAAAACGACAGTGGTACCCCTTACGTTTTTTTTTTTGGGGCAAAAAATTAAGTTTCTTCAATCTTCCCAAATTCTGATAGAGGGCCATGAGACTTAGACCTGAGTGCAAAAATGGAGGCTCTAGTCCCTTCCAGAGCTGAGATATCGAAACTCAAAAATTCGGCCCGAAAAAAAAACGACAGTGGTACCCCTTACGTTTTTTTTTTTGGGCGAAAAATTAAGTTTCTCCAATCTTCCCAATTTCTGATAGAGGGCCATGAGACTTAGACCTGAGTGCAAAAATGGAGGCTCTAGCCCCTTCCAGAGCTGAGATATCGAAACTCAAAAATTCGGCCCGAAAAAAAAACGACAGTGGTACCCCTTACGTTTTTTTTTTTTTGGGCAAAAAATTAAGTTTCTCCAATCTTCCCAAATTCTGATAGAGGGCCATGAGACTTAGACCTGAGTGCAAAAATGGAGGCTCTAGCCCCTTCCAGAGCTGAGATATCGAAACTCAAAAATTCGGCCCGAAAAAAAAAAACGACAGTGGTACCCCTTACGTTTTTTTTTTTTGGGGCGAAAAATTAAGTTTCTCCAATCTTCCCAAATTCTGATAGAGGGCCATGAGACTTAGACCTGAGTGCAAAAATGGAGGCTCTAGCCCCTTCCTGAGCTGAGATATTGAAACTCAAAAATTTGGCCCGAAAAAAAAACGACAGTGGTACCCCTTACGTTTTTTTTTTTGGGCGAAAAATTAAGTTTCTCCAATCTTCCCAAATTATGATAGAGGGCCATGAGACTTAGACCTGAGTGCAAAAATGGAGGCTCTAGCCCCTTCCAGAGCTGAGATATCGAAACTCAAAAATTCGGCCCGAAAAAAAAACGACAGTGGTACCCCTTACGTTTTTTTTTTTGGGCAAAAAATTAAGTTTCTCCAATCTTCCCAAATTCTGATAGAGGGCCATGAGACTTAGACCTGAGTGCAAAAATGAAGGCTCTAGCCCCTTCCAGAGCTGAGATATCGAAACTCAAAAATTCGGCCCGAAAAAAAAACGACAGTGGTACCCCTTACGTTTTTTTTTTTGGGCGAAAAATTAAGTTTCTCCAATCTTCCCAATTTCTGATAGAGGGCCATGAGACTTAGACCTGAGTGCAAAAATGGAGGCTCTAGCCCCTTCCTGAGCTGAGATATTGAAACTCAAAAATTTGGCCCGAAAAAAAAACGACAGTGGTACCCCTTACGTTTTTTTTTTTGGGCGAAAAATTTAGTTTCTCCAATCTTCCCAAATTATGATAGAGGGCCATGAGACTTAGACCTGAGTGCAAAAATGGAGGCTCTAGCCCCTTCCAGAGCTGAGATATCGAAACTCAAAAATTCGACCCGAAAAAAAAAAACGACAGTGGTACCCCTTACGTTTTTTTTTTTTTGGGCAAAAAATTAAGTTTCTCCAATCTTCCCAAATTCTGATAGAGGGCCATGAGACTTAGACCTGAGTGCAAAAATGGAGGCTCTAGCCCCTTCCAGAGCTGAGATATCGAAACTCAAAAATTCGGCCCGAAAAAAAAAACGACAGTGGTACCCCTTACGTTTTTTTTTTTTGGGCGAAAAATTAAGTTTCTCCAATCTTCCCAATTTCTGATAGAGGGCCATGAGACTTAGACCTGAGTGCAAAAATGGAGGCTCTAGCCCCTTCCTGAGCTGAGATATTGAAATTCAAAAATTTGGCCCGAAAAAAAAACGACAGTGGTACCCCTTACGTTTTTTTTTTTGGGCAAAAAATTAAGTTTCTCCAATCTTCCCAAATTCTGATAGAGGGCCATGAGACTTAGACCTGAGTGCAAAAATGGAGGCTCTAGCCCCTTCCAGAGCTGAGATATCGAAACTCAAAAATTCGGCCCGAAAAAAAACGACAGTGGTACCCCTTACGTTTTTTTTTTTGGGCGAAAAATTAAGTTTCTCCAATCTTCCCAATTTCTGATAGAGGGCCATGAGACTTAGACCTGAGTGCAAAAATGGAGGCTCTAGCCCCTTCCTGAGCTGAGATATTGAAACTCAAAAATTTGGCCCGAAAAAAAAAACGACAGTGGTACCCCTTACGTTTTTTTTTTTGGGCGAAAAATTAAGTTTCTCCAATCTTCCCAAATTATGATAGAGGGCCATGAGACTTAGACCTGAGTGCAAAAATGGAGGCTCTAGCCCCTTCCAGAGCTGAGATATCGAAACTCAAAAATTCGGCCCGAAAAAAAAACGACAGTGGTACCCCTTACGTTTTTTTTTTTGGGCAAAAAAATAAGTTTCTCCAATCTTCCCAAATTCTGATAGAGGGCCATGAGACTTAGACCTGAGTGCAAAAATGGAGGCTCTAGCCCCTTCCAGAGCTGAGATATCGAAACTCAAAAATTCGGCCCGAAAAAAAAACGACAGTGGTACCCCTTACGTTTTTTTTTTTGGGCGAAAAATTAAGTTTCTCCAATCTTCCCAATTTCTGATAGAGGGCCATTAGACTTAGACCTGAGTGCAAAAATGGAGGCTCTAGCCCCTTCCAGAGCTGAGATATCGAAACTCAAAAATTCGGCCCGAAAAAAAAACGACAGTGGTACCCCTTACGTTTTTTTTTTGGGCAAAAAATTAAGTTTCTCCAATCTTCCCAAATTCTGATAGAGGGCCATGAGACTTAGACCTGAGTGCAAAAATGGAGGCTCTAGCCCCTTCCAGAGCTGAGATATCGAAACTCAAAAATTCGGCCCGAAAAAAAAACGACAGTGGTACCCCTTACGTTTTTTTTTTTGGGCGAAAAATTAAGTTTCTCCAATCTTCCCAAATTATGATAGAGGGCCATGAGACTTAGACTTGAGTGCAAAAATGGAGGCTCTAGCCCCTTCCAGAGCTGAGATATCGAAACTCAAAAATTCGGCCCGAAAAAAAAACGACAGTGGTACCCCTTACGTTTTTTTTTTTGGGCAAAAAATTAAGTTTCTCCAATCTTCCCAAATTCTGATAGAGGGCCATGAGACTTAGACCTGAGTGCAAAAATGGAGGCTCTAGCCCCTTCCAGAGCTGAGATATCGAAACTCAAAAATTCGGCCCGAAAAAAAAACGACAGTGGTACCCCTTACGTTTTTTTTTTGGGTGAAAAATTAAGTTTCTCCAATCTTCCCAATTTCTGATAGAGGGCCATGAGACTTAGACCTGAGTGCAAAAATGGAGGCTCTAGCCCCTTCCTGAGCTGAGATATTGAAACTCAAAAATTTGGCCCGAAAAAAAAACGACAGTGGTACCCCTTACGTTTTTTTTTTTTGGGCGAAAAATTAAGTTTCTCCAATCTTCCCAAATTATGATAGAGGGCCATGAGACTTAGACCTGAGTGCAAAAATGGAGGCTCTAGCCCCTTCCAGAGCTGAGATATCGAAACTCAAAAATTCGGCCCGAAAAAAAAAACGACAGTGGTACCCCTTACGTTTTTTTTTTTTGGGCAAAAAATTAAGTTTCTTCAATCTTCCCAAATTCTGATAGAGGGCCATGAGACTTAGACCTGAGTGCAAAAATGGAGGCTCTAGTCCCTTCCAGAGCTGAGATATCGAAACTCAAAAATTCGGCCCGAAAAAAAAACGACAGTGGTACCCCTTACGTTTTTTTTTTTGGGCGAAAAATTAAGTTTCTCCAATCTTCCCAATTTCTGATAGAGGGCCATGAGACTTAGACCTGAGTGCAAAAATGGAGGCTCTAGCCCCTTCCTGAGCTGAGATATTGAAACTCAAAAATTTGGCCCGAAAAAAAAAACGACAGTGGTACCCCTTACATTTTTTTTTTTGGGCGAAAAATTAAGTTTCTCCAATCTTACTAAATTATGATAGAGGGCCATGAGACTTAGACCTGAGTGCAAAAATGGAGGCTCTAGCCCCTTCCAGAGCTGAGATATCGAAACTCAAAAATTCGGCCCGAAAAAAAAAACGACAGTGGTACCCCTTACGTTTTTTTTTTGGGCGAAAAATTAAGTTTCTCCAATCTTCCCAATTTCTGATAGAGGGCCATGAGACTTAGACCTGAGTGCAAAAATGGAGGCTCTAGCCCCTTCCTGAGCTGAGATATTGAAACTCAAAAATTTGGCCCGAAAAAAAAACGACAGTGGTACCCCTTACGTTTTTTTTTTTGGGCGAAAAATTAAGTTTCTCCAATCTTCCCAAATTATGATAGAGGGCCATGAGACTTAGACCTGAGTGCAAAAATGGAGGCTCTAGCCCCTTCCAGAGCTGAGATATCGAAACTCAAAAATTCGGCCCGAAAAAAAAACGACAGTGGTACCCCTTACGTTTTTTTTTTTTGGGCAAAAAATTAAGTTTCTCCAATCTTCCCAAATTCTGATAGAGGGCCATGAGACTTAGACCTGAGTGCAAAAATGGAGGCTCTAGCCCCTTCCAGAGCTGAGATATCGAAACTCAAAAATTCGGCCCGAAAAAAAAACGACAGTGGTACCCCTTACGTTTTTTTTTTGGGGCGAAAAATTAAGTTTCTCCAATCTTCCCAATTTCTGATAGAGGGCCATGAGACTTAGACCTGAGTGCAAAAATGGAGGCTCTAGCCCCTTCCAGAGCTGAGATATTGAAACTCAAAAATTCGGCCCGAAAAAAAAACGACAGTGGTACCCCTTACGTTTTTTTTTTTGGGGCGAAAAATTAAGTTTCTCCAATCTTCCCAAATTATGATAGAGGGCCATGAGACTTAGACCTGAGTGCAAAAATGGAGGCTCTAGCCCCTTCCAGAGCTGAGATATCGAAACTCAAAAATTTGGCCCGAAAAAAAAACGACAGTGGTACCCCTTACGTTTTTTTTTTTGGGCAAAAAATTAAGTTTCTCCAATCTTCCCAAATTCTGATAGAGGGCCATGAGACTTAGACCTGAGTGCAAAAATGGAGGCTCTAGCCCCTTCCAGAGCTGAGATATCGAAACTCAAAAATTCGGCCCGAAAAAAAAACGACAGTGGTACCCCTTACGTTTTTTTTTTTGGGCAAAAAATTAAGTTTCTCCAATCTTCCCAAATTCTGATAGAGGGCCATGAGACTTAGACCTGAGTGCAAAAATGGAGGCTCTAGCCCCTTCCAGAGCTGAGATATCGAAACTCAAAAATTCGGCCCGAAAAAAAAAACGACAGTGGTACCCCTTACGTTTTTTTTTTGGGGCGAAAAATTAAGTTTCTCCAATCTTCCCAAATTCTGTTAGAGGGCCATGAGACTTAGATCTGAGTGCAAAAATGGAGGCTCTAGCCCCTTCCTGAGCTGAGATATTGAAACTCAAAAATTTGGCCCGAAAAAAAAACGACAGTGGTACCCCTTACGTTTTTTTTTTTTGGGCGAAAAATTAAGTTTCTCCAATCTTCCCAAATTATGATAGAGGGCCATGAGACTTAGACCTGAGTGCAAAAATGGAGGCTCTAGCCCCTTCCAGAGCTGAGATATCGAAACTCAAAAATTCGGCCCGAAAAAAAAACGACAGTGGTACCCCTTACGTTTTTTTTTGGGGCAAAAAATTAAGTTTCTCCAATCTTCCCAAATTCTGATAGAGGGCCATGAGACTTAGACCTGAGTGCAAAAATGGAGGCTCTAGCCCCTTCCAGAGCTGAGATATCGAAACTCAAAAATTTGGCCCGAAAAAAAAACGACAGTGGTACCCCTTACGTTTTTTTTTTTGGGCAAAAAATTAAGTTTCTCCAATCTTCCCAAATTCTGATAGAGGGCCATGAGACTTAGACCTGAGTGCAAAAATGGAGGCTCTAGCCCCTTCCAGAGCTGAGATATCGAAACTCAAAAATTCGGCCCGAAAAAAAAACGACAGTGGTACCCCTTACGTTTTTTTTTTTGGGCGAAAAATTAAGTTTCTCCAATCTTCCCAATTTCTGATAGAGGGCCATGAGACTTAGACCTGAGTGCAAAAATGGAGGCTCTAGCCCCTTCCAGAGCTGAGATATTGAAACTCAAAAATTCGGCCCGAAAAAAAAAACGACAGTGGTACCCCTTACGTTTTTTTTTTGGGCGAAAAATTAAGTTTCTCCAATCTTCCCAAATTATGATAGAGGGCCATGAGACTTAGACCTGAGTGCAAAAATGGAGGCTCTAGCCCCTTCCAGAGCTGAGATATCGAAACTCAAAAATTCGGCCCGAAAAAAAAACGACAGTGGTACCCCTTACGTTTTTTTTTTTGGGCAAAAAATTAAGTTTCTCCAATCTTCCCAAATTCTGATAGAGGGCCATGAGACTTAGACCTGAGTGCAAAAATGGAGGCTCTAGCCCCTTCCAGAGCTGAGATATCGAAACTCAAAAATTCGGCCCGAAAAAAAAACGACAGTGGTACCCCTTACGTTTTTTTTTTTGGGCGAAAAATTAAGTTTCTCCAATCTTCCCAATTTCTGATAGAGGGCCATGAGACTTAGACCTGAGTGCAAAAATGGAGGCTCTAGCCCCTTCCTGAGCTGAGATATTGAAACTCAAAAATTTGGCCCGAAAAAAAAACGACAGTGGTACCCCTTACGTTTTTTTTTTTGGGCGAAAAATTAAGTTTCTCTAATCTTCCCAAATTATGATAGAGGGCCATGAGACTTAGACCTGAGTGCAAAAATGGAGGCTCTAGCCCCTTCCAGAGCTGAGATATCGAAACTCAAAAATTCGGCCCGAAAAAAAAACGACAGTGGTACCCCTTACGTTTTTTTTTTTTGGGAAAAAAATTAAGTTTCTCCAATCTTCCCAAATTCTGATAGAGGGCCATGAGACTTAGACCTGAGTGCAAAAATGGAGGCTCTAGCCCCTTCCTGAGCTGAGATATTGAAACTCAAAAATTTGGCCCGAAAAAAAAACGACAGTGGTACCCCTTACGTTTTTTTTTTTGGGCGAAAAATTAAGTTTCTCCAATCTTCCCAAATTATGATAGAGGGCCATGAGACTTAGACCTGAGTGCAAAAATGGAGGCTCTAGCCCCTTCCAGAGCTGAGATATCGAAACTCAAAAATTCGGCCCGAAAAAAAAACGACAGTGGTACCCCTTACGTTTTTTTTTCTGGGCAAAAAATTAGGTTTCTCCAATCTTCCCAAATTCTGATAGAGGGCCATGAGACTTAGACCTGAGTGCAAAAATGGAGGCTCTAGCCCCTTCCAGAGCTGAGATATCGAAACTCAAAAATTCGGCCCGAAAAAAAAACGACAGTGGTACCCCTTACGTTTTTTTTTTTGGGCGAAAAATTAAGTTTCTCCAATCTTCCCAATTTCTGATAGAGGGCCATGAGACTTAGACCTGAGTGCAAAAATGGAGGCTCTAGCCCCTTCCTGAGCTGAGATATTGAAACTCAAAAATTTGGCCCGAAAAAAAAACGACAGTGGTACCCCTTACGTTTTTTTTTTTTGGGCGAAAAATTAAGTTTCTCCAATCTTCCCAAATTATGATAGAGGGCCATGAGACTTAGACCTGAGTGCAAAAATGGAGGCTCTAGCCCCTTCCAGAGCTGAGATATCAAAACTCAAAAATTCGGCCCGAAAAAAAAACGACAGTGGTACCCCTTACGTTTTTTTTTTTGGGCGAAAAATTAAGTTTCTCCAATCTTCCCAATTTCTGATAGAGGGCCATGAGACTTAGACCTGAGTGCAAAAATGGAGGCTCTAGCCCCTTCCTGAGCTGAGATATTGAAACTCAAAAATTTGGCCCGAAAAAAAAACGACAGTGGTACCCCTTACATTTTTTTTTTGGGCGAAAAATTAAGTTTCTCCAATCTTCCCAAATTATGATAGAGGGCCATGAGACTTAGACCTGAGTGCAAAAATGGAGGCTCTAGCCCCTTCCAGAGCTGAGATATCGAAACTCAAAAATTCGGCCCGAAAAAAAAAACGACAGTGGTACCCCTTACGTTTTTTTTTTTTGGGCAAAAAATTAAGTTTCTCCAATCTTCCCAAATTCTGATAGAGGGCCATGAGACTTAGACCTGAGTGCAAAAATGGAGGCTCTAGCCCCTTCCAGAGCTGAGATATCGAAACTCAAAAATTCGGCCCGAAAAAAAAAACGACAGTGGTACCCCTTACGTTTTTTTTTTTTGGGCGAAAAATTAAGTTTCTCCAATCTTCCCAATTTCTGATAGAGGGCCATGAGACTTAGACCTGAGTGCAAAAATGGAGGCTCTAGCCCCTTCCAGAGCTGAGATATTGAAACTCAAAAATTCGGCCCGAAAAAAAAAACGACAGTGGTACCCCTTACGTTTTTTTTTTTGGGCGAAAAATTAAGTTTCTCCAATCTTCCCAAATTATGATAGAGGGCCATGAGACTTAGACCTGAGTGCAAAAATGGAGGCTCTAGCCCCTTCCAGAGCTGAGATATCGAAACTCAAAAATTCGGCCCGAAAAAAAAACGACAGTGGTACCCCTTACGTTTTTTTTTTTGGGCAAAAAATTAAGTTTCTCCAATCTTCCCAAATTCTGATAGAGGGCCATGAGACTTAGACCTGAGTGCAAAAATGGAGGCTCTAGCCCCTTCCAGAGCTGAGATATCGAAACTCAAAAATTCGGCCCGAAAAAAAAACGACAGTGGTACCCCTTACGTTTTTTTTTTTGGGCGAAAAATTAAGTTTCTCCAATCTTCCCAATTTCTGATAGAGGGCCATGAGACTTAGACCTGAGTGCAAAAATGGAGGCTCTAGCCCCTTCCTGAGCTGAGATATTGAAACTCAAAAATTTGGCCCGAAAAAAAAACGACAGTGGTACCCCTTACGTTTTTTTTTTTGGGCGAAAAATTAAGTTTCTCCAATCTTCCCAAATTATGATAGAGGGCCATGAGACTTAGACCTGAGTGCAAAAATGGAGGCTCTAGCCCCTTCCAGAGCTGAGATATCGAAACTCAAAAATTCGGCCCGAAAAAAAAACGACAGTGGTACCCCTTACGTTTTTTTTTTTTGGGCAAAAAATTAAGTTTCTCCAATCTTCCCAAATTCTGATAGAGGGCCATGAGACTTAGACCTGAGTGCAAAAATGGAGGCTCTAGCCCCTTCCTGAGCTGAGATATTGAAACTCAAAAATTTGGCCCGAAAAAAAAACGACAGTGGTACCCCTTACGTTTTTTTTTTTGGGCGAAAAATTAAGTTTCTCCAATCTTCCCAAATTATGATAGAGGGCCATGAGACTTAGACCTGAGTGCAAAAATGGAGGCTCTAGCCCCTTCCAGAGCTGAGATATCGAAACTCAAAAATTCGGCCCGAAAAAAAAACGACAGTGGTACCCCTTACGTTTTTTTTTCTGGGCAAAAAATTAAGTTTCTCCAATCTTCCCAAATTCTGATAGAGGGCCATGAGACTTAGACCTGAGTGCAAAAATGGAGGCTCTAGCCCCTTCCAGAGCTGAGATATCGAAACTCAAAAATTCGGCCCGAAAAAAAAACGACAGTGGTACCCCTTACGTTTTTTTTTTTGGGCGAAAAATTAAGTTTCTCCAATCTTCCCAATTTCTGATAGAGGGCCATGAGACTTAGACCTGAGTGCAAAAATGGAGGCTCTAGCCCCTTCCTGAGCTGAGATATTGAAACTCAAAAATTTGGCCCGAAAAAAAAACGACAGTGGTACCCCTTACGTTTTTTTTTTTTGGGCGAAAAATTAAGTTTCTCCAATCTTCCCAAATTATGATAGAGGGCCATGAGACTTAGACCTGAGTGCAAAAATGGAGGCTCTAGCCCCTTCCAGAGCTGAGATATCGAAACTCAAAAATTCGGCCCGAAAAAAAAACGACAGTGGTACCCCTTACGTTTTTTTTTTTGGGCGAAAAATTAAGTTTCTCCAATCTTCCCAATTTCTGATAGAGGGCCATGAGACTTAGACCTGAGTGCAAAAATGGAGGCTCTAGCCCCTTCCTGAGCTGAGATATTGAAACTCAAAAATTTGGCCCGAAAAAAAAACGACAGTGGTACCCCTTACATTTTTTTTTTGGGCGAAAAATTAAGTTTCTCCAATCTTCCCAAATTATGATAGAGGGCCATGAGACTTAGACCTGAGTGCAAAAATGGAGGCTCTAGCCCCTTCCAGAGCTGAGATATCGAAACTCAAAAATTCGGCCCGAAAAAAAAAACGACAGTGGTACCCCTTACGTTTTTTTTTTTTGGGCAAAAAATTAAGTTTCTCCAATCTTCCCAAATTCTGATAGAGGGCCATGAGACTTAGACCTGAGTGCAAAAATGGAGGCTCTAGCCCCTTCCAGAGCTGAGATATCGAAACTCAAAAATTCGGCCCGAAAAAAAAAACGACAGTGGTACCCCTTACGTTTTTTTTTTTTGGGCGAAAAATTAAGTTTCTCCAATCTTCCCAATTTCTGATAGAGGGCCATGAGACTTAGACCTGAGTGCAAAAATGGAGGCTCTAGCCCCTTCCAGAGCTAAGATATTGAAACTCAAAAATTCGGCCCGAAAAAAAAAACGACAGTGGTACCCCTTACGTTTTTTTTTTTTGGGCGAAAAATTAAGTTTCTCCAATCTTCCCAAATTATGATAGAGGGCCATGAGACTTAGACCTGAGTGCAAAAATGGAGGCTCTAGCCCCTTCCAGAGCTGAGATATCGAAACTCAAAAATTCGGCCCGAAAAAAAAAACGACAGTGGTACCCCTTACGTTTTTTTTTTTGGGGCAAAAAATTAAGTTTCTTCAATCTTCCCAAATTCTGATAGAGGGCCATGAGACTTAGACCTGAGTGCAAAAATGGAGGCTCTAGTCCCTTCCAGAGCTGAGATATCGAAACTCAAAAATTCGGCCCGAAAAAAAAACGACAGTGGTACCCCTTACGTTTTTTTTTTTGGGCGAAAAATTAAGTTTCTCCAATCTTCCCAATTTCTGATAGAGGGCCATGAGACTTAGACCTGAGTGCAAAAATGGAGGCTCTAGCCCCTTCCTGAGCTGAGATATTGAAACTCAAAAATTTGGCCCGAAAAAAAAACGACAGTGGTACCCCTTACGTTTTTTTTTTTTGGGCGAAAAATTAAGTTTCTCCAATCTTCCCAAATTATGATAGAGGGCCATGAGACTTAGACCTGAGTGCAAAAATGGAGGCTCTAGCCCCTTCCAGAGCTGAGATATCAAAACTCAAAAATTCGGCCCGAAAAAAAAACGACAGTGGTACCCCTTACGTTTTTTTTTTTGGGCGAAAAATTAAGTTTCTCCAATCTTCCCAATTTCTGATAGAGGGCCATGAGACTTAGACCTGAGTGCAAAAATGGAGGCTCTAGCCCCTTCCTGAGCTGAGATATTGAAACTCAAAAATTTGGCCCGAAAAAAAAACGACAGTGGTACCCCTTACATTTTTTTTTTGGGCGAAAAATTAAGTTTCTCCAATCTTCCCAAATTATGATAGAGGGCCATGAGACTTAGACCTGAGTGCAAAAATGGAGGCTCTAGCCCCTTCCAGAGCTGAGATATCGAAACTCAAAAATTCGGCCCGAAAAAAAAAACGACAGTGGTACCCCTTACGTTTTTTTTTTTTGGGCAAAAAATTAAGTTTCTCCAATCTTCCCAAATTCTGATAGAGGGCCATGAGACTTAGACCTGAGTGCAAAAATGGAGGCTCTAGCCCCTTCCAGAGCTGAGATATCGAAACTCAAAAATTCGGCCCGAAAAAAAAAACGACAGTGGTACCCCTTACGTTTTTTTTTTTTGGGCGAAAAATTAAGTTTCTCCAATCTTCCCAATTTCTGATAGAGGGCCATGAGACTTAGACCTGAGTGCAAAAATGGAGGCTCTAGCCCCTTCCAGAGCTGAGATATTGAAACTCAAAAATTCGGCCCGAAAAAAAAAACGACAGTGGTACCCCTTACGTTTTTTTTTTTGGGCGAAAAATTAAGTTTCTCCAATCTTCCCAAATTATGATAGAGGGCCATGAGACTTAGACCTGAGTGCAAAAATGGAGGCTCTAGCCCCTTCCAGAGCTGAGATATCGAAACTCAAAAATTCGGCCCGAAAAAAAAACGACAGTGGTACCCCTTACGTTTTTTTTTTTGGGCAAAAAATTAAGTTTCTCCAATCTTCCCAAATTCTGATAGAGGGCCATGAGACTTAGACCTGAGTGCAAAAATGGAGGCTCTAGCCCCTTCCAGAGCTGAGATATCGAAACTCAAAAATTCGGCCCGAAAAAAAAACGACAGTGGTACCCCTTACGTTTTTTTTTTTGGGCGAAAAATTAAGTTTCTCCAATCTTCCCAATTTCTGATAGAGGGCCATGAGACTTAGACCTGAGTGCAAAAATGGAGGCTCTAGCCCCTTCCTGAGCTGAGATATTGAAACTCAAAAATTTGGCCCGAAAAAAAAACGACAGTGGTACCCCTTACGTTTTTTTTTTTGGGCGAAAAATTAAGTTTCTCCAATCTTCCCAAATTATGATAGAGGGCCATGAGACTTAGACCTGAGTGCAAAAATGGAGGCTCTAGCCCCTTCCAGAGCTGAGATATCGAAACTCAAAAATTCGGCCCGAAAAAAAAACGACAGTGGTACCCCTTACGTTTTTTTTTTTTGGGCAAAAAATTAAGTTTCTCCAATCTTCCCAAATTCTGATAGAGGGCCATGAGACTTAGACCTGAGTGCAAAAATGGAGGCTCTAGCCCCTTCCTGAGCTGAGATATTGAAACTCAAAAATTTGGCCCGAAAAAAAAACGACAGTGGTACCCCTTACGTTTTTTTTTTTGGGCGAAAAATTAAGTTTCTCCAATCTTCCCAAATTATGATAGAGGGCCATGAGACTTAGACCTGAGTGCAAAAATGGAGGCTCTAGCCCCTTCCAGAGCTGAGATATCGAAACTCAAAAATTCGGCCCGAAAAAAAAACGACAGTGGTACCCCTTACGTTTTTTTTTCTGGGCAAAAAATTAAGTTTCTCCAATCTTCCCAAATTCTGATAGAGGGCCATGAGACTTAGACCTGAGTGCAAAAATGGAGGCTCTAGCCCCTTCCAGAGCTGAGATATCGAAACTCAAAAATTCGGCCCGAAAAAAAAACGACAGTGGTACCCCTTACGTTTTTTTTTTTGGGCGAAAAATTAAGTTTCTCCAATCTTCCCAATTTCTGATAGAGGGCCATGAGACTTAGACCTGAGTGCAAAAATGGAGGCTCTAGCCCCTTCCTGAGCTGAGATATTGAAACTCAAAAATTTGGCCCGAAAAAAAAACGACAGTGGTACCCCTTACGTTTTTTTTTTTTGGGCGAAAAATTAAGTTTCTCCAATCTTCCCAAATTATGATAGAGGGCCATGAGACTTAGACCTGAGTGCAAAAATGGAGGCTCTAGCCCCTTCCAGAGCTGAGATATCGAAACTCAAAAATTCGGCCCGAAAAAAAAACGACAGTGGTACCCCTTACGTTTTTTTTTTTGGGCGAAAAATTAAGTTTCTCCAATCTTCCCAATTTCTGATAGAGGGCCATGAGACTTAGACCTGAGTGCAAAAATGGAGGCTCTAGCCCCTTCCTGAGCTGAGATATTGAAACTCAAAAATTTGGCCCGAAAAAAAAACGACAGTGGTACCCCTTACATTTTTTTTTTGGGCGAAAAATTAAGTTTCTCCAATCTTCCCAAATTATGATAGAGGGCCATGAGACTTAGACCTGAGTGCAAAAATGGAGGCTCTAGCCCCTTCCAGAGCTGAGATATCGAAACTCAAAAATTCGGCCCGAAAAAAAAAACGACAGTGGTACCCCTTACGTTTTTTTTTTTTGGGCAAAAAATTAAGTTTCTCCAATCTTCCCAAATTCTGATAGAGGGCCATGAGACTTAGACCTGAGTGCAAAAATGGAGGCTCTAGCCCCTTCCAGAGCTGAGATATCGAAACTCAAAAATTCGGCCCGAAAAAAAAAACGACAGTGGTACCCCTTACGTTTTTTTTTTTTGGGCGAAAAATTAAGTTTCTCCAATCTTCCCAATTTCTGATAGAGGGCCATGAGACTTAGACCTGAGTGCAAAAATGGAGGCTCTAGCCCCTTCCAGAGCTAAGATATTGAAACTCAAAAATTCGGCCCGAAAAAAAAAACGACAGTGGTACCCCTTACGTTTTTTTTTTTTGGGCGAAAAATTAAGTTTCTCCAATCTTCCCAAATTATGATAGAGGGCCATGAGACTTAGACCTGAGTGCAAAAATGGAGGCTCTAGCCCCTTCCAGAGCTGAGATATCGAAACTCAAAAATTCGGCCCGAAAAAAAAAACGACAGTGGTACCCCTTACGTTTTTTTTTTTGGGGCAAAAAATTAAGTTTCTTCAATCTTCCCAAATTCTGATAGAGGGCCATGAGACTTAGACCTGAGTGCAAAAATGGAGGCTCTAGTCCCTTCCAGAGCTGAGATATCGAAACTCAAAAATTCGGCCCGAAAAAAAAACGACAGTGGTACCCCTTACGTTTTTTTTTTTGGGCGAAAAATTAAGTTTCTCCAATCTTCCCAATTTCTGATAGAGGGCCATGAGACTTAGACCTGAGTGCAAAAATGGAGGCTCTAGCCCCTTCCAGAGCTGAGATATCGAAACTCAAAAATTTGGCCCGAAAAAAAAACGACAGTGGTACCCCTTACGTTTTTTTTTTTGGGCAAAAAATTAAGTTTCTCCAATCTTCCCAAATTCTGATAGAGGGCCATGAGACTTAGACCTGAGTGCAAAAATGGAGGCTCTAGCCCCTTCCAGAGCTGAGATATCGAAACTCAAAAATTCGGCCCGAAAAAAAAACGACAGTGGTACCCCTTACGTTTTTTTTTTTGGGCGAAAAATTAAGTTTCTCCAATCTTCCCAATTTCTGATAGAGGGCCATGAGACTTAGACCTGAGTGCAAAAATGGAGGCTCTAGCCCCTTCCAGAGCTGAGATATTGAAACTCAAAAATTCGGCCCGAAAAAAAAAACGACAGTGGTACCCCTTACGTTTTTTTTTTGGGCGAAAAATTAAGTTTCTCCAATCTTCCCAAATTATGATAGAGGGCCATGAGACTTAGACCTGAGTGCAAAAATGGAGGCTCTAGCCCCTTCCAGAGCTGAGATATCGAAACTCAAAAATTCGGCCCGAAAAAAAAACGACAGTGGTACCCCTTACGTTTTTTTTTTTGGGCAAAAAATTAAGTTTCTCCAATCTTCCCAAATTCTGATAGAGGGCCATGAGACTTAGACCTGAGTGCAAAAATGGAGGCTCTAGCCCCTTCCAGAGCTGAGATATCGAAACTCAAAAATTCGGCCCGAAAAAAAAACGACAGTGGTACCCCTTACGTTTTTTTTTTTGGGCGAAAAATTAAGTTTCTCCAATCTTCCCAATTTCTGATAGAGGGCCATGAGACTTAGACCTGAGTGCAAAAATGGAGGCTCTAGCCCCTTCCTGAGCTGAGATATTGAAACTCAAAAATTTGGCCCGAAAAAAAAACGACAGTGGTACCCCTTACGTTTTTTTTTTTGGGCGAAAAATTAAGTTTCTCTAATCTTCCCAAATTATGATAGAGGGCCATGAGACTTAGACCTGAGTGCAAAAATGGAGGCTCTAGCCCCTTCCAGAGCTGAGATATCGAAACTCAAAAATTCGGCCCGAAAAAAAAACGACAGTGGTACCCCTTACGTTTTTTTTTTTTGGGAAAAAAATTAAGTTTCTCCAATCTTCCCAAATTCTGATAGAGGGCCATGAGACTTAGACCTGAGTGCAAAAATGGAGGCTCTAGCCCCTTCCTGAGCTGAGATATTGAAACTCAAAAATTTGGCCCGAAAAAAAAACGACAGTGGTACCCCTTACGTTTTTTTTTTTGGGCGAAAAATTAAGTTTCTCCAATCTTCCCAAATTATGATAGAGGGCCATGAGACTTAGACCTGAGTGCAAAAATGGAGGCTCTAGCCCCTTCCAGAGCTGAGATATCGAAACTCAAAAATTCGGCCCGAAAAAAAAACGACAGTGGTACCCCTTACGTTTTTTTTTCTGGGCAAAAAATTAGGTTTCTCCAATCTTCCCAAATTCTGATAGAGGGCCATGAGACTTAGACCTGAGTGCAAAAATGGAGGCTCTAGCCCCTTCCAGAGCTGAGATATCGAAACTCAAAAATTCGGCCCGAAAAAAAAACGACAGTGGTACCCCTTACGTTTTTTTTTTTGGGCGAAAAATTAAGTTTCTCCAATCTTCCCAATTTCTGATAGAGGGCCATGAGACTTAGACCTGAGTGCAAAAATGGAGGCTCTAGCCCCTTCCTGAGCTGAGATATTGAAACTCAAAAATTTGGCCCGAAAAAAAAACGACAGTGGTACCCCTTACGTTTTTTTTTTTTGGGCGAAAAATTAAGTTTCTCCAATCTTCCCAAATTATGATAGAGGGCCATGAGACTTAGACCTGAGTGCAAAAATGGAGGCTCTAGCCCCTTCCAGAGCTGAGATATCAAAACTCAAAAATTCGGCCCGAAAAAAAAACGACAGTGGTACCCCTTACGTTTTTTTTTTTGGGCGAAAAATTAAGTTTCTCCAATCTTCCCAATTTCTGATAGAGGGCCATGAGACTTAGACCTGAGTGCAAAAATGGAGGCTCTAGCCCCTTCCTGAGCTGAGATATTGAAACTCAAAAATTTGGCCCGAAAAAAAAACGACAGTGGTACCCCTTACATTTTTTTTTTGGGCGAAAAATTAAGTTTCTCCAATCTTCCCAAATTATGATAGAGGGCCATGAGACTTAGACCTGAGTGCAAAAATGGAGGCTCTAGCCCCTTCCAGAGCTGAGATATCGAAACTCAAAAATTCGGCCCGAAAAAAAAAACGACAGTGGTACCCCTTACGTTTTTTTTTTTTGGGCAAAAAATTAAGTTTCTCCAATCTTCCCAAATTCTGATAGAGGGCCATGAGACTTAGACCTGAGTGCAAAAATGGAGGCTCTAGCCCCTTCCAGAGCTGAGATATCGAAACTCAAAAATTCGGCCCGAAAAAAAAAACGACAGTGGTACCCCTTACGTTTTTTTTTTTTGGGCGAAAAATTAAGTTTCTCCAATCTTCCCAATTTCTGATAGAGGGCCATGAGACTTAGACCTGAGTGCAAAAATGGAGGCTCTAGCCCCTTCCAGAGCTGAGATATTGAAACTCAAAAATTCGGCCCGAAAAAAAAAACGACAGTGGTACCCCTTACGTTTTTTTTTTTGGGCGAAAAATTAAGTTTCTCCAATCTTCCCAAATTATGATAGAGGGCCATGAGACTTAGACCTGAGTGCAAAAATGGAGGCTCTAGCCCCTTCCAGAGCTGAGATATCGAAACTCAAAAATTCGGCCCGAAAAAAAAACGACAGTGGTACCCCTTACGTTTTTTTTTTTGGGCAAAAAATTAAGTTTCTCCAATCTTCCCAAATTCTGATAGAGGGCCATGAGACTTAGACCTGAGTGCAAAAATGGAGGCTCTAGCCCCTTCCAGAGCTGAGATATCGAAACTCAAAAATTCGGCCCGAAAAAAAAACGACAGTGGTACCCCTTACGTTTTTTTTTTTGGGCGAAAAATTAAGTTTCTCCAATCTTCCCAATTTCTGATAGAGGGCCATGAGACTTAGACCTGAGTGCAAAAATGGAGGCTCTAGCCCCTTCCTGAGCTGAGATATTGAAACTCAAAAATTTGGCCCGAAAAAAAAACGACAGTGGTACCCCTTACGTTTTTTTTTTTGGGCGAAAAATTAAGTTTCTCCAATCTTCCCAAATTATGATAGAGGGCCATGAGACTTAGACCTGAGTGCAAAAATGGAGGCTCTAGCCCCTTCCAGAGCTGAGATATCGAAACTCAAAAATTCGGCCCGAAAAAAAAACGACAGTGGTACCCCTTACGTTTTTTTTTTTTGGGCAAAAAATTAAGTTTCTCCAATCTTCCCAAATTCTGATAGAGGGCCATGAGACTTAGACCTGAGTGCAAAAATGGAGGCTCTAGCCCCTTCCTGAGCTGAGATATTGAAACTCAAAAATTTGGCCCGAAAAAAAAACGACAGTGGTACCCCTTACGTTTTTTTTTTTGGGCGAAAAATTAAGTTTCTCCAATCTTCCCAAATTATGATAGAGGGCCATGAGACTTAGACCTGAGTGCAAAAATGGAGGCTCTAGCCCCTTCCAGAGCTGAGATATCGAAACTCAAAAATTCGGCCCGAAAAAAAAACGACAGTGGTACCCCTTACGTTTTTTTTTCTGGGCAAAAAATTAAGTTTCTCCAATCTTCCCAAATTCTGATAGAGGGCCATGAGACTTAGACCTGAGTGCAAAAATGGAGGCTCTAGCCCCTTCCAGAGCTGAGATATCGAAACTCAAAAATTCGGCCCGAAAAAAAAACGACAGTGGTACCCCTTACGTTTTTTTTTTTGGGCGAAAAATTAAGTTTCTCCAATCTTCCCAATTTCTGATAGAGGGCCATGAGACTTAGACCTGAGTGCAAAAATGGAGGCTCTAGCCCCTTCCTGAGCTGAGATATTGAAACTCAAAAATTTGGCCCGAAAAAAAAACGACAGTGGTACCCCTTACGTTTTTTTTTTTTGGGCGAAAAATTAAGTTTCTCCAATCTTCCCAAATTATGATAGAGGGCCATGAGACTTAGACCTGAGTGCAAAAATGGAGGCTCTAGCCCCTTCCAGAGCTGAGATATCGAAACTCAAAAATTCGGCCCGAAAAAAAAACGACAGTGGTACCCCTTACGTTTTTTTTTTTGGGCGAAAAATTAAGTTTCTCCAATCTTCCCAATTTCTGATAGAGGGCCATGAGACTTAGACCTGAGTGCAAAAATGGAGGCTCTAGCCCCTTCCTGAGCTGAGATATTGAAACTCAAAAATTTGGCCCGAAAAAAAAACGACAGTGGTACCCCTTACATTTTTTTTTTGGGCGAAAAATTAAGTTTCTCCAATCTTCCCAAATTATGATAGAGGGCCATGAGACTTAGACCTGAGTGCAAAAATGGAGGCTCTAGCCCCTTCCAGAGCTGAGATATCGAAACTCAAAAATTCGGCCCGAAAAAAAAAACGACAGTGGTACCCCTTACGTTTTTTTTTTTTGGGCAAAAAATTAAGTTTCTCCAATCTTCCCAAATTCTGATAGAGGGCCATGAGACTTAGACCTGAGTGCAAAAATGGAGGCTCTAGCCCCTTCCAGAGCTGAGATATCGAAACTCAAAAATTCGGCCCGAAAAAAAAAACGACAGTGGTACCCCTTACGTTTTTTTTTTTTGGGCGAAAAATTAAGTTTCTCCAATCTTCCCAATTTCTGATAGAGGGCCATGAGACTTAGACCTGAGTGCAAAAATGGAGGCTCTAGCCCCTTCCAGAGCTAAGATATTGAAACTCAAAAATTCGGCCCGAAAAAAAAAACGACAGTGGTACCCCTTACGTTTTTTTTTTTTGGGCGAAAAATTAAGTTTCTCCAATCTTCCCAAATTATGATAGAGGGCCATGAGACTTAGACCTGAGTGCAAAAATGGAGGCTCTAGCCCCTTCCAGAGCTGAGATATCGAAACTCAAAAATTCGGCCCGAAAAAAAAAACGACAGTGGTACCCCTTACGTTTTTTTTTTTGGGGCAAAAAATTAAGTTTCTTCAATCTTCCCAAATTCTGATAGAGGGCCATGAGACTTAGACCTGAGTGCAAAAATGGAGGCTCTAGTCCCTTCCAGAGCTGAGATATCGAAACTCAAAAATTCGGCCCGAAAAAAAAACGACAGTGGTACCCCTTACGTTTTTTTTTTTGGGCGAAAAATTAAGTTTCTCCAATCTTCCCAATTTCTGATAGAGGGCCATGAGACTTAGACCTGAGTGCAAAAATGGAGGCTCTAGCCCCTTCCTGAGCTGAGATATTGAAACTCAAAAATTTGGCCCGAAAAAAAAAACGACAGTGGTACCCCTTACATTTTTTTTTTTGGGCGAAAAATTAAGTTTCTCCAATCTTACTAAATTATGATAGAGGGCCATGAGACTTAGACCTGAGTGCAAAAATGGAGGCTCTAGCCCCTTCCAGAGCTGAGATATCGAAACTCAAAAATTCGGCCCGAAAAAAAAAACGACAGTGGTACCCCTTACGTTTTTTTTTTGGGCGAAAAATTAAGTTTCTCCAATCTTCCCAATTTCTGATAGAGGGCCATGAGACTTAGACCTGAGTGCAAAAATGGAGGCTCTAGCCCCTTCCTGAGCTGAGATATTGAAACTCAAAAATTTGGCCCGAAAAAAAAACGACAGTGGTACCCCTTACGTTTTTTTTTTTGGGCGAAAAATTAAGTTTCTCCAATCTTCCCAAATTATGATAGAGGGCCATGAGACTTAGACCTGAGTGCAAAAATGGAGGCTCTAGCCCCTTCCAGAGCTGAGATATCGAAACTCAAAAATTCGGCCCGAAAAAAAAACGACAGTGGTACCCCTTACGTTTTTTTTTTTTGGGCAAAAAATTAAGTTTCTCCAATCTTCCCAAATTCTGATAGAGGGCCATGAGACTTAGACCTGAGTGCAAAAATGGAGGCTCTAGCCCCTTCCAGAGCTGAGATATCGAAACTCAAAAATTCGGCCCGAAAAAAAAACGACAGTGGTACCCCTTACGTTTTTTTTTTGGGGCGAAAAATTAAGTTTCTCCAATCTTCCCAATTTCTGATAGAGGGCCATGAGACTTAGACCTGAGTGCAAAAATGGAGGCTCTAGCCCCTTCCAGAGCTGAGATATTGAAACTCAAAAATTCGGCCCGAAAAAAAAACGACAGTGGTACCCCTTACGTTTTTTTTTTTGGGCGAAAAATTAAGTTTCTCCAATCTTCCCAAATTATGATAGAGGGCCATGAGACTTAGACCTGAGTGCAAAAATGGAGGCTCTAGCCCCTTCCAGAGCTGAGATATCGAAACTCAAAAATTCGGCCCGAAAAAAAAACGACAGTGGTACCCCTTACGTTTTTTTTTTGGGCAAAAAATTAAGTTTCTCCAATCTTCCCAAATTCTGATAGAGGGCCATGAGACTTAGACCTGAGTGCAAAAATGGAGGCTCTAGCCCCTTCCAGAGCTGAGATATCGAAACTCAAAAATTTGGCCCGAAAAAAAAACGACAGTGGTACCCCTTACGTTTTTTTTTTTTGGGCAAAAAATTAAGTTTCTCCAATCTTCCCAAATTCTGATAGAGGGCCATGCGACTTAGACCTGAGTGCAAAAATGGAGGCTCTAGCCCCTTCCAGAGCTGAGATATCGAAACTCAAAAATTCGGCCCGAAAAAAAAACGACAGTGGTACCCCTTACGTTTTTTTTTTTGGGCGAAAAATTAAGTTTCTCCAATCTTCCCAATTTCTGATAGAGGGCCATGAGACTTAGACCTGAGTGCAAAAATGGAGGCTCTAGCCCCTTCCAGAGCTGAGATATTGAAACTCAAAAATTCGGCCCGAAAAAAAAAACGACAGTGGTACCCCTTACGTTTTTTTTTTGGGCGAAAAATTAAGTTTCTCCAATCTTCCCAAATTATGATAGAGGGCCATGAGACTTAGACCTGAGTGCAAAAATGGAGGCTCTAGCCCCTTCCAGAGCTGAGATATCGAAACTCAAAAATTCGGCCCGAAAAAAAAACGACAGTGGTACCCCTTACGTTTTTTTTTTTGGGCAAAAAATTAAGTTTCTCCAATCTTCCCAAATTCTGATAGAGGGCCATGAGACTTAGACCTGAGTGCAAAAATGGAGGCTCTAGCCCCTTCCAGAGCTGAGATATCGAAACTCAAAAATTCGGCCCGAAAAAAAAACGACAGTGGTACCCCTTACGTTTTTTTTTTTGGGCGAAAAATTAAGTTTCTCCAATCTTCCCAATTTCTGATAGAGGGCCATGAGACTTAGACCTGAGTGCAAAAATGGAGGCTCTAGCCCCTTCCTGAGCTGAGATATTGAAACTCAAAAATTTGGCCCGAAAAAAAAACGACAGTGGTACCCCTTACGTTTTTTTTTTTGGGCGAAAAATTAAGTTTCTCCAATCTTCCCAAATTATGATAGAGGGCCATGAGACTTAGACCTGAGTGCAAAAATGGAGGCTCTAGCCCCTTCCAGAGCTGAGATATCGAAACTCAAAAATTCGGCCCGAAAAAAAAACGACAGTGGTACCCCTTACGTTTTTTTTTTTTGGGCAAAAAATTAAGTTTCTCCAATCTTCCCAAATTCTGATAGAGGGCCATGAGACTTAGACCTGAGTGCAAAAATGGAGGCTCTAGCCCCTTCCTGAGCTGAGATATTGAAACTCAAAAATTTGGCCCGAAAAAAAAACGACAGTGGTACCCCTTACGTTTTTTTTTTTGGGCGAAAAATTAAGTTTCTCCAATCTTCCCAAATTATGATAGAGGGCCATGAGACTTAGACCTGAGTGCAAAAATGGAGGCTCTAGCCCCTTCCAGAGCTGAGATATCGAAACTCAAAAATTCGGCCCGAAAAAAAAACGACAGTGGTACCCCTTACGTTTTTTTTTCTGGGCAAAAAATTAAGTTTCTCCAATCTTCCCAAATTCTGATAGAGGGCCATGAGACTTAGACCTGAGTGCAAAAATGGAGGCTCTAGCCCCTTCCAGAGCTGAGATATCGAAACTCAAAAATTCGGCCCGAAAAAAAAACGACAGTGGTACCCCTTACGTTTTTTTTTTTGGGCGAAAAATTAAGTTTCTCCAATCTTCCCAATTTCTGATAGAGGGCCATGAGACTTAGACCTGAGTGCAAAAATGGAGGCTCTAGCCCCTTCCTGAGCTGAGATATTGAAACTCAAAAATTTGGCCCGAAAAAAAAACGACAGTGGTACCCCTTACGTTTTTTTTTTTTGGGCGAAAAATTAAGTTTCTCCAATCTTCCCAAATTATGATAGAGGGCCATGAGACTTAGACCTGAGTGCAAAAATGGAGGCTCTAGCCCCTTCCAGAGCTGAGATATCGAAACTCAAAAATTCGGCCCGAAAAAAAAACGACAGTGGTACCCCTTACGGTTTTTTTTTTGGGCGAAAAATTAAGTTTCTCCAATCTTCCCAATTTCTGATAGAGGGCCATGAGACTTAGACCTGAGTGCAAAAATGGAGGCTCTAGCCCCTTCCTGAGCTGAGATATTGAAACTCAAAAATTTGGCCCGAAAAAAAAACGACAGTGGTACCCCTTACATTTTTTTTTTTGGGCGAAAAATTAAGTTTCTCCAATCTTCCCAAATTATGATAGAGGGCCATGAGACTTAGACCTGAGTGCAAAAATGGAGGCTCTAGCCCCTTCCAGAGCTGAGATATCGAAACTCAAAAATTCGGCCCGAAAAAAAAAACGACAGTGGTACCCCTTACGTTTTTTTTTTTTGGGCAAAAAATTAAGTTTCTCCAATCTTCCCAAATTCTGATAGAGGGCCATGAGACTTAGACCTGAGTGCAAAAATGGAGGCTCTAGCCCCTTCCAGAGCTGAGATATCGAAACTCAAAAATTCGGCCCGAAAAAAAAAACGACAGTGGTACCCCTTACGTTTTTTTTTTTTGGGCGAAAAATTAAGTTTCTCCAATCTTCCCAATTTCTGATAGAGGGCCATGAGACTTAGACCTGAGTGCAAAAATGGAGGCTCTAGCCCCTTCCAGAGCTGAGATATCGAAACTCAAAAATTCGGCCCGAAAAAAAAACGACAGTGGTACCCCTTACGTTTTTTTTTTGGGGCGAAAAATTAAGTTTCTCCAATCTTCCCAATTTCTGATAGAGGGCCATGAGACTTAGACCTGAGTGCAAAAATGGAGGCTCTAGCCCCTTCCAGAGCTGAGATATTGAAACTCAAAAATTCGGCCCGAAAAAAAAACGACAGTGGTACCCCTTACGTTTTTTTTTTTGGGGCGAAAAATTAAGTTTCTCCAATCTTCCCAAATTATGATAGAGGGCCATGAGACTTAGACCTGAGTGCAAAAATGGAGGCTCTAGCCCCTTCCAGAGCTGAGATATCAAAACTCAAAAATTTGGCCCGAAAAAAAAACGACAGTGGTACCCCTTACGTTTTTTTTTTTGGGCAAAAAATTAAGTTTCTCCAATCTTCCCAAATTCTGATAGAGGGCCATGAGACTTAGACCTGAGTGCAAAAATGGAGGCTCTAGCCCCTTCCAGAGCTGAGATATCGAAACTCAAAAATTCGGCCCGAAAAAAAAAACGACAGTGGTACCCCTTACGTTTTTTTTTTTGGGCGAAAAATTAAGTTTCTCCAATCTTCCCAAATTCTGATAGAGGGCCATGAGACTTAGACCTGAGTGCAAAAATGGAGGCTCTAGCCCCTTCCAGAGCTGAGATATCGAAACTCAAAAATTCGGCCCGAAAAAAAAAACGACAGTGGTACCCCTTACGTTTTTTTTTTGGGGCGAAAAATTAAGTTTCTCCAATCTTCCCAAATTCTGTTAGAGGGCCATGAGACTTAGATCTGAGTGCAAAAATGGAGGCTCTAGCCCCTTCCTGAGCTGAGATATTGAAACTCAAAAATTTGGCCCGAAAAAAAAACGACAGTGGTACCCCTTACGTTTTTTTTTTTTTGGGCGAAAAATTAAGTTTCTCCAATCTTCCCAAATTATGATAGAGGGCCATGAGACTTAGACCTGAGTGCAAAAATGGAGGCTCTAGCCCCTTCCAGAGCTGAGATATCGAAACTCAAAAATTCGGCCCGAAAAAAAAACGACAGTGGTACCCCTTACGTTTTTTTTTTGGGCAAAAAATTAAGTTTCTCCAATCTTCCCAAATTCTGATAGAGGGCCATGAGACTTAGACCTGAGTGCAAAAATGGAGGCTCTAGCCCCTTCCAGAGCTGAGATATCGAAACTCAAAAATTTGGCCCGAAAAAAAAACGACAGTGGTACCCCTTACGTTTTTTTTTTTGGGCAAAAAATTAAGTTTCTCCAATCTTCCCAAATTCTGATAGAGGGCCATGAGACTTAGACCTGAGTGCAAAAATGGAGGCTCTAGCCCCTTCCAGAGCTGAGATATCGAAACTCAAAAATTCGGCCCGAAAAAAAAACGACAGTGGTACCCCTTACGTTTTTTTTTTTGGGCGAAAAATTAAGTTTCTCCAATCTTCCCAATTTCTGATAGAGGGCCATGACACTTAGACCTGAGTGCAAAAATGGAGGCTCTAGCCCCTTCCAGAGCTGAGATATTGAAACTCAAAAATTCGGCCCGAAAAAAAAAACGACAGTGGTACCCCTTACGTTTTTTTTTTGGGCGAAAAATTAAGTTTCTCCAATCTTCCCAAATTATGATAGAGGGCCATGAGACTTAGACCTGAGTGCAAAAATGGAGGCTCTAGCCCCTTCCAGAGCTGAGATATCGAAACTCAAAAATTCGGCCCGAAAAAAAAACGACAGTGGTACCCCTTACGTTTTTTTTTTTTGGGCGAAAAATTAAGTTTCTCCAATCTTCCCAATTTCTGATAGAGGGCCATGAGACTTAGACCTGAGTGCAAAAATGGAGGCTCTAGCCCCTTCCTGAGCTGAGATATTGAAACTCAAAAATTTGGCCCGAAAAAAAAACGACAGTGGTACCCCTTACGTTTTTTTTTTTGGGCGAAAAATTAAGTTTCTCCAATCTTCCCAAATTATGATAGAGGGCCATGAGACTTAGACCTGAGTGCAAAAATGGAGGCTCTAGCCCCTTCCAGAGCTGAGATATCGAAACTCAAAAATTCGGCCCGAAAAAAAAACGACAGTGGTACCCCTTACGTTTTTTTTTTTTGGGCAAAAAATTAAGTTTCTCCAATCTTCCCAAATTCTGATAGAGGGCCATGAGACTTAGACCTGAGTGCAAAAATGGAGGCTCTAGCCCCTTCCTGAGCTGAGATATTGAAACTCAAAAATTTGGCCCGAAAAAAAAACGACAGTGGTACCCCTTACGTTTTTTTTTTTGGGCGAAAAATTAAGTTTCTCCAATCTTCCCAAATTATGATAGAGGGCCATGAGACTTAGACCTGAGTGCAAAAATGGAGGCTCTAGCCCCTTCCAGAGCTGAGATATCGAAACTCAAAAATTCGGCCCGAAAAAAAAACGACAGTGGTACCCCTTACGTTTTTTTTTCTGGGCAAAAAATTAAGTTTCTCCAATCTTCCCAAATTCTGATAGAGGGCCATGAGACTTAGACCTGAGTGCAAAAATGGAGGCTCTAGCCCCTTCCAGAGCTGAGATATCGAAACTCAAAAATTCGGCCCGAAAAAAAAACGACAGTGGTACCCCTTACGTTTTTTTTTTTGGGCGAAAAATTAAGTTTCTCCAATCTTCCCAATTTCTGGTAGAGGGCCATGAGACTTAGACCTGAGTGCAAAAATGGAGGCTCTAGCCCCTTCCTGAGCTGAGATATTGAAACTCAAAAATTTGGCCCGAAAAAAAACGACAGTGGTACCCCTTACGTTTTTTTTTTTTGGGCGAAAAATTAAGTTTCTCCAATCTTCCCAAATTATGATAGAGGGCCATGAGACTTAGACCTGAGTGCAAAAATGGAGGCTCTAGCCCCTTCCAGAGCTGAGATATCGAAACTCAAAAATTCGGCCCGAAAAAAAAACGACAGTGGTACCCCTTACGTTTTTTTTTTGGGCGAAAAATTAAGTTTCTCCAATCTTACCAATTTCTGATAGAGGGCCATGAGACTTAGACCTGAGTGCAAAAATGGAGGCTCTAGCCCCTTCCTGAGCTGAGATATTGAAACTCAAAAATTTGGCCCGAAAAAAAAACGACAGTGGTACCCCTTACATTTTTTTTTTTGGGCGAAAAATTAAGTTTCTCCAATCTTCCCAAATTATGATAGAGGGCCATGAGACTTAGACCTGAGTGCAAAAATGGAGGCTCTAGCCCCTTCCAGAGCTGAGATATCGAAACTCAAAAATTCGGCCCGAAAAAAAAAACGACAGTGGTACCCCTTACGTTTTTTTTTTTTGGGCAAAAAATTAAGTTTCTCCAATCTTCCCAAATTCTGATAGAGGGCCATGAGACTTAGACCTGAGTGCAAAAATGGAGGCTCTAGCCCCTTCCAGAGCTGAGATATCGAAACTCAAAAATTCGGCCCGAAAAAAAAAACGACAGTGGTACCCCTTACGTTTTTTTTTTTTGGGCGAAAAATTAAGTTTCTCCAATCTTCCCAATTTCTGATAGAGGGCCATGAGACTTAGACCTGAGTGCAAAAATGGAGGCTCTAGCCCCTTCCAGAGCTGAGATATTGAAACTCAAAAATTCGGCCCGAAAAAAAAAACGACAGTGGTACCCCTTACGTTTTTTTTTTTGGGCGAAAAATTAAGTTTCTCCAATCTTCCCAAATTATGATAGAGGGCCATGAGACTTAGACCTGAGTGCAAAAATGGAGGCTCTAGCCCCTTCCAGAGCTGAGATATCGAAACTCAAAAATTCGGCCCGAAAAAAAAAACGACAGTGGTACCCCTTACGTTTTTTTTTTTTGGGCAAAAAATTAAGTTTCTCCAATCTTCCCAAATTCTGATAGAGGGCCATGAGACTTAGACCTGAGTGCAAAAATGGAGGCTCTAGCCCCTTCCAGAGCTGAGATATCGAAACTCAAAAATTTGGCCCGAAAAAAAAAAACGACAGTGGTACCCCTTACGTTTTTTTTTTTGGGCAAAAAATTAAGTTTCTCCAATCTTCCCAAATTCTGATAGAGGGCCATGAGACTTAGACCTGAGTGCAAAAATGGAGGCTCTAGCCCCTTCCAGAGCTGAGATATCGAAACTCAAAAATTCGGCCCGAAAAAAAAAACGACAGTGGTACCCCTTACGTTTTTTTTTTTTGGGGCGAAAAATTAAGTTTCTCCAATCTTCCCAAATTCTGATAGAGGGCCATGAGACTTAGACCTGAGTGCAAAAATGGAGGCTCTAGCCCCTTCCTGAGCTGAGATATTGAAACTCAAAAATTTGGCCCGAAAAAAAAACGACAGTGGTACCCCTTACGTTTTTTTTTTTGGGCGAAAAATTAAGTTTCTCCAATCTTCCCAAATTATGATAGAGGGCCATGAGACTTAGACCTGAGTGCAAAAATGGAGGCTCTAGCCCCTTCCAGAGCTGAGATATCGAAACTCAAAAATTCGGCCCGAAAAAAAAAACGACAGTGGTACCCCTTACGTTTTTTTTTTTTGGGCAAAAAATTAAGTTTCTCCAATCTTCCCAAATTCTGATAGAGGGCCATGAGACTTAGACCTGAGTGCAAAAATGGAGGCTCTAGCCCCTTCCAGAGCTGAGATATCGAAACTCAAAAATTCGGCCCGAAAAAAAAACGACAGTGGTACCCCTTACGTTTTTTTTTTTGGGCGAAAAATTAAGTTTCTCCAATCTTCCCAAATTATGATAGAGGGCCATGAGACTTAGACCTGAGTGCAAAAATGGAGGCTCTAGCCCCTTCCAGAGCTGAGATATCGAAACTCAAAAATTCGGCCCGAAAAAAAAAACGACAGTGGTACCCCTTACGTTTTTTTTTTTGGGCAAAAAATTAAGTTTCTCCAATCTTCCCAAATTCTGATAGAGGGCCATGAGACTTAGACCTGAGTGCAAAAATGGAGGCTCTAGCCCCTTCCAGAGCTGAGATATCGAAACTCAAAAATTCGGCCCGAAAAAAAAACGACAGTGGTACCCCTTACGTTTTTTTTTTGGGGCGAAAAATTAAGTTTCTCCAATCTTCCCAATTTCTGATAGAGGGCCATGAGACTTAGACCTGAGTGCAAAAATGGAGGCTCTAGCCCCTTCCTGAGCTGAGATATTGAAACTCAAAAATTTGGCCCGAAAAAAAAACGACAGTGGTACCCCTTACGTTTTTTTTTTTGGGCGAAAAATTAAGTTTCTCCAATCTTCCCAAATTATGATAGAGGGCCATGAGACTTAGACCTGAGTGCAAAAATGGAGGCTCTAGCCCCTTCCAGAGCTGAGATATCGAAACTCAAAAATTCGGCCCGAAAAAAAAACTACAGTGGTACCCCTTACGTTTTTTTTTTTGGGCGAAAAATTAAGTTTCTCCAATCTTCCCAATTTCTGATAGAGGGCCATTAGACTTAGACCTGAGTGCAAAAATGGAGGCTCTAGCCCCTTCCAGAGCTGAGATATCGAAACTCAAAAATTCGGCCCGAAAAAAAAACGACAGTGGTACCCCTTACGTTTTTTTTTTGGGCAAAAAATTAAGTTTCTCCAATCTTCCCAAATTCTGATAGAGGGCCATGAGACTTAGACCTGAGTGCAAAAATGGAGGCTCTAGCCCCTTCCAGAGCTGAGATATCGAAACTCAAAAATTCGGCCCGAAAAAAAAACGACAGTGGTACCCCTTACGTTTTTTTTTTTGGGCGAAAAATTAAGTTTCTCCAATCTTCCCAAATTATGATAGAGGGCCATGAGACTTAGACCTGAGTGCAAAAATGGAGGCTCTAGCCCCTTCCAGAGCTGAGATATCGAAACTCAAAAATTCGGCCCGAAAAAAAAACGACAGTGGTACCCCTTACGTTTTTTTTTTTTGGGCAAAAAATTAAGTTTCTCCAATCTTCCCAAATTCTGATAGAGGGCCATGAGACTTAGACCTGAGTGCAAAAATGGAGGCTCTAGCCCCTTCCTGAGCTGAGATATTGAAACTCAAAAATTTGGCCCGAAAAAAAAACGACAGTGGTACCCCTTACGTTTTTTTTTTTTGGGCGAAAAATTAAGTTTCTCCAATCTTCCCAAATTATGATAGAGGGCCATGAGACTTAGACCTGAGTGCAAAAATGGAGGCTCTAGCCCCTTCCAGAGCTGAGATAACGAAACTCAAAAATTCGGCCCGAAAAAAAAAACGACAGTGGTACCCCTTACGTTTTTTTTTTTTGGGCAAAAAATTAAGTTTCTTCAATCTTCCCAAATTCTGATAGAGGGCCATGAGACTTAGACCTGAGTGCAAAAATGGAGGCTCTAGTCCCTTCCAGAGCTGAGATATCGAAACTCAAAAATTCGGCCCGAAAAAAAAACGACAGTGGTACCCCTTACGTTTTTTTTTTTGGGCGAAAAATTAAGTTTCTCCAATCTTCCCAATTTCTGATAGAGGGCCATGAGACTTAGACCTGAGTGCAAAAATGGAGGCTCTAGCCCCTTCCTGAGCTGAGATATTGAAACTCAAAAATTTGGCCCGAAAAAAAAAACGACAGTGGTACCCCTTACGTTTTTTTTTTGGGCGAAAAATTAAGTTTCTCCAATCTTCCCAAATTATGATAGAGGGCCATGAGACTTAGACCTGAGTGCAAAAATGGAGGCTCTAGCCCCTTCCAGAGCTGAGATATCGAAACTCAAAAATTCGGCCCGAAAAAAAAAACGACAGTGGTACCCCTTACATTTTTTTTTTTGGGCGAAAAATTAAGTTTCTCCAATCTTCCCAATTTCTGATAGAGGGCCATGAGACTTAGACCTGAGTGCAAAAATGGAGGCTCTAGCCCCTTCCTGAGCTGAGATATTGAAACTCAAAAATTTGGCCCGAAAAAAAAACGACAGTGGTACCCCTTACGTTTCTTTTTTTGGGCGAAAAATTAAGTTTCTCCAATCTTCCCAAATTATGATAGAGGGCCATGAGACTTAGACCTGAGTGCAAAAATGGAGGCTCTAGCCCCTTCCAGAGCTGAGATATCGAAACTCAAAAATTCGGCCCGAAAAAAAAACGACAGTGGTACCCCTTACGTTTTTTTTTTTGGGCAAAAAATTAAGTTTCTCCAATCTTCCCAAATTCTGATAGAGGGCCATGAGACTTAGACCTGAGTGCAAAAATGGAGGCTCTAGCCCCTTCCAGAGCTGAGATATCGAAACTCAAAAATTCGGCCCGAAAAAAAAACGACAGTGGTACCCCTTACGTTTTTTTTTTGGGGCGAAAAATTAAGTTTCTCCAATCTTCCCAATTTCTGATAGAGGGCCATGAGACTTAGACCTGAGTGCAAAAATGGAGGCTCTAGCCCCTTCCAGAGCTGAGATATCGAAACTCAAAAATTCGGCCCGAAAAAAAAAACGACAGTGGTACCCCTTACGTTTTTTTTTTTGGGGCAAAAAATTAAGTTTCTCCAATCTTCCCAAATTCTGATAGAGGGCCATGAGACTTAGACCTGAGTGCAAAAATGGAGGCTCTAGCCCCTTCCAGAGCTGAGATATCGAAACTCAAAAATTTGGCCCGAAAAAAAAACGACAGTGGTACCCCTTACGTTTTTTTTTTTGGGCAAAAAATTAAGTTTCTCCAATCTTCCCAAATTCTGATAGAGGGCCATGAGACTTAGACCTGAGTGCAAAAATGGAGGCTCTAGCCCCTTCCAGAGCTGAGATATCGAAACTCAAAAATTCGGCCCGAAAAAAAAACGACAGTGGTACCCCTTACGTTTTTTTTTTTTGGGCAAAAAATTAAGTTTCTCCAATCTTCCCAAATTCTGATAGAGGGCCATGAGACTTAGACCTGAGTGCAAAAATGGAGGCTCTAGCCCCTTCCAGAGCTGAGATATCGAAACTCAAAAATTCGGCCCGAAAAAAAAACGACAGTGGTACCCCTTACGTTTTTTTTTTGGGGCGAAAAATTAAGTTTCTCCAATCTTCCCAATTTCTGATAGAGGGCCATGAGACTTAGACCTGAGTGCAAAAATGGAGGCTCTAGCCCCTTCCTGAGCTGAGATATTGAAACTCAAAAATTTGGCCCGAAAAAAAAACGACAGTGGTACCCCTTACGTTTTTTTTTTTGGGCGAAAAATTAAGTTTCTCCAATCTTCCCAAATTATGATAGAGGGCCATGAGACTTAGACCTGAGTGCAAAAATGGAGGCTCTAGCCCCTTCCAGAGCTGAGATATCGAAACTCAAAAATTCGGCCCGAAAAAAAAACTACAGTGGTACCCCTTACGTTTTTTTTTTTGGGCGAAAAATTAAGTTTCTCCAATCTTCCCAATTTCTGATAGAGGGCCATTAGACTTAGACCTGAGTGCAAAAATGGAGGCTCTAGCCCCTTCCAGAGCTGAGATATCGAAACTCAAAAATTCGGCCCGAAAAAAAAACGACAGTGGTACCCCTTACGTTTTTTTTTTGGGCAAAAAATTAAGTTTCTCCAATCTTCCCAAATTCTGATAGAGGGCCATGAGACTTAGACCTGAGTGCAAAAATGGAGGCTCTAGCCCCTTCCAGAGCTGAGATATCGAAACTCAAAAATTCGGCCCGAAAAAAAAACGACAGTGGTACCCCTTACGTTTTTTTTTTTGGGCGAAAAATTAAGTTTCTCCAATCTTCCCAAATTATGATAGAGGGCCATGAGACTTAGACCTGAGTGCAAAAATGGAGGCTCTAGCCCCTTCCAGAGCTGAGATATCGAAACTCAAAAATTCGGCCCGAAAAAAAAACGACAGTGGTACCCCTTACGTTTTTTTTTTTTGGGCAAAAAATTAAGTTTCTCCAATCTTCCCAAATTCTGATAGAGGGCCATGAGACTTAGACCTGAGTGCAAAAATGGAGGCTCTAGCCCCTTCCTGAGCTGAGATATTGAAACTCAAAAATTTGGCCCGAAAAAAAAACGACAGTGGTACCCCTTACGTTTTTTTTTTTTGGGCGAAAAATTAAGTTTCTCCAATCTTCCCAAATTATGATAGAGGGCCATGAGACTTAGACCTGAGTGCAAAAATGGAGGCTCTAGCCCCTTCCAGAGCTGAGATAACGAAACTCAAAAATTCGGCCCGAAAAAAAAAACGACAGTGGTACCCCTTACGTTTTTTTTTTTTGGGCAAAAAATTAAGTTTCTTCAATCTTCCCAAATTCTGATAGAGGGCCATGAGACTTAGACCTGAGTGCAAAAATGGAGGCTCTAGTCCCTTCCAGAGCTGAGATATCGAAACTCAAAAATTCGGCCCGAAAAAAAAACGACAGTGGTACCCCTTACGTTTTTTTTTTTGGGCGAAAAATTAAGTTTCTCCAATCTTCCCAATTTCTGATAGAGGGCCATGAGACTTAGACCTGAGTGCAAAAATGGAGGCTCTAGCCCCTTCCTGAGCTGAGATATTGAAACTCAAAAATTTGGCCCGAAAAAAAAAACGACAGTGGTACCCCTTACGTTTTTTTTTTGGGCGAAAAATTAAGTTTCTCCAATCTTCCCAAATTATGATAGAGGGCCATGAGACTTAGACCTGAGTGCAAAAATGGAGGCTCTAGCCCCTTCCAGAGCTGAGATATCGAAACTCAAAAATTCGGCCCGAAAAAAAAAACGACAGTGGTACCCCTTACGTTTTTTTTTTGGGCGAAAAATTAAGTTTCTCCAATCTTCCCAATTTCTGATAGAGGGCCATGAGACTTAGACCTGAGTGCAAAAATGGAGGCTCTAGCCCCTTCCTGAGCTGAGATATTGAAACTCAAAAATTTGGCCCGAAAAAAAAACGACAGTGGTACCCCTTACGTTTCTTTTTTTGGGCGAAAAATTAAGTTTCTCCAATCTTCCCAAATTATGATAGAGGGCCATGAGACTTAGACCTGAGTGCAAAAATGGAGGCTCTAGCCCCTTCCAGAGCTGAGATATCGAAACTCAAAAATTCGGCCCGAAAAAAAAACGACAGTGGTACCCCTTACGTTTTTTTTTTTGGGCAAAAAATTAAGTTTCTCCAATCTTCCCAAATTCTGATAGAGGGCCATGAGACTTAGACCTGAGTGCAAAAATGGAGGCTCTAGCCCCTTCCAGAGCTGAGATATCGAAACTCAAAAATTCGGCCCGAAAAAAAAACGACAGTGGTACCCCTTACGTTTTTTTTTTGGGGCGAAAAATTAAGTTTCTCCAATCTTCCCAATTTCTGATAGAGGGCCATGAGACTTAGACCTGAGTGCAAAAATGGAGGCTCTAGCCCCTTCCAGAGCTGAGATATCGAAACTCAAAAATTCGGCCCGAAAAAAAAAACGACAGTGGTACCCCTTACGTTTTTTTTTTTTGGGCAAAAAATTAAGTTTCTCCAATCTTCCCAAATTCTGATAGAGGGCCATGAGACTTAGACCTGAGTGCAAAAATGGAGGCTCTAGCCCCTTCCAGAGCTGAGATATCGAAACTCAAAAATTCGGCCCGAAAAAAAAAACGACAGTGGTACCCCTTACGTTTTTTTTTTTTGGGCAAAAAATTAAGTTTCTCCAATCTTCCCAAATTCTGATAGAGGGCCATGAGACTTAGACCTGAGTGCAAAAATGGAGGCTCTAGCCCCTTCCAGAGCTGAGATATCGAAACTCAAAAATTCGGCCCGAAAAAAAAAACGACAGTGGTACCCCTTACGTTTTTTTTTTTTGGGCGAAAAATTAAGTTTCTCCAATCTTCCCAATTTCTGATAGAGGGCCATGAGACTTAGACCTGAGTGCAAAAATGGAGGCTCTAGCCCCTTCCAGAGCTGAGATATTGAAACTCAAAAATTCGGCCCGAAAAAAAAAACGACAGTGGTACCCCTTACGTTTTTTTTTTTGGGCGAAAAATTAAGTTTCTCCAATCTTCCCAAATTATGATAGAGGGCCATGAGACTTAGACCTGAGTGCAAAAATGGAGGCTCTAGCCCCTTCCAGAGCTGAGATATCGAAACTCAAAAATTCGGCCCGAAAAAAAAACGACAGTGGTACCCCTTACGTTTTTTTTTTTGGGCAAAAAATTAAGTTTCTCCAATCTTCCCAAATTCTGATAGAGGGCCATGAGACTTAGACCTGAGTGCAAAAATGGAGGCTCTAGCCCCTTCCAGAGCTGAGATATCGAAACTCAAAAATTCGGCCCGAAAAAAAAACGACAGTGGTACCCCTTACGTTTTTTTTTTTGGGCGAAAAATTAAGTTTCTCCAATCTTCCCAATTTCTGATAGAGGGCCATGAGACTTAGACCTGAGTGCAAAAATGGAGGCTCTAGCCCCTTCCTGAGCTGAGATATTGAAACTCAAAAATTTGGCCCGAAAAAAAAACGACAGTGGTACCCCTTACGTTTTTTTTTTTGGGCGAAAAATTAAGTTTCTCCAATCTTCCCAAATTATGATAGAGGGCCATGAGACTTAGACCTGAGTGCAAAAATGGAGGCTCTAGCCCCTTCCAGAGCTGAGATATCGAAACTCAAAAATTCGGCCCGAAAAAAAAACGACAGTGGTACCCCTTACGTTTTTTTTTTTTGGGCAAAAAATTAAGTTTCTCCAATCTTCCCAAATTCTGATAGAGGGCCATGAGACTTAGACCTGAGTGCAAAAATGGAGGCTCTAGCCCCTTCCTGAGCTGAGATATTGAAACTCAAAAATTTGGCCCGAAAAAAAAACGACAGTGGTACCCCTTACGTTTTTTTTTTTGGGCGAAAAATTAAGTTTCTCCAATCTTCCCAAATTATGATAGAGGGCCATGAGACTTAGACCTGAGTGCAAAAATGGAGGCTCTAGCCCCTTCCAGAGCTGAGATATCGAAACTCAAAAATTCGGCCCGAAAAAAAAACGACAGTGGTACCCCTTACGTTTTTTTTTCTGGGCAAAAAATTAAGTTTCTCCAATCTTCCCAAATTCTGATAGAGGGCCATGAGACTTAGACCTGAGTGCAAAAATGGAGGCTCTAGCCCCTTCCAGAGCTGAGATATCGAAACTCAAAAATTCGGCCCGAAAAAAAAACGACAGTGGTACCCCTTACGTTTTTTTTTTTGGGCGAAAAATTAAGTTTCTCCAATCTTCCCAATTTCTGATAGAGGGCCATGAGACTTAGACCTGAGTGCAAAAATGGAGGCTCTAGCCCCTTCCTGAGCTGAGATATTGAAACTCAAAAATTTGGCCCGAAAAAAAAACGACAGTGGTACCCCTTACGTTTTTTTTTTTTGGGCGAAAAATTAAGTTTCTCCAATCTTCCCAAATTATGATAGAGGGCCATGAGACTTAGACCTGAGTGCAAAAATGGAGGCTCTAGCCCCTTCCAGAGCTGAGATATCGAAACTCAAAAATTCGGCCCGAAAAAAAAACGACAGTGGTACCCCTTACGTTTTTTTTTTTGGGCGAAAAATTAAGTTTCTCCAATCTTCCCAATTTCTGATAGAGGGCCATGAGACTTAGACCTGAGTGCAAAAATGGAGGCTCTAGCCCCTTCCTGAGCTGAGATATTGAAACTCAAAAATTTGGCCCGAAAAAAAAACGACAGTGGTACCCCTTACATTTTTTTTTTGGGCGAAAAATTAAGTTTCTCCAATCTTCCCAAATTATGATAGAGGGCCATGAGACTTAGACCTGAGTGCAAAAATGGAGGCTCTAGCCCCTTCCAGAGCTGAGATATCGAAACTCAAAAATTCGGCCCGAAAAAAAAAACGACAGTGGTACCCCTTACGTTTTTTTTTTTTGGGCAAAAAATTAAGTTTCTCCAATCTTCCCAAATTCTGATAGAGGGCCATGAGACTTAGACCTGAGTGCAAAAATGGAGGCTCTAGCCCCTTCCAGAGCTGAGATATCGAAACTCAAAAATTCGGCCCGAAAAAAAAAACGACAGTGGTACCCCTTACGTTTTTTTTTTTTGGGCGAAAAATTAAGTTTCTCCAATCTTCCCAATTTCTGATAGAGGGCCATGAGACTTAGACCTGAGTGCAAAAATGGAGGCTCTAGCCCCTTCCAGAGCTAAGATATTGAAACTCAAAAATTCGGCCCGAAAAAAAAAACGACAGTGGTACCCCTTACGTTTTTTTTTTTTGGGCGAAAAATTAAGTTTCTCCAATCTTCCCAAATTATGATAGAGGGCCATGAGACTTAGACCTGAGTGCAAAAATGGAGGCTCTAGCCCCTTCCAGAGCTGAGATATCGAAACTCAAAAATTCGGCCCGAAAAAAAAAACGACAGTGGTACCCCTTACGTTTTTTTTTTTGGGGCAAAAAATTAAGTTTCTTCAATCTTCCCAAATTCTGATAGAGGGCCATGAGACTTAGACCTGAGTGCAAAAATGGAGGCTCTAGTCCCTTCCAGAGCTGAGATATCGAAACTCAAAAATTCGGCCCGAAAAAAAAACGACAGTGGTACCCCTTACGTTTTTTTTTTTGGGCGAAAAATTAAGTTTCTCCAATCTTCCCAATTTCTGATAGAGGGCCATGAGACTTAGACCTGAGTGCAAAAATGGAGGCTCTAGCCCCTTCCTGAGCTGAGATATTGAAACTCAAAAATTTGGCCCGAAAAAAAAAACGACAGTGGTACCCCTTACATTTTTTTTTTTGGGCGAAAAATTAAGTTTCTCCAATCTTACTAAATTATGATAGAGGGCCATGAGACTTAGACCTGAGTGCAAAAATGGAGGCTCTAGCCCCTTCCAGAGCTGAGATATCGAAACTCAAAAATTCGGCCCGAAAAAAAAAACGACAGTGGTACCCCTTACGTTTTTTTTTTGGGCGAAAAATTAAGTTTCTCCAATCTTCCCAATTTCTGATAGAGGGCCATGAGACTTAGACCTGAGTGCAAAAATGGAGGCTCTAGCCCCTTCCTGAGCTGAGATATTGAAACTCAAAAATTTGGCCCGAAAAAAAAACGACAGTGGTACCCCTTACGTTTTTTTTTTTGGGCGAAAAATTAAGTTTCTCCAATCTTCCCAAATTATGATAGAGGGCCATGAGACTTAGACCTGAGTGCAAAAATGGAGGCTCTAGCCCCTTCCAGAGCTGAGATATCGAAACTCAAAAATTCGGCCCGAAAAAAAAACGACAGTGGTACCCCTTACGTTTTTTTTTTTTGGGCAAAAAATTAAGTTTCTCCAATCTTCCCAAATTCTGATAGAGGGCCATGAGACTTAGACCTGAGTGCAAAAATGGAGGCTCTAGCCCCTTCCAGAGCTGAGATATCGAAACTCAAAAATTCGGCCCGAAAAAAAAACGACAGTGGTACCCCTTACGTTTTTTTTTTGGGGCGAAAAATTAAGTTTCTCCAATCTTCCCAATTTCTGATAGAGGGCCATGAGACTTAGACCTGAGTGCAAAAATGGAGGCTCTAGCCCCTTCCAGAGCTGAGATATTGAAACTCAAAAATTCGGCCCGAAAAAAAAACGACAGTGGTACCCCTTACGTTTTTTTTTTTGGGCGAAAAATTAAGTTTCTCCAATCTTCCCAAATTATGATAGAGGGCCATGAGACTTAGACCTGAGTGCAAAAATGGAGGCTCTAGCCCCTTCCAGAGCTGAGATATCGAAACTCAAAAATTCGGCCCGAAAAAAAAACGACAGTGGTACCCCTTACGTTTTTTTTTTGGGCAAAAAATTAAGTTTCTCCAATCTTCCCAAATTCTGATAGAGGGCCATGAGACTTAGACCTGAGTGCAAAAATGGAGGCTCTAGCCCCTTCCAGAGCTGAGATATCGAAACTCAAAAATTTGGCCCGAAAAAAAAACGACAGTGGTACCCCTTACGTTTTTTTTTTTTGGGCAAAAAATTAAGTTTCTCCAATCTTCCCAAATTCTGATAGAGGGCCATGCGACTTAGACCTGAGTGCAAAAATGGAGGCTCTAGCCCCTTCCAGAGCTGAGATATCGAAACTCAAAAATTCGGCCCGAAAAAAAAACGACAGTGGTACCCCTTACGTTTTTTTTTTTGGGCGAAAAATTAAGTTTCTCCAATCTTCCCAATTTCTGATAGAGGGCCATGAGACTTAGACCTGAGTGCAAAAATGGAGGCTCTAGCCCCTTCCAGAGCTGAGATATTGAAACTCAAAAATTCGGCCCGAAAAAAAAAACGACAGTGGTACCCCTTACGTTTTTTTTTTGGGCGAAAAATTAAGTTTCTCCAATCTTCCCAAATTATGATAGAGGGCCATGAGACTTAGACCTGAGTGCAAAAATGGAGGCTCTAGCCCCTTCCAGAGCTGAGATATCGAAACTCAAAAATTCGGCCCGAAAAAAAAACGACAGTGGTACCCCTTACGTTTTTTTTTTTGGGCAAAAAATTAAGTTTCTCCAATCTTCCCAAATTCTGATAGAGGGCCATGAGACTTAGACCTGAGTGCAAAAATGGAGGCTCTAGCCCCTTCCAGAGCTGAGATATCGAAACTCAAAAATTCGGCCCGAAAAAAAAACGACAGTGGTACCCCTTACGTTTTTTTTTTTGGGCGAAAAATTAAGTTTCTCCAATCTTCCCAATTTCTGATAGAGGGCCATGAGACTTAGACCTGAGTGCAAAAATGGAGGCTCTAGCCCCTTCCTGAGCTGAGATATTGAAACTCAAAAATTTGGCCCGAAAAAAAAACGACAGTGGTACCCCTTACGTTTTTTTTTTTGGGCGAAAAATTAAGTTTCTCCAATCTTCCCAAATTATGATAGAGGGCCATGAGACTTAGACCTGAGTGCAAAAATGGAGGCTCTAGCCCCTTCCAGAGCTGAGATATCGAAACTCAAAAATTCGGCCCGAAAAAAAAACGACAGTGGTACCCCTTACGTTTTTTTTTTTTGGGCAAAAAATTAAGTTTCTCCAATCTTCCCAAATTCTGATAGAGGGCCATGAGACTTAGACCTGAGTGCAAAAATGGAGGCTCTAGCCCCTTCCTGAGCTGAGATATTGAAACTCAAAAATTTGGCCCGAAAAAAAAACGACAGTGGTACCCCTTACGTTTTTTTTTTTGGGCGAAAAATTAAGTTTCTCCAATCTTCCCAAATTATGATAGAGGGCCATGAGACTTAGACCTGAGTGCAAAAATGGAGGCTCTAGCCCCTTCCAGAGCTGAGATATCGAAACTCAAAAATTCGGCCCGAAAAAAAAACGACAGTGGTACCCCTTACGTTTTTTTTTCTGGGCAAAAAATTAAGTTTCTCCAATCTTCCCAAATTCTGATAGAGGGCCATGAGACTTAGACCTGAGTGCAAAAATGGAGGCTCTAGCCCCTTCCAGAGCTGAGATATCGAAACTCAAAAATTCGGCCCGAAAAAAAAACGACAGTGGTACCCCTTACGTTTTTTTTTTTGGGCGAAAAATTAAGTTTCTCCAATCTTCCCAATTTCTGATAGAGGGCCATGAGACTTAGACCTGAGTGCAAAAATGGAGGCTCTAGCCCCTTCCTGAGCTGAGATATTGAAACTCAAAAATTTGGCCCGAAAAAAAAACGACAGTGGTACCCCTTACGTTTTTTTTTTTTGGGCGAAAAATTAAGTTTCTCCAATCTTCCCAAATTATGATAGAGGGCCATGAGACTTAGACCTGAGTGCAAAAATGGAGGCTCTAGCCCCTTCCAGAGCTGAGATATCGAAACTCAAAAATTCGGCCCGAAAAAAAAACGACAGTGGTACCCCTTACGGTTTTTTTTTTGGGCGAAAAATTAAGTTTCTCCAATCTTCCCAATTTCTGATAGAGGGCCATGAGACTTAGACCTGAGTGCAAAAATGGAGGCTCTAGCCCCTTCCTGAGCTGAGATATTGAAACTCAAAAATTTGGCCCGAAAAAAAAACGACAGTGGTACCCCTTACATTTTTTTTTTTGGGCGAAAAATTAAGTTTCTCCAATCTTCCCAAATTATGATAGAGGGCCATGAGACTTAGACCTGAGTGCAAAAATGGAGGCTCTAGCCCCTTCCAGAGCTGAGATATCGAAACTCAAAAATTCGGCCCGAAAAAAAAAACGACAGTGGTACCCCTTACGTTTTTTTTTTTTGGGCAAAAAATTAAGTTTCTCCAATCTTCCCAAATTCTGATAGAGGGCCATGAGACTTAGACCTGAGTGCAAAAATGGAGGCTCTAGCCCCTTCCAGAGCTGAGATATCGAAACTCAAAAATTCGGCCCGAAAAAAAAAACGACAGTGGTACCCCTTACGTTTTTTTTTTTTGGGCGAAAAATTAAGTTTCTCCAATCTTCCCAATTTCTGATAGAGGGCCATGAGACTTAGACCTGAGTGCAAAAATGGAGGCTCTAGCCCCTTCCAGAGCTGAGATATCGAAACTCAAAAATTCGGCCCGAAAAAAAAACGACAGTGGTACCCCTTACGTTTTTTTTTTGGGGCGAAAAATTAAGTTTCTCCAATCTTCCCAATTTCTGATAGAGGGCCATGAGACTTAGACCTGAGTGCAAAAATGGAGGCTCTAGCCCCTTCCAGAGCTGAGATATTGAAACTCAAAAATTCGGCCCGAAAAAAAAACGACAGTGGTACCCCTTACGTTTTTTTTTTTGGGGCGAAAAATTAAGTTTCTCCAATCTTCCCAAATTATGATAGAGGGCCATGAGACTTAGACCTGAGTGCAAAAATGGAGGCTCTAGCCCCTTCCAGAGCTGAGATATCAAAACTCAAAAATTTGGCCCGAAAAAAAAACGACAGTGGTACCCCTTACGTTTTTTTTTTTGGGCAAAAAATTAAGTTTCTCCAATCTTCCCAAATTCTGATAGAGGGCCATGAGACTTAGACCTGAGTGCAAAAATGGAGGCTCTAGCCCCTTCCAGAGCTGAGATATCGAAACTCAAAAATTCGGCCCGAAAAAAAAAACGACAGTGGTACCCCTTACGTTTTTTTTTTTGGGCGAAAAATTAAGTTTCTCCAATCTTCCCAAATTCTGATAGAGGGCCATGAGACTTAGACCTGAGTGCAAAAATGGAGGCTCTAGCCCCTTCCAGAGCTGAGATATCGAAACTCAAAAATTCGGCCCGAAAAAAAAAACGACAGTGGTACCCCTTACGTTTTTTTTTTGGGGCGAAAAATTAAGTTTCTCCAATCTTCCCAAATTCTGTTAGAGGGCCATGAGACTTAGATCTGAGTGCAAAAATGGAGGCTCTAGCCCCTTCCTGAGCTGAGATATTGAAACTCAAAAATTTGGCCCGAAAAAAAAACGACAGTGGTACCCCTTACGTTTTTTTTTTTTTGGGCGAAAAATTAAGTTTCTCCAATCTTCCCAAATTATGATAGAGGGCCATGAGACTTAGACCTGAGTGCAAAAATGGAGGCTCTAGCCCCTTCCAGAGCTGAGATATCGAAACTCAAAAATTCGGCCCGAAAAAAAAACGACAGTGGTACCCCTTACGTTTTTTTTTTGGGCAAAAAATTAAGTTTCTCCAATCTTCCCAAATTCTGATAGAGGGCCATGAGACTTAGACCTGAGTGCAAAAATGGAGGCTCTAGCCCCTTCCAGAGCTGAGATATCGAAACTCAAAAATTTGGCCCGAAAAAAAAACGACAGTGGTACCCCTTACGTTTTTTTTTTTGGGCAAAAAATTAAGTTTCTCCAATCTTCCCAAATTCTGATAGAGGGCCATGAGACTTAGACCTGAGTGCAAAAATGGAGGCTCTAGCCCCTTCCAGAGCTGAGATATCGAAACTCAAAAATTCGGCCCGAAAAAAAAACGACAGTGGTACCCCTTACGTTTTTTTTTTTGGGCGAAAAATTAAGTTTCTCCAATCTTCCCAATTTCTGATAGAGGGCCATGACACTTAGACCTGAGTGCAAAAATGGAGGCTCTAGCCCCTTCCAGAGCTGAGATATTGAAACTCAAAAATTCGGCCCGAAAAAAAAAACGACAGTGGTACCCCTTACGTTTTTTTTTTGGGCGAAAAATTAAGTTTCTCCAATCTTCCCAAATTATGATAGAGGGCCATGAGACTTAGACCTGAGTGCAAAAATGGAGGCTCTAGCCCCTTCCAGAGCTGAGATATCGAAACTCAAAAATTCGGCCCGAAAAAAAAACGACAGTGGTACCCCTTACGTTTTTTTTTTTTGGGCGAAAAATTAAGTTTCTCCAATCTTCCCAATTTCTGATAGAGGGCCATGAGACTTAGACCTGAGTGCAAAAATGGAGGCTCTAGCCCCTTCCTGAGCTGAGATATTGAAACTCAAAAATTTGGCCCGAAAAAAAAACGACAGTGGTACCCCTTACGTTTTTTTTTTTGGGCGAAAAATTAAGTTTCTCCAATCTTCCCAAATTATGATAGAGGGCCATGAGACTTAGACCTGAGTGCAAAAATGGAGGCTCTAGCCCCTTCCAGAGCTGAGATATCGAAACTCAAAAATTCGGCCCGAAAAAAAAACGACAGTGGTACCCCTTACGTTTTTTTTTTTTGGGCAAAAAATTAAGTTTCTCCAATCTTCCCAAATTCTGATAGAGGGCCATGAGACTTAGACCTGAGTGCAAAAATGGAGGCTCTAGCCCCTTCCTGAGCTGAGATATTGAAACTCAAAAATTTGGCCCGAAAAAAAAACGACAGTGGTACCCCTTACGTTTTTTTTTTTGGGCGAAAAATTAAGTTTCTCCAATCTTCCCAAATTATGATAGAGGGCCATGAGACTTAGACCTGAGTGCAAAAATGGAGGCTCTAGCCCCTTCCAGAGCTGAGATATCGAAACTCAAAAATTCGGCCCGAAAAAAAAACGACAGTGGTACCCCTTACGTTTTTTTTTCTGGGCAAAAAATTAAGTTTCTCCAATCTTCCCAAATTCTGATAGAGGGCCATGAGACTTAGACCTGAGTGCAAAAATGGAGGCTCTAGCCCCTTCCAGAGCTGAGATATCGAAACTCAAAAATTCGGCCCGAAAAAAAAACGACAGTGGTACCCCTTACGTTTTTTTTTTTGGGCGAAAAATTAAGTTTCTCCAATCTTCCCAATTTCTGGTAGAGGGCCATGAGACTTAGACCTGAGTGCAAAAATGGAGGCTCTAGCCCCTTCCTGAGCTGAGATATTGAAACTCAAAAATTTGGCCCGAAAAAAAACGACAGTGGTACCCCTTACGTTTTTTTTTTTTGGGCGAAAAATTAAGTTTCTCCAATCTTCCCAAATTATGATAGAGGGCCATGAGACTTAGACCTGAGTGCAAAAATGGAGGCTCTAGCCCCTTCCAGAGCTGAGATATCGAAACTCAAAAATTCGGCCCGAAAAAAAAACGACAGTGGTACCCCTTACGTTTTTTTTTTGGGCGAAAAATTAAGTTTCTCCAATCTTACCAATTTCTGATAGAGGGCCATGAGACTTAGACCTGAGTGCAAAAATGGAGGCTCTAGCCCCTTCCTGAGCTGAGATATTGAAACTCAAAAATTTGGCCCGAAAAAAAAACGACAGTGGTACCCCTTACATTTTTTTTTTTGGGCGAAAAATTAAGTTTCTCCAATCTTCCCAAATTATGATAGAGGGCCATGAGACTTAGACCTGAGTGCAAAAATGGAGGCTCTAGCCCCTTCCAGAGCTGAGATATCGAAACTCAAAAATTCGGCCCGAAAAAAAAAACGACAGTGGTACCCCTTACGTTTTTTTTTTTTGGGCAAAAAATTAAGTTTCTCCAATCTTCCCAAATTCTGATAGAGGGCCATGAGACTTAGACCTGAGTGCAAAAATGGAGGCTCTAGCCCCTTCCAGAGCTGAGATATCGAAACTCAAAAATTCGGCCCGAAAAAAAAAACGACAGTGGTACCCCTTACGTTTTTTTTTTTTGGGCGAAAAATTAAGTTTCTCCAATCTTCCCAATTTCTGATAGAGGGCCATGAGACTTAGACCTGAGTGCAAAAATGGAGGCTCTAGCCCCTTCCAGAGCTGAGATATTGAAACTCAAAAATTCGGCCCGAAAAAAAAAACGACAGTGGTACCCCTTACGTTTTTTTTTTTGGGCGAAAAATTAAGTTTCTCCAATCTTCCCAAATTATGATAGAGGGCCATGAGACTTAGACCTGAGTGCAAAAATGGAGGCTCTAGCCCCTTCCAGAGCTGAGATATCGAAACTCAAAAATTCGGCCCGAAAAAAAAAACGACAGTGGTACCCCTTACGTTTTTTTTTTTTGGGCAAAAAATTAAGTTTCTCCAATCTTCCCAAATTCTGATAGAGGGCCATGAGACTTAGACCTGAGTGCAAAAATGGAGGCTCTAGCCCCTTCCAGAGCTGAGATATCGAAACTCAAAAATTTGGCCCGAAAAAAAAAAACGACAGTGGTACCCCTTACGTTTTTTTTTTTGGGCAAAAAATTAAGTTTCTCCAATCTTCCCAAATTCTGATAGAGGGCCATGAGACTTAGACCTGAGTGCAAAAATGGAGGCTCTAGCCCCTTCCAGAGCTGAGATATCGAAACTCAAAAATTCGGCCCGAAAAAAAAAACGACAGTGGTACCCCTTACGTTTTTTTTTTTTGGGGCGAAAAATTAAGTTTCTCCAATCTTCCCAAATTCTGATAGAGGGCCATGAGACTTAGACCTGAGTGCAAAAATGGAGGCTCTAGCCCCTTCCTGAGCTGAGATATTGAAACTCAAAAATTTGGCCCGAAAAAAAAACGACAGTGGTACCCCTTACGTTTTTTTTTTTGGGCGAAAAATTAAGTTTCTCCAATCTTCCCAAATTATGATAGAGGGCCATGAGACTTAGACCTGAGTGCAAAAATGGAGGCTCTAGCCCCTTCCAGAGCTGAGATATCGAAACTCAAAAATTCGGCCCGAAAAAAAAAACGACAGTGGTACCCCTTACGTTTTTTTTTTTTGGGCAAAAAATTAAGTTTCTCCAATCTTCCCAAATTCTGATAGAGGGCCATGAGACTTAGACCTGAGTGCAAAAATGGAGGCTCTAGCCCCTTCCAGAGCTGAGATATCGAAACTCAAAAATTCGGCCCGAAAAAAAAACGACAGTGGTACCCCTTACGTTTTTTTTTTTGGGCGAAAAATTAAGTTTCTCCAATCTTCCCAAATTATGATAGAGGGCCATGAGACTTAGACCTGAGTGCAAAAATGGAGGCTCTAGCCCCTTCCAGAGCTGAGATATCGAAACTCAAAAATTCGGCCCGAAAAAAAAAACGACAGTGGTACCCCTTACGTTTTTTTTTTTGGGCAAAAAATTAAGTTTCTCCAATCTTCCCAAATTCTGATAGAGGGCCATGAGACTTAGACCTGAGTGCAAAAATGGAGGCTCTAGCCCCTTCCAGAGCTGAGATATCGAAACTCAAAAATTCGGCCCGAAAAAAAAACGACAGTGGTACCCCTTACGTTTTTTTTTTGGGGCGAAAAATTAAGTTTCTCCAATCTTCCCAATTTCTGATAGAGGGCCATGAGACTTAGACCTGAGTGCAAAAATGGAGGCTCTAGCCCCTTCCTGAGCTGAGATATTGAAACTCAAAAATTTGGCCCGAAAAAAAAACGACAGTGGTACCCCTTACGTTTTTTTTTTTGGGCGAAAAATTAAGTTTCTCCAATCTTCCCAAATTATGATAGAGGGCCATGAGACTTAGACCTGAGTGCAAAAATGGAGGCTCTAGCCCCTTCCAGAGCTGAGATATCGAAACTCAAAAATTCGGCCCGAAAAAAAAACTACAGTGGTACCCCTTACGTTTTTTTTTTTGGGCGAAAAATTAAGTTTCTCCAATCTTCCCAATTTCTGATAGAGGGCCATTAGACTTAGACCTGAGTGCAAAAATGGAGGCTCTAGCCCCTTCCAGAGCTGAGATATCGAAACTCAAAAATTCGGCCCGAAAAAAAAACGACAGTGGTACCCCTTACGTTTTTTTTTTGGGCAAAAAATTAAGTTTCTCCAATCTTCCCAAATTCTGATAGAGGGCCATGAGACTTAGACCTGAGTGCAAAAATGGAGGCTCTAGCCCCTTCCAGAGCTGAGATATCGAAACTCAAAAATTCGGCCCGAAAAAAAAACGACAGTGGTACCCCTTACGTTTTTTTTTTTGGGCGAAAAATTAAGTTTCTCCAATCTTCCCAAATTATGATAGAGGGCCATGAGACTTAGACCTGAGTGCAAAAATGGAGGCTCTAGCCCCTTCCAGAGCTGAGATATCGAAACTCAAAAATTCGGCCCGAAAAAAAAACGACAGTGGTACCCCTTACGTTTTTTTTTTTTGGGCAAAAAATTAAGTTTCTCCAATCTTCCCAAATTCTGATAGAGGGCCATGAGACTTAGACCTGAGTGCAAAAATGGAGGCTCTAGCCCCTTCCTGAGCTGAGATATTGAAACTCAAAAATTTGGCCCGAAAAAAAAACGACAGTGGTACCCCTTACGTTTTTTTTTTTTGGGCGAAAAATTAAGTTTCTCCAATCTTCCCAAATTATGATAGAGGGCCATGAGACTTAGACCTGAGTGCAAAAATGGAGGCTCTAGCCCCTTCCAGAGCTGAGATAACGAAACTCAAAAATTCGGCCCGAAAAAAAAAACGACAGTGGTACCCCTTACGTTTTTTTTTTTTGGGCAAAAAATTAAGTTTCTTCAATCTTCCCAAATTCTGATAGAGGGCCATGAGACTTAGACCTGAGTGCAAAAATGGAGGCTCTAGTCCCTTCCAGAGCTGAGATATCGAAACTCAAAAATTCGGCCCGAAAAAAAAACGACAGTGGTACCCCTTACGTTTTTTTTTTTGGGCGAAAAATTAAGTTTCTCCAATCTTCCCAATTTCTGATAGAGGGCCATGAGACTTAGACCTGAGTGCAAAAATGGAGGCTCTAGCCCCTTCCTGAGCTGAGATATTGAAACTCAAAAATTTGGCCCGAAAAAAAAAACGACAGTGGTACCCCTTACGTTTTTTTTTTGGGCGAAAAATTAAGTTTCTCCAATCTTCCCAAATTATGATAGAGGGCCATGAGACTTAGACCTGAGTGCAAAAATGGAGGCTCTAGCCCCTTCCAGAGCTGAGATATCGAAACTCAAAAATTCGGCCCGAAAAAAAAAACGACAGTGGTACCCCTTACATTTTTTTTTTTGGGCGAAAAATTAAGTTTCTCCAATCTTCCCAATTTCTGATAGAGGGCCATGAGACTTAGACCTGAGTGCAAAAATGGAGGCTCTAGCCCCTTCCTGAGCTGAGATATTGAAACTCAAAAATTTGGCCCGAAAAAAAAACGACAGTGGTACCCCTTACGTTTCTTTTTTTGGGCGAAAAATTAAGTTTCTCCAATCTTCCCAAATTATGATAGAGGGCCATGAGACTTAGACCTGAGTGCAAAAATGGAGGCTCTAGCCCCTTCCAGAGCTGAGATATCGAAACTCAAAAATTCGGCCCGAAAAAAAAACGACAGTGGTACCCCTTACGTTTTTTTTTTTGGGCAAAAAATTAAGTTTCTCCAATCTTCCCAAATTCTGATAGAGGGCCATGAGACTTAGACCTGAGTGCAAAAATGGAGGCTCTAGCCCCTTCCAGAGCTGAGATATCGAAACTCAAAAATTCGGCCCGAAAAAAAAACGACAGTGGTACCCCTTACGTTTTTTTTTTGGGGCGAAAAATTAAGTTTCTCCAATCTTCCCAATTTCTGATAGAGGGCCATGAGACTTAGACCTGAGTGCAAAAATGGAGGCTCTAGCCCCTTCCAGAGCTGAGATATCGAAACTCAAAAATTCGGCCCGAAAAAAAAAACGACAGTGGTACCCCTTACGTTTTTTTTTTTGGGGCAAAAAATTAAGTTTCTCCAATCTTCCCAAATTCTGATAGAGGGCCATGAGACTTAGACCTGAGTGCAAAAATGGAGGCTCTAGCCCCTTCCAGAGCTGAGATATCGAAACTCAAAAATTTGGCCCGAAAAAAAAACGACAGTGGTACCCCTTACGTTTTTTTTTTTGGGCAAAAAATTAAGTTTCTCCAATCTTCCCAAATTCTGATAGAGGGCCATGAGACTTAGACCTGAGTGCAAAAATGGAGGCTCTAGCCCCTTCCAGAGCTGAGATATCGAAACTCAAAAATTCGGCCCGAAAAAAAAACGACAGTGGTACCCCTTACGTTTTTTTTTTTTGGGCAAAAAATTAAGTTTCTCCAATCTTCCCAAATTCTGATAGAGGGCCATGAGACTTAGACCTGAGTGCAAAAATGGAGGCTCTAGCCCCTTCCAGAGCTGAGATATCGAAACTCAAAAATTCGGCCCGAAAAAAAAACGACAGTGGTACCCCTTACGTTTTTTTTTTGGGGCGAAAAATTAAGTTTCTCCAATCTTCCCAATTTCTGATAGAGGGCCATGAGACTTAGACCTGAGTGCAAAAATGGAGGCTCTAGCCCCTTCCTGAGCTGAGATATTGAAACTCAAAAATTTGGCCCGAAAAAAAAACGACAGTGGTACCCCTTACGTTTTTTTTTTTGGGCGAAAAATTAAGTTTCTCCAATCTTCCCAAATTATGATAGAGGGCCATGAGACTTAGACCTGAGTGCAAAAATGGAGGCTCTAGCCCCTTCCAGAGCTGAGATATCGAAACTCAAAAATTCGGCCCGAAAAAAAAACTACAGTGGTACCCCTTACGTTTTTTTTTTTGGGCGAAAAATTAAGTTTCTCCAATCTTCCCAATTTCTGATAGAGGGCCATTAGACTTAGACCTGAGTGCAAAAATGGAGGCTCTAGCCCCTTCCAGAGCTGAGATATCGAAACTCAAAAATTCGGCCCGAAAAAAAAACGACAGTGGTACCCCTTACGTTTTTTTTTTGGGCAAAAAATTAAGTTTCTCCAATCTTCCCAAATTCTGATAGAGGGCCATGAGACTTAGACCTGAGTGCAAAAATGGAGGCTCTAGCCCCTTCCAGAGCTGAGATATCGAAACTCAAAAATTCGGCCCGAAAAAAAAACGACAGTGGTACCCCTTACGTTTTTTTTTTTGGGCGAAAAATTAAGTTTCTCCAATCTTCCCAAATTATGATAGAGGGCCATGAGACTTAGACCTGAGTGCAAAAATGGAGGCTCTAGCCCCTTCCAGAGCTGAGATATCGAAACTCAAAAATTCGGCCCGAAAAAAAAACGACAGTGGTACCCCTTACGTTTTTTTTTTTTGGGCAAAAAATTAAGTTTCTCCAATCTTCCCAAATTCTGATAGAGGGCCATGAGACTTAGACCTGAGTGCAAAAATGGAGGCTCTAGCCCCTTCCTGAGCTGAGATATTGAAACTCAAAAATTTGGCCCGAAAAAAAAACGACAGTGGTACCCCTTACGTTTTTTTTTTTTGGGCGAAAAATTAAGTTTCTCCAATCTTCCCAAATTATGATAGAGGGCCATGAGACTTAGACCTGAGTGCAAAAATGGAGGCTCTAGCCCCTTCCAGAGCTGAGATAACGAAACTCAAAAATTCGGCCCGAAAAAAAAAACGACAGTGGTACCCCTTACGTTTTTTTTTTTTGGGCAAAAAATTAAGTTTCTTCAATCTTCCCAAATTCTGATAGAGGGCCATGAGACTTAGACCTGAGTGCAAAAATGGAGGCTCTAGTCCCTTCCAGAGCTGAGATATCGAAACTCAAAAATTCGGCCCGAAAAAAAAACGACAGTGGTACCCCTTACGTTTTTTTTTTTGGGCGAAAAATTAAGTTTCTCCAATCTTCCCAATTTCTGATAGAGGGCCATGAGACTTAGACCTGAGTGCAAAAATGGAGGCTCTAGCCCCTTCCTGAGCTGAGATATTGAAACTCAAAAATTTGGCCCGAAAAAAAAAACGACAGTGGTACCCCTTACGTTTTTTTTTTGGGCGAAAAATTAAGTTTCTCCAATCTTCCCAAATTATGATAGAGGGCCATGAGACTTAGACCTGAGTGCAAAAATGGAGGCTCTAGCCCCTTCCAGAGCTGAGATATCGAAACTCAAAAATTCGGCCCGAAAAAAAAAACGACAGTGGTACCCCTTACGTTTTTTTTTTGGGCGAAAAATTAAGTTTCTCCAATCTTCCCAATTTCTGATAGAGGGCCATGAGACTTAGACCTGAGTGCAAAAATGGAGGCTCTAGCCCCTTCCTGAGCTGAGATATTGAAACTCAAAAATTTGGCCCGAAAAAAAAACGACAGTGGTACCCCTTACGTTTCTTTTTTTGGGCGAAAAATTAAGTTTCTCCAATCTTCCCAAATTATGATAGAGGGCCATGAGACTTAGACCTGAGTGCAAAAATGGAGGCTCTAGCCCCTTCCAGAGCTGAGATATCGAAACTCAAAAATTCGGCCCGAAAAAAAAACGACAGTGGTACCCCTTACGTTTTTTTTTTTGGGCAAAAAATTAAGTTTCTCCAATCTTCCCAAATTCTGATAGAGGGCCATGAGACTTAGACCTGAGTGCAAAAATGGAGGCTCTAGCCCCTTCCAGAGCTGAGATATCGAAACTCAAAAATTCGGCCCGAAAAAAAAACGACAGTGGTACCCCTTACGTTTTTTTTTTGGGGCGAAAAATTAAGTTTCTCCAATCTTCCCAATTTCTGATAGAGGGCCATGAGACTTAGACCTGAGTGCAAAAATGGAGGCTCTAGCCCCTTCCAGAGCTGAGATATCGAAACTCAAAAATTCGGCCCGAAAAAAAAAACGACAGTGGTACCCCTTACGTTTTTTTTTTTTGGGCAAAAAATTAAGTTTCTCCAATCTTCCCAAATTCTGATAGAGGGCCATGAGACTTAGACCTGAGTGCAAAAATGGAGGCTCTAGCCCCTTCCAGAGCTGAGATATCGAAACTCAAAAATTCGGCCCGAAAAAAAAACGACAGTGGTACCCCTTACGTTTTTTTTTTTGGGCAAAAAATTAAGTTTCTCCAATCTTCCCAAATTCTGATAGAGGGCCATGAGACTTAGACCTGAGTGCAAAAATGGAGGCTCTAGCCCCTTCCAGAGCTGAGATATCGAAACTCAAAAATTCGGCCCGAAAAAAAAACGACAGTGGTACCCCTTACGTTTTTTTTTTTTGGGCAAAAAATTAAGTTTCTCCAATCTTCCCAAATTCTGATAGAGGGCCATGAGACTTAGACCTGAGTGCAAAAATGGAGGCTCTAGCCCCTTCCAGAGCTGAGATATCGAAACTCAAAAATTCGGCCCGAAAAAAAAAACGACAGTGGTACCCCTTACGTTTTTTTTTTTGGGGCGAAAAATTAAGTTTCTCCAATCTTCCCAAATTCTGATAGAGGGCCATGAGACTTAGATCTGAGTGCAAAAATGGAGGCTCTAGCCCCTTCCTGAGCTGAGATATTGAAACTCAAAAATTTGGCCCGAAAAAAAAACGACAGTGGTACCCCTTACGTTTTTTTTTTTGGGCGAAAAATTAAGTTTCTCCAATCTTCCCAAATTATGATAGAGGGCCATGAGACTTAGACCTGAGTGCAAAAATGGAGGCTCTAGCCCCTTCCAAAGCTGAGATATCGAAACTCAAAAATTCGGCCCGAAAAAAAAACGACAGTGGTACCCCTTACGTTTTTTTTTTGGGGCGAAAAATTAAGTTTCTCCAATCTTCCCAATTTCTGATAGAGGGCCATGAGACTTAGACCTGAGTGCAAAAATGGAGGCTCTAGCCCCTTCCTGAGCTGAGATATTGAAACTCAAAAATTTGGCCCGAAAAAAAAACGACAGTGGTACCCCTTACGTTTTTTTTTTTGGGCGAAAAATTAAGTTTCTCCAATCTTCCCAAATTATGATAGAGGGCCATGAGACTTAGACCTGAGTGCAAAAATGGAGGCTCTAGCCCCTTCCAGAGCTGAGATATCGAAACTCAAAAATTCGGCCCGAAAAAAAAACTACAGTGGTACCCCTTACGTTTTTTTTTTTGGGCGAAAAATTAAGTTTCTCCAATCTTCCCAATTTCTGATAGAGGGCCATTAGACTTAGACCTGAGTGCAAAAATGGAGGCTCTAGCCCCTTCCAGAGCTGAGATATCGAAACTCAAAAATTCGGCCCGAAAAAAAAACGACAGTGGTACCCCTTACGTTTTTTTTTTGGGCAAAAAATTAAGTTTCTCCAATCTTCCCAAATTCTGATAGAGGGCCATGAGACTTAGACCTGAGTGCAAAAATGGAGGCTCTAGCCCCTTCCAGAGCTGAGATATCGAAACTCAAAAATTCGGCCCGAAAAAAAAACGACAGTGGTACCCCTTACGTTTTTTTTTTTGGGCGAAAAATTAAGTTTCTCCAATCTTCCCAAATTATGATAGAGGGCCATGAGACTTAGACCTGAGTGCAAAAATGGAGGCTCTAGCCCCTTCCAGAGCTGAGATATCGAAACTCAAAAATTCGGCCCGAAAAAAAAACGACAGTGGTACCCCTTACGTTTTTTTTTTTTGGGCAAAAAATTAAGTTTCTCCAATCTTCCCAAATTCTGATAGAGGGCCATGAGACTTAGACCTGAGTGCAAAAATGGAGGCTCTAGCCCCTTCCTGAGCTGAGATATTGAAACTCAAAAATTTGGCCCGAAAAAAAAACGACAGTGGTACCCCTTACGTTTTTTTTTTTTGGGCGAAAAATTAAGTTTCTCCAATCTTCCCAAATTATGATAGAGGGCCATGAGACTTAGACCTGAGTGCAAAAATGGAGGCTCTAGCCCCTTCCAGAGCTGAGATAACGAAACTCAAAAATTCGGCCCGAAAAAAAAAACGACAGTGGTACCCCTTACGTTTTTTTTTTTTGGGCAAAAAATTAAGTTTCTTCAATCTTCCCAAATTCTGATAGAGGGCCATGAGACTTAGACCTGAGTGCAAAAATGGAGGCTCTAGTCCCTTCCAGAGCTGAGATATCGAAACTCAAAAATTCGGCCCGAAAAAAAAACGACAGTGGTACCCCTTACGTTTTTTTTTTTGGGCGAAAAATTAAGTTTCTCCAATCTTCCCAATTTCTGATAGAGGGCCATGAGACTTAGACCTGAGTGCAAAAATGGAGGCTCTAGCCCCTTCCTGAGCTGAGATATTGAAACTCAAAAATTTGGCCCGAAAAAAAAAACGACAGTGGTACCCCTTACGTTTTTTTTTTGGGCGAAAAATTAAGTTTCTCCAATCTTCCCAAATTATGATAGAGGGCCATGAGACTTAGACCTGAGTGCAAAAATGGAGGCTCTAGCCCCTTCCAGAGCTGAGATATCGAAACTCAAAAATTCGGCCCGAAAAAAAAAACGACAGTGGTACCCCTTACGTTTTTTTTTTGGGCGAAAAATTAAGTTTCTCCAATCTTCCCAATTTCTGATAGAGGGCCATGAGACTTAGACCTGAGTGCAAAAATGGAGGCTCTAGCCCCTTCCTGAGCTGAGATATTGAAACTCAAAAATTTGGCCCGAAAAAAAAACGACAGTGGTACCCCTTACGTTTCTTTTTTTGGGCGAAAAATTAAGTTTCTCCAATCTTCCCAAATTATGATAGAGGGCCATGAGACTTAGACCTGAGTGCAAAAATGGAGGCTCTAGCCCCTTCCAGAGCTGAGATATCGAAACTCAAAAATTCGGCCCGAAAAAAAAACGACAGTGGTACCCCTTACGTTTTTTTTTTTGGGCAAAAAATTAAGTTTCTCCAATCTTCCCAAATTCTGATAGAGGGCCATGAGACTTAGACCTGAGTGCAAAAATGGAGGCTCTAGCCCCTTCCAGAGCTGAGATATCGAAACTCAAAAATTCGGCCCGAAAAAAAAACGACAGTGGTACCCCTTACGTTTTTTTTTTGGGGCGAAAAATTAAGTTTCTCCAATCTTCCCAATTTCTGATAGAGGGCCATGAGACTTAGACCTGAGTGCAAAAATGGAGGCTCTAGCCCCTTCCAGAGCTGAGATATCGAAACTCAAAAATTCGGCCCGAAAAAAAAAACGACAGTGGTACCCCTTACGTTTTTTTTTTTTGGGCAAAAAATTAAGTTTCTCCAATCTTCCCAAATTCTGATAGAGGGCCATGAGACTTAGACCTGAGTGCAAAAATGGAGGCTCTAGCCCCTTCCAGAGCTGAGATATCGAAACTCAAAAATTTGGCCCGAAAAAAAAACGACAGTGGTACCCCTTACGTTTTTTTTTTTGGGCAAAAAATTAAGTTTCTCCAATCTTCCCAAATTCTGATAGAGGGCCATGAGACTTAGACCTGAGTGCAAAAATGGAGGCTCTAGCCCCTTCCAGAGCTGAGATATCGAAACTCAAAAATTCGGCCCGAAAAAAAAACGACAGTGGTACCCCTTACGTTTTTTTTTTTTGGGCAAAAAATTAAGTTTCTCCAATCTTCCCAAATTCTGATAGAGGGCCATGAGACTTAGACCTGAGTGCAAAAATGGAGGCTCTAGCCCCTTCCAGAGCTGAGATATCGAAACTCAAAAATTCGGCCCGAAAAAAAAACGACAGTGGTACCCCTTACGTTTTTTTTTTGGGGCGAAAAATTAAGTTTCTCCAATCTTCCCAATTTCTGATAGAGGGCCATGAGACTTAGACCTGAGTGCAAAAATGGAGGCTCTAGCCCCTTCCTGAGCTGAGATATTGAAACTCAAAAATTTGGCCCGAAAAAAAAACGACAGTGGTACCCCTTACGTTTTTTTTTTTGGGCGAAAAATTAAGTTTCTCCAATCTTCCCAAATTATGATAGAGGGCCATGAGACTTAGACCTGAGTGCAAAAATGGAGGCTCTAGCCCCTTCCAGAGCTGAGATATCGAAACTCAAAAATTCGGCCCGAAAAAAAAACTACAGTGGTACCCCTTACGTTTTTTTTTTTGGGCGAAAAATTAAGTTTCTCCAATCTTCCCAATTTCTGATAGAGGGCCATTAGACTTAGACCTGAGTGCAAAAATGGAGGCTCTAGCCCCTTCCAGAGCTGAGATATCGAAACTCAAAAATTCGGCCCGAAAAAAAAACGACAGTGGTACCCCTTACGTTTTTTTTTTGGGCAAAAAATTAAGTTTCTCCAATCTTCCCAAATTCTGATAGAGGGCCATGAGACTTAGACCTGAGTGCAAAAATGGAGGCTCTAGCCCCTTCCAGAGCTGAGATATCGAAACTCAAAAATTCGGCCCGAAAAAAAAACGACAGTGGTACCCCTTACGTTTTTTTTTTTGGGCGAAAAATTAAGTTTCTCCAATCTTCCCAAATTATGATAGAGGGCCATGAGACTTAGACCTGAGTGCAAAAATGGAGGCTCTAGCCCCTTCCAGAGCTGAGATATCGAAACTCAAAAATTCGGCCCGAAAAAAAAACGACAGTGGTACCCCTTACGTTTTTTTTTTTTGGGCAAAAAATTAAGTTTCTCCAATCTTCCCAAATTCTGATAGAGGGCCATGAGACTTAGACCTGAGTGCAAAAATGGAGGCTCTAGCCCCTTCCTGAGCTGAGATATTGAAACTCAAAAATTTGGCCCGAAAAAAAAACGACAGTGGTACCCCTTACGTTTTTTTTTTTTGGGCGAAAAATTAAGTTTCTCCAATCTTCCCAAATTATGATAGAGGGCCATGAGACTTAGACCTGAGTGCAAAAATGGAGGCTCTAGCCCCTTCCAGAGCTGAGATAACGAAACTCAAAAATTCGGCCCGAAAAAAAAAACGACAGTGGTACCCCTTACGTTTTTTTTTTTTGGGCAAAAAATTAAGTTTCTTCAATCTTCCCAAATTCTGATAGAGGGCCATGAGACTTAGACCTGAGTGCAAAAATGGAGGCTCTAGTCCCTTCCAGAGCTGAGATATCGAAACTCAAAAATTCGGCCCGAAAAAAAAACGACAGTGGTACCCCTTACGTTTTTTTTTTTGGGCGAAAAATTAAGTTTCTCCAATCTTCCCAATTTCTGATAGAGGGCCATGAGACTTAGACCTGAGTGCAAAAATGGAGGCTCTAGCCCCTTCCTGAGCTGAGATATTGAAACTCAAAAATTTGGCCCGAAAAAAAAAACGACAGTGGTACCCCTTACGTTTTTTTTTTGGGCGAAAAATTAAGTTTCTCCAATCTTCCCAAATTATGATAGAGGGCCATGAGACTTAGACCTGAGTGCAAAAATGGAGGCTCTAGCCCCTTCCAGAGCTGAGATATCGAAACTCAAAAATTCGGCCCGAAAAAAAAAACGACAGTGGTACCCCTTACGTTTTTTTTTTGGGCGAAAAATTAAGTTTCTCCAATCTTCCCAATTTCTGATAGAGGGCCATGAGACTTAGACCTGAGTGCAAAAATGGAGGCTCTAGCCCCTTCCTGAGCTGAGATATTGAAACTCAAAAATTTGGCCCGAAAAAAAAACGACAGTGGTACCCCTTACGTTTCTTTTTTTGGGCGAAAAATTAAGTTTCTCCAATCTTCCCAAATTATGATAGAGGGCCATGAGACTTAGACCTGAGTGCAAAAATGGAGGCTCTAGCCCCTTCCAGAGCTGAGATATCGAAACTCAAAAATTCGGCCCGAAAAAAAAACGACAGTGGTACCCCTTACGTTTTTTTTTTTGGGCAAAAAATTAAGTTTCTCCAATCTTCCCAAATTCTGATAGAGGGCCATGAGACTTAGACCTGAGTGCAAAAATGGAGGCTCTAGCCCCTTCCAGAGCTGAGATATCGAAACTCAAAAATTCGGCCCGAAAAAAAAACGACAGTGGTACCCCTTACGTTTTTTTTTTGGGGCGAAAAATTAAGTTTCTCCAATCTTCCCAATTTCTGATAGAGGGCCATGAGACTTAGACCTGAGTGCAAAAATGGAGGCTCTAGCCCCTTCCAGAGCTGAGATATCGAAACTCAAAAATTCGGCCCGAAAAAAAAAACGACAGTGGTACCCCTTACGTTTTTTTTTTTTGGGCAAAAAATTAAGTTTCTCCAATCTTCCCAAATTCTGATAGAGGGCCATGAGACTTAGACCTGAGTGCAAAAATGGAGGCTCTAGCCCCTTCCAGAGCTGAGATATCGAAACTCAAAAATTTGGCCCGAAAAAAAAACGACAGTGGTACCCCTTACGTTTTTTTTTTTGGGCAAAAAATTAAGTTTCTCCAATCTTCCCAAATTCTGATAGAGGGCCATGAGACTTAGACCTGAGTGCAAAAATGGAGGCTCTAGCCCCTTCCAGAGCTGAGATATCGAAACTCAAAAATTCGGCCCGAAAAAAAAACGACAGTGGTACCCCTTACGTTTTTTTTTTTTGGGCAAAAAATTAAGTTTCTCCAATCTTCCCAAATTCTGATAGAGGGCCATGAGACTTAGACCTGAGTGCAAAAATGGAGGCTCTAGCCCCTTCCAGAGCTGAGATATCGAAACTCAAAAATTCGGCCCGAAAAAAAAAACGACAGTGGTACCCCTTACGTTTTTTTTTTTGGGGCGAAAAATTAAGTTTCTCCAATCTTCCCAAATTCTGATAGAGGGCCATGAGACTTAGATCTGAGTGCAAAAATGGAGGCTCTAGCCCCTTCCTGAGCTGAGATATTGAAACTCAAAAATTTGGCCCGAAAAAAAAACGACAGTGGTACCCCTTACGTTTTTTTTTTTGGGCGAAAAATTAAGTTTCTCCAATCTTCCCAAATTATGATAGAGGGCCATGAGACTTAGACCTGAGTGCAAAAATGGAGGCTCTAGCCCCTTCCAAAGCTGAGATATCGAAACTCAAAAATTCGGCCCGAAAAAAAAACGACAGTGGTACCCCTTACGTTTTTTTTTTGGGCAAAAAATTAAGTTTCTCCAATCTTCCCAAATTCTGATAGAGGGCCATGAGACTTAGACCTGAGTGCAAAAATGGAGGCTCTAGCCCCTTCCAGAGCTGAGATATCGAAACTCAAAAATTCGGCCCGAAAAAAAAACGACAGTGGTACCCCTTACGTTTTTTTTTTTTGGGCGAAAAATTAAGTTTCTCCAATCTTCCCAATTTCTGATAGAGGGCCATGAGACTTAGACCTGAGTGCAAAAATGGAGGCTCTAGCCCCTTCCTGAGCTGAGATATTGAAACTCAAAAATTTGGCCCGAAAAAAAAACGACAGTGGTACCCCTTACGTTTTTTTTTTTGGGCGAAAAATTAAGTTTCTCCAATCTTCCCAAATTATGATAGAGGGCCATGAGACTTAGACCTGAGTGCAAAAATGGAGGCTCTAGCCCCTTCCAGAGCTGAGATATCGAAACTCAAAAATTCGGCCCGAAAAAAAAACGACAGTGGTACCCCTTACGTTTTTTTTTTTTGGGCAAAAAATTAAGTTTCTCCAATCTTCCCAAATTCTGATAGAGGGCCATGAGACTTAGACCTGAGTGCAAAAATGGAGGCTCTAGCCCCTTCCAGAGCTGAGATATCGAAACTCAAAAATTCGGCCCGAAAAAAAAACGACAGTGGTACCCCTTACGTTTTTTTTTTTTGGGCGAAAAATTAAGTTTCTCCAATCTTCCCAATTTCTGATAGAGGGCCATGAGACTTAGACCTGAGTGCAAAAATGGAGGCTCTAGCCCCTTCCTGAGCTGAGATATTGAAACTCAAAAATTTGGCCCGAAAAAAAAACGACAGTGGTACCCCTTACGTTTTTTTTTTTGGGCGAAAAATTAAGTTTCTCCAATCTTCCCAAATTATGATAGAGGGCCATGAGACTTAGACCTGAGTGCAAAAATGGAGGCTCTAGCCCCTTCCTGAGCTGAGATATTGAAACTCAAAAATTTGGCCCGAAAAAAAAAACGACAGTGGTACCCCTTACGTTTTTTTTTTTTGGGCGAAAAATTAAGTTTCTCCAATCTTCCCAAATTATGATAGAGGGCCATGAGACTTAGACCTGAGTGCAAAAATGGAGGCTCTAGCCCCTTCCAGAGCTGAGATAACGAAACTCAAAAATTCGGCCCGAAAAAAAAAACGACAGTGGTACCCCTTACGTTTTTTTTTTTTGGGCAAAAAATTAAGTTTCTTCAATCTTCCCAAATTCTGATAGAGGGCCATGAGACTTAGACCTGAGTGCAAAAATGGAGGCTCTAGTCCCTTCCAGAGCTGAGATATCGAAACTCAAAAATTCGGCCCGAAAAAAAAACGACAGTGGTACCCCTTACGTTTTTTTTTTTTGGGCGAAAAATTAAGTTTCTCCAATCTTCCCAATTTCTGATAGAGGGCCATGAGACTTAGACCTGAGTGCAAAAATGGAAGCTCTAGCCCCTTCCTGAGCTGAGATATTGAAACTCAAAAATTTGGCCCGAAAAAAAAAAACGACAGTGGTACCCCTTACGTTTTTTTTTTGGGCGAAAAATTAAGTTTCTCCAATCTTCCCAAATTATGATAGAGGGCCATGAGACTTAGACCTGAGTGCAAAAATGGAGGCTCTAGCCCCTTCCAGAGCTGAGATATCGAAACTCAAAAATTCGGCCCGAAAAAAAAACGACAGTGGTACCCCTTACGTTTTTTTTTTGGGCGAAAAATTAAGTTTCTCCAATCTTCCCAATTTCTGATAGAGGGCCATGAGACTTAGACCTGAGTGCAAAAATGGAGGCTCTAGCCCCTTCCTGAGCTGAGATATTGAAACTCAAAAATTTGGCCCGAAAAAAAAACGACAGTGGTACCCCTTACGTTTCTTTTTTTGGGCGAAAAATTAAGTTTCTCCAATCTTCCCAAATTATGATAGAGGGCCATGAGACTTAGACCTGAGTGCAAAAATGGAGGCTCTAGCCCCTTCCAGAGCTGAGATATCGAAACTCAAAAATTCGGCCCGAAAAAAAAACGACAGTGGTACCCCTTACGTTTTTTTTTTTGGGCAAAAAATTAAGTTTCTCCAATCTTCCCAAATTCTGATAGAGGGCCATGAGACTTAGACCTGAGTGCAAAAATGGAGGCTCTAGCCCCTTCCAGAGCTGAGATATCGAAACTCAAAAATTCGGCCCGAAAAAAAAACGACAGTGGTACCCCTTACGTTTTTTTTTTGGGGCGAAAAATTAAGTTTCTCCAATCTTCCCAATTTCTGATAGAGGGCCATGAGACTTAGACCTGAGTGCAAAAATGGAGGCTCTAGCCCCTTCCAGAGCTGAGATATCGAAACTCAAAAATTCGGCCCGAAAAAAAAAAACGACAGTGGTACCCCTTACGTTTTTTTTTTTTGGGCAAAAAATTAAGTTTCTCCAATCTTCCCAAATTCTGATAGAGGGCCATGAGACTTAGACCTGAGTGCAAAAATGGAGGCTCTAGCCCCTTCCAGAGCTGAGATATCGAAACTCAAAAATTTGGCCCGAAAAAAAAACGACAGTGGTACCCCTTACGTTTTTTTTTTTGGGCAAAAAATTAAGTTTCTCCAATCTTCCCAAATTCTGATAGAGGGCCATGAGACTTAGACCTGAGTGCAAAAATGGAGGCTCTAGCCCCTTCCAGAGCTGAGATATCGAAACTCAAAAATTCGGCCCGAAAAAAAAACGACAGTGGTACCCCTTACGTTTTTTTTTTTTGGGCAAAAAATTAAGTTTCTCCAATCTTCCCAAATTCTGATAGAGGGCCATGAGACTTAGACCTGAGTGCAAAAATGGAGGCTCTAGCCCCTTCCAGAGCTGAGATATCGAAACTCAAAAATTCGGCCCGAAAAAAAAAACGACAGTGGTACCCCTTACGTTTTTTTTTTTGGGGCGAAAAATTAAGTTTCTCCAATCTTCCCAAATTCTGATAGAGGGCCATGAGACTTAGATCTGAGTGCAAAAATGGAGGCTCTAGCCCCTTCCTGAGCTGAGATATTGAAACTCAAAAATTTGGCCCGAAAAAAAAACGACAGTGGTACCCCTTACGTTTTTTTTTTTGGGCGAAAAATTAAGTTTCTCCAATCTTCCCAAATTATGATAGAGGGCCATGAGACTTAGACCTGAGTGCAAAAATGGAGGCTCTAGCCCCTTCCAAAGCTGAGATATCGAAACTCAAAAATTCGGCCCGAAAAAAAAACGACAGTGGTACCCCTTACGTTTTTTTTTTGGGCAAAAAATTAAGTTTCTCCAATCTTCCCAAATTCTGATAGAGGGCCATGAGACTTAGACCTGAGTGCAAAAATGGAGGCTCTAGCCCCTTCCAGAGCTGAGATATCGAAACTCAAAAATTCGGCCCGAAAAAAAAAACGACAGTGGTACCCCTTACGTTTTTTTTTTGGGCGAAAAATTAAGTTTCTCCAATCTTCCCAATTTCTGATAGAGGGCCATGAGACTTAGACCTGAGTGCAAAAATGGAGGCTCTAGCCCCTTCCTGAGCTGAGATATTGAAACTCAAAAATTTGGCCCGAAAAAAAAACGACAGTGGTACCCCTTACGTTTTTTTTTTTGGGCGAAAAATTAAGTTTCTCCAATCTTCCCAAATTATGATAGAGGGCCATGAGACTTAGACCTGAGTGCAAAAATGGAGGCTCTAGCCCCTTCCAGAGCTGAGATATCGAAACTCAAAAATTCGGCCCGAAAAAAAAACGACAGTGGTACCCCTTACGTTTTTTTTTTTGGGCAAAAAATTAAGTTTCTCCAATCTTCCCAAATTCTGATAGAGGGCCATGAGACTTAGACCTGAGTGCAAAAATGGAGGCTCTAGCCCCTTCCAGAGCTGAGATATCGAAACTCAAAAATTCGGCCCGAAAAAAAAACGACAGTGGTACCCCTTACGTTTTTTTTTTTGGGCGAAAAATTAAGTTTCTCCAATCTTCCCAATTTCTGATAGAGGGCCATGAGACTTAGACCTGAGTGCAAAAATGGAGGCTCTAGCCCCTTCCTGAGCTGAGATATTGAAACTCAAAAATTTGGCCCGAAAAAAAAACGACAGTGGTACCCCTTACGTTTTTTTTTTTGGGCGAAAAATTAAGTTTCTCCAATCTTCCCAAATTATGATAGAGGGCCATGAGACTTAGACCTGAGTGCAAAAATGGAGGCTCTAGCCCCTTCCAGAGCTGAGATATCGAAACTCAAAAATTCGGCCCGAAAAAAAAGACAGTGGTACCCCTTACGTTTTTTTTTTTGGGCAAAAAATTACGTTTCTCCAATCTTCCCAAATTCTGATAGAGGGCCATGAGACTTAGACCTGAGTGCAAAAATGGAGGCTCTAGCCCCTTCCAGAGCTGAGATATCGAAACTCAAAAATTCGGCCCGAAAAAAAAACGACAGTGGTACCCCTTACGTTTTTTTTTTTGGGCGAAAAATTAAGTTTCTCCAATCTTCCCAATTTCTGATAGAGGGCCATGAGACTTAGACCTGAGTGCAAAAATGGAGGCTCTAGCCCCTTCCTGAGCTGAGATATTGAAACTCAAAAATTTGGCCCGAAAAAAAAACGACAGTGGTACCCCTTACGTTTTTTTTTTTGGGCGAAAAATTAAGTTTCTCCAATCTTCCCAAATTATGATAGAGGGCCATGAGACTTAGACCTGAGTGCAAAAATGGAGGCTCTAGCCCCTTCCAGAGCTGAGATATCGAAACTCAAAAATTTGGCCCGAAAAAAAAACGACAGTGGTACCCCTTACGTTTTTTTTTTTGGGCAAAAAATTAAGTTTCTCCAATCTTCCCAAATTCTGATAGAGGGCCATGAGACTTAGACCTGAGTGCAAAAATGGAGGCTCTAGCCCCTTCCAGAGCTGAGATATCGAAACTCAAAAATTCGGCCCGAAAAAAAAACGACAGTGGTACCCCTTACGTTTTTTTTTTTGGGCGAAAAATTAAGTTTCTCCAATCTTCCCAATTTCTGATAGAGGGCCATGAGACTTAGACCTGAGTGCAAAAATGGAGGCTCTAGCCCCTTCCTGAGCTGAGATATTGAAACTCAAAAATTTGGCCCGAAAAAAAAAACGACAGTGGTACCCCTTACGTTTTTTTTTTTGGGCGAAAAATTAAGTTTCTCCAATCTTCCCAAATTATGATAGAGGGCCATGAGACTTAGACCTGAGTGCAAAAATGGAGGCTCTAGCCCCTTCCAGAGCTGAGATATCGAAACTCAAAAATTCGGCCCGAAAAAAAACGACAGTGGTACCCCTTACGTTTTTTCTTTTGGGCAAAAAATTAAGTTTCTCCAATCTTCCCAAATTCTGATAGAGGGCCATGAGACTTAGACCTGAGTGCAAAAATGGAGGCTCTAGCCCCTTCCAGAGCTGAGATATCGAAACTCAAAAATTCGGCCCGAAAAAAAAACGACAGTGGTACCCCTTACGTTTTTTTTTTTTGGGCGAAAAATTAAGTTTCTCCAATCTTCCCAATTTCTGATAGAGGGTCATGAGACTTAGACCTGAGTGCAAAAATGGAGGCTCTAGCCCCTTCCTGAGCTGAGATATTGAAACTCAAAAATTCGGCCCGAAAAAAAAAACGACAGTGGTACCCCTTACGTTTTTTTTTTTGGGCGAAAAATTAAGTTTCTCCAATCTTCCCAAATTCTGATAGAGGGCCATGAGACTTAGACCTGAGTGCAAAAATGGAGGCTCTAGCCCCTTCCAGAGCTGAGATATCGAAACTCAAAAATTCGGCCCGAAAAAAAAAACGACAGTGGTACCCCTTACGTTTTTTTTTTTTGGGCAAAAAATTAAGTTTCTCCAATCTTCCCAAATTCTGATAGAGGGCCATGAGACTTAGACCTGAGTGCAAAAATGGAGGCTCTAGCCCCTTCCAGAGCTGAGATATCGAAACTCAAAAATTTGGCCCGAAAAAAAAAACGACAGTGGTACCCCTTACGTTTTTTTTTTTTGGGCAAAAAATTAAGTTTCTCCAATCTTCCCAAATTCTGATAGAGGGCCATTAGACTTAGACCTGAGTGCAAAAATGGAGGCTCTAGCCCCTTCCAGAGCTGAGATATCGAAACTCAAAAATTCGGCCCGAAAAAAAAACGACAGTGGTACCCCTTACGTTTTTTTTTTTGGGCGAAAAATTAAGTTTCTCCAATCTTCCCAATTTCTGATAGAGGGCCATGAGACTTAGACCTGAGTGCAAAAATGGAGGCTCTAGCCCCTTCCTGAGCTGAGATATTGAAACTCAAAAATTTGGCCCGAAAAAAAAAACGACAGTGGTACCCCTTACGTTTTTTTTTTTGGGCGAAAAATTAAGTTTCTCCAATCTTCCCAAATTATGATAGAGGGCCATGAGACTTAGACCTGAGTGCAAAAATGGAGGCTCTAGCCCCTTCCAGAGCTGAGATATCGAAACTCAAAAATTCGGCCCGAAAAAAAAACGACAGTGGTACCCCTTACGTTTTTTTTTTTGGGCAAAAAATTAAGTTTCTCCAATCTTCCCAAATTCTGATAGAGGTCCATGAGACTTAGACCTGAGTGCAAAAATGGAGGCTCTAGCCCCTTCCAGAGCTGAGATATCGGAACTCAAAAATTCGGCCCGAAAAAAAAACGACAGTGGTACCCCTTACGTTTTTTTTTTTTGGGCGAAAAATTAAGTTTCTCCAATCTTCCCAATTTCTGATAGAGGGCCATGAGACTTAGACCTGAGTGCAAAAATGGAGGCTCTAGCCCCTTCCTGAGCTGAGATATTGAAACTCAAAAATTTGGCCCGAAAAAAAAAACGACAGTGGTACCCCTTACGTTTTTTTTTTTGGGCGAAAAATTAAGTTTCTCCAATCTTCCCAAATTATGATAGAGGGCCATGAGACTTAGACCTGAGTGCAAAAATGGAGGCTCTAGCCCCTTCCAGAGCTGAGATATCGAAACTCAAAAATTCGGCCCGAAAAAAAAAACGACAGTGGTACCCCTTACGTTTTTTTTTTTGGGCAAAAAATTAAGTTTCTCCAATCTTCCCAAATTCTGATAGAGGGCCATGAGACTTAGACCTGAGTGCAAAAATGGAGGCTCTAGCCCCTTCCAGAGCTGAGATATCGAAACTCAAAAATTCGGCCCGAAAAAAAAAACGACAGTGGTACCCCTTACGTTTTTTTTTTTGGGCGAAAAATTAAGTTTCTCCAATCTTCCCAATTTCTGATAGAGGGCCATGAGACTTAGACCTGAGTGCAAAAATGGAGGCTCTAGCCCCTTCCTCAGCTGAGATATTGAAACTCAAAAATTTGGCCCGAAAAAAAAACGACAGTGGTACCCCTTACGTTTTTTTTTTTGGGCGAAAAATTAAGTTTCTCCAATCTTCCCAAATTATGATAGAGGGCCATGAGACTTAGACCTGAGTGCAAAAATGGAGGCTCTAGCCCCTTCCAGAGCTGAGATATCGAAACTCAAAAATTCGGCCCGAAAAAAAAACGACAGTGGTACCCCCTTACGTTTTTTTTTTTGGGCAAAAAATTAAGTTTCTCCAATCTTCCCAAATTCTGATAGAGGGCCATGAGACTTAGACCTGAGTGCAAAAATGGAGGCTCTAGCCCCTTCCAGAGCTGAGATATCGAAACTCAAAAATTCGGCCCGAAAAAAAAACGACAGTGGTACCCCTTACGTTTTTTTTTTTGGGCGAAAAATTAAGTTTCTCCAATCTTCCCAATTTCTGATAGAGGGCCATGAGACTTAGACCTGAGTGCAAAAATGGAGGCTCTAGCCCCTTCCAGAGCTGAGATATTGAAACTCAAAAATTCGGCCCGAAAAAAAAACGACAGTGGTACCCCTTACGTTTTTTTTTTGGGCGAAAAATTAAGTTTCTCCAATCTTCCCAAATTATGATAGAGGGCCATGAGACTTAGACCTGAGTGCAAAAATGGAGGCTCTAGCCCCTTCCAGAGCTGAGATATCGAAACTCAAAAATTCGGCCCGAAAAAAAAACGACAGTGGTACCCCTTACGGTTTTTTTTTTTGGGCAAAAAATTAAGTTTCTCCCATCTTCCCAAATTCTGATAGAGGGCCATGAGACTTAGACCTGAGTGCAAAAATGGAGGCTCTAGCCCCTTCCAGAGCTGAGATATCGAAACTCAAAAATTCGGCCCGAAAAAAAAAAACGACAGTGGTACCCCTTACGTTTTTTTTTTTTGGGGCGAAAAATTGAGTTTCTCCAATCTTCCCAAATTCTGATAGAGGGCCATGAGACTTAGACCTGAGTGCAAAAATGGAGGCTCTAGCCCCTTCCAGAGCTGAGATATCGAAACTCAAAAATTCGGCCCGAAAAAAAAACGACAGTGGTACCCCTTACGTTTTTTTTTTTGGGCGAAAAATTAAGTTTCTCCAATCTTCCCAATTTCTGATAGAGGGCCATGAGACTTAGACCTGAGTGCAAAAATGGAGGCTCTAGCCCCTTCCTGAGCTGAGATATTGAAACTCAAAAATTTGGCCCGAAAAAAAAAACGACAGTGGTACCCCTTACGTTTTTTTTTTTGGGCGAAAAATTAAGTCTCTCCAATCTTCCCAAATTATGATAGAGGGCCATGAGACTTAGACCTGAGTGCAAAAATGGAGGCTCTAGCCCCTTCCAGAGCTGAGATATCGAAACTCAAAAATTCGGCCCGAAAAAAAAACGACAGTGGTACCCCTTACGTTTTTTTTTTTGGGCAAAAAATTAAGTTTCTCCAATCTTCCCAAATTCTGATAGAGGGCCATGAGACTTAGACCTGAGTGCAAAAATGGAGGCTCTAGCCCCTTCCAGAGCTGAGATATTGAAACTCAAAAATTCGGCCCGAAAAAAAAACGACAGTGGTACCCCTTACGTTTTTTTTTTTGGGCGAAAAATTAAGTTTCTCCAATCTTCCCAAATTATGATAGAGGGCCATGAGACTTAGACCTGAGTGCAAAAATGGAGGCTCTAGCCCCTTCCAGAGCTGAGATATCGAAACTCAAAAATTCGGCCCGAAAAAAAAACGACAGTGGTACCCCTTACGTTTTTTTTTTTGGGCAAAAAATTAAGTTTCTCCAATCTTCCCAAATTCTGATAGAGGGCCATGAGACTTAGACCTGAGTGCAAAAATGGAGGCTCTAGCCCCTTCCAGAGCTGAGATATCGAAACTCAAAAATTCGGCCCGAAAAAAAAACGACAGTGGTACCCCTTACGTTTTTTTTTTTGGGCAAAAAATTAAGTTTCTCCAATCTTCCCAAATTCTGATAGAGGGCCATGAGACTTAGACCTGAGTGCAAAAATGGAGGCTCTAGCCCCTTCCAGAGCTGAGATATCGAAACTCAAAAATTCGGCCCGAAAAAAAAACGACAGTGGTACCCCTTACGTTTTTTTTTTTGGGCGAAAAATTAAGTTTCTCCAATCTTCCCAAATTATGATAGAGGGCCATAAGACTTAGACCTGAGTGCAAAAATGGAGGCTCTAGCCCTTTCCTGAGCTGAGATATTGAAACTCAAAAATTTGGCCCGAAAAAAAAACGACAGTGGTACCCCTTACGTTTTTTTTTTTGGGCGAAAAATTAAGTTTCTCCAATCTTCCCAAATTATGATAGAGGGCCATGAGACTTAGACCTGAGTGCAAAAATGGAGGCTCTAGCCCCTTCCAGAGCTGAGATATCGAAACTCAAAAATTCGGCCCGAAAAAAAAACGACAGTGGTACCCCTTACGTTTTTTTTTTTGGGCAAAAAATTAAGTTTCTCCAATCTTCCCAAATTCTGATAGAGGGCCATGAGACTTAGACCTGAGTGCAAAAATTGAGGCTCTAGCCCCTTCCTGAGCTGAGATATTGAAACTCAAAAATTTGGCCCGAAAAAAAAAAACGACAGTGGTACCCCTTACGTTTTTTTTTTTTTGGGCGAAAAATTAAGTTTCTCCAATCTTCCCAAATTATGATAGAGGGCCATGAGACTTAGACCTGAGTGCAAAAATGGAGGCTCTAGCCCCTTCCAGAGCTGAGATATCGAAACTCAAAAATTCGGCCCGAAAAAAAAATGACAGTGGTACCCCTTACGTTTTTTTTTTGGGCAAAAAATTAAGTTTCTCCAATCTTCCCAAATTCTGATAGAGGGCCATGAGACTTAGACCTGAGTGCAAAAATGGAGGCTCTAGCCCCTTCCAGAGCTGAGATATCGAAACTCAAAAATTCGGCCCGAAAAAAAAACGACAGTGGTACCCCTTACGTTTTTTTTTTTGGGCGAAAAATTAAGTTTCTCCAATCTTCCCAATTTCTGATAGAGGGCCATGAGACTTAGACCTGAGTGCAAAAATGGAGGCTCTAGCCCCTTCCTGAGCTGAGATATTGAAACTCAAAAATTTGGCCCGAAAAAAAAAAACGACAGTGGTACCCCTTACGTTTTTTTTTTTTGGGCGAAAAATTAAGTTTCTCCAATCTTCCCAAATTATGATAGAGGGCCATGAGACTTAGACCTGAGTGCAAAAATGGAGGCTCTAGCCCCTTCCAGAGCTGAGATATCGAAACTCAAAAATTCGGCCCGAAAAAAAAACGACAGTGGTACCCCTTACGTTTTTTTTTTGGGCAAAAAATTAAGTTTCTCCAATCTTCCCAAATTCTGATAGAGGGCCATGAGACTTAGACCTGAGTGCAAAAATGGAGGCTCTAGCCCCTTCCAGAGCTGAGATATCGAAACTCAAAAATTCGGCCTGAAAAAAAAACGACAGTGGTACCCCTTACGTTTTTTTTTTGGGCGAAAAATTAAGTTTCTCCAATCTTCCCAATTTCTGATAGAGGGCCATGAGACTTAGACCTGAGTGCAAAAATGGAGGCTCTAGCCCCTTCCTGAGCTGAGATATTGAAACTCAAAAATTTGGCCCGAAAAAAAAACGACAGTGGTACCCCTTACGTTTTTTTTTTTGGGCGAAAAATTAAGTTTCTCCAATCTTCCCAAATTATGATAGAGGGCCATGAGACTTAGACCTGAGTGCAAAAATGGAGGCTCTAGCCCCTTCCAGAGCTGAGATATTGAAACTCAAAAATTCGGCCCGAAAAAAAAAACGACAGTGGTACCCCTTACGTTTTTTTTTTTTTGGGCGAAAAATTAAGTTTCTCCAATCTTCCCAAATTATGATAGAGGGCCATGAGACTTAGACCTGAGTGCAAAAATGGAGGCTCTAGCCCCTTCCAGAGCTGAGATATCGAAACTCAAAAATTCGGCCCGAAAAAAAAACGACAGTGGTACCCCTTACGTTTTTTTTTTTGGGCAAAAAATTAAGTTTCTCCAATCTTCCCAAATTCTGATAGAGGGCCATGAGACTTAGACCTGAGTGCAAAAATGGAGGCTCTAGCCCCTTCCAGAGCTGAGATATCGAAACTCAAAAATTTGGCCCGAAAAAAAAACGACAGTGGTACCCCTTACGTTTTTTTTTTTGGGCAAAAAATTAAGTTTCTCCAATCTTCCCAAATTCTGATAGAGGGCCATGAGACTTAGACCTGAGTGCAAAAATTGAGGCTCTAGCCCCTTCCAGAGCTGAGATATCGAAACTCAAAAATTCGGCCCGAAAAAAAAACGACAGTGGTACCCCTTACGTTTTTTTTTTTGGGCGAAAAATTAAGTTTCTCCAATCTTCCCAATTTCTGATAGAGGGCCATGAGACTTAGACCTGAGTGCAAAAATGGAGGCTCTAGCCCCTTCCTGAGCTGAGATATTGAAACTCAAAAATTTGGCCCGAAAAAAAAAACGACAGTGGTACCCCTTACGTTTTTTTTTTTGGGCGAAAAATTAAGTTTCTCCAATCTTCCCAAATTATGATAGAGGGCCATGAGACTTAGACCTGAGTGCAAAAATGGAGGCTCTAGCCCCTTCCAGAGCTGAGATATCGAAACTCAAAAATTCGGCCCGAAAAAAAACGACAGTGGTACCCCTTACGTTTTTTCTTTTGGGCAAAAAATTAAGTTTCTCCAATCTTCCCAAATTCTGATAGAGGGCCATGAGACTTAGACCTGAGTGCAAAAATGGAGGCTCTAGCCCCTTCCAGAGCTGAGATATCGAAACTCAAAAATTCGGCCCGAAAAAAAAACGACAGTGGTACCCCTTACGTTTTTTTTTTTTGGGCGAAAAATTAAGTTTCTCCAATCTTCCCAATTTCTGATAGAGGGTCATGAGACTTAGACCTGAGTGCAAAAATGGAGGCTCTAGCCCCTTCCTGAGCTGAGATATTGAAACTCAAAAATTCGGCCCGAAAAAAAAACGACAGTGGTACCCCTTACGTTTTTTTTTTTGGGCGAAAAATTAAGTTTCTCCAATCTTCCCAAATTCTGATAGAGGGCCATGAGACTTAGACCTGAGTGCAAAAATGGAGGCTCTAGCCCCTTCCAGAGCTGAGATATCGAAACTCAAAAATTCGGCCCGAAAAAAAAAACGACAGTGGTACCCCTTACGTTTTTTTTTTTTGGGCAAAAAATTAAGTTTCTCCAATCTTCCCAAATTCTGATAGAGGGCCATGAGACTTAGACCTGAGTGCAAAAATGGAGGCTCTAGCCCCTTCCAGAGCTGAGATATCGAAACTCAAAAATTTGGCCCGAAAAAAAAAACGACAGTGGTACCCCTTACGTTTTTTTTTTTTGGGCAAAAAATTAAGTTTCTCCAATCTTCCCAAATTCTGATAGAGGGCCATTAGACTTAGACCTGAGTGCAAAAATGGAGGCTCTAGCCCCTTCCAGAGCTGAGATATCGAAACTCAAAAATTCGGCCCGAAAAAAAAACGACAGTGGTACCCCTTACGTTTTTTTTTTTGGGCGAAAAATTAAGTTTCTCCAATCTTCCCAATTTCTGATAGAGGGCCATGAGACTTAGACCTGAGTGCAAAAATGGAGGCTCTAGCCCCTTCCTGAGCTGAGATATTGAAACTCAAAAATTTGGCCCGAAAAAAAAAACGACAGTGGTACCCCTTACGTTTTTTTTTTTGGGCGAAAAATTAAGTTTCTCCAATCTTCCCAAATTATGATAGAGGGCCATGAGACTTAGACCTGAGTGCAAAAATGGAGGCTCTAGCCCCTTCCAGAGCTGAGATATCGAAACTCAAAAATTCGGCCCGAAAAAAAAACGACAGTGGTACCCCTTACGTTTTTTTTTTTTGGGCAAAAAATTAAGTTTCTCCAATCTTCCCAAATTCTGATAGAGGGCCATGAGACTTAGACCTGAGTGCAAAAATGGAGGCTCTAGCCCCTTCCAGAGCTGAGATATCGGAACTCAAAAATTCGGCCCGAAAAAAAAACGACAGTGGTACCCCTTACGTTTTTTTTTTTTGGGCGAAAAATTAAGTTTCTCCAATCTTCCCAATTTCTGATAGAGGGCCATGAGACTTAGACCTGAGTGCAAAAATGGAGGCTCTAGCCCCTTCCTGAGCTGAGATATTGAAACTCAAAAATTTGGCCCGAAAAAAAAAACGACAGTGGTACCCCTTACGTTTTTTTTTTTGGGCGAAAAATTAAGTTTCTCCAATCTTCCCAAATTATGATAGAGGGCCATGAGACTTAGACCTGAGTGCAAAAATGGAGGCTCTAGCCCCTTCCAGAGCTGAGATATCGAAACTCAAAAATTCGGCCCGAAAAAAAAAACGACAGTGGTACCCCTTACGTTTTTTTTTTGGGCAAAAAATTAAGTTTCTCCAATCTTCCCAAATTCTGATAGAGGGCCATGAGACTTAGACCTGAGTGCAAAAATGGAGGCTCTAGCCCCTTCCAGAGCTGAGATATCGAAACTCAAAAATTCGGCCCGAAAAAAAAACGACAGTGGTACCCCTTACGTTTTTTTTTTTGGGCGAAAAATTAAGTTTCTCCAATCTTCCCAATTTCTGATAGAGGGCCATGAGACTTAGACCTGAGTGCAAAAATGGAGGCTCTAGCCCCTTCCTCAGCTGAGATATTGAAACTCAAAAATTTGGCCCGAAAAAAAAACGACAGTGGTACCCCTTACGTTTTTTTTTTTGGGCGAAAAATTAAGTTTCTCCAATCTTCCCAAATTATGATAGAGGGCCATGAGACTTAGACCTGAGTGCAAAAATGGAGGCTCTAGCCCCTTCCAGAGCTGAGATATTGAAACTCAAAAATTCGGCCCGAAAAAAAAACGACAGTGGTACCCCTTACGTTTTTTTTTTGGGCGAAAAATTAAGTTTCTCCAATCTTCCCAAATTATGATAGAGGGCCATGAGACTTAGACCTGAGTGCAAAAATGGAGGCTCTAGCCCCTTCCAGAGCTGAGATATCGAAACTCAAAAATTCGGCCCGAAAAAAAAACGACAGTGGTACCCCTTACGGTTTTTTTTTTTGGGCAAAAAATTAAGTTTCTCCCATCTTCCCAAATTCTGATAGAGGGCCATGAGACTTAGACCTGAGTGCAAAAATGGAGGCTCTAGCCCCTTCCAGAGCTGAGATATCGAAACTCAAAAATTCGGCCCGAAAAAAAAAACGACAGTGGTACCCCTTACGTTTTTTTTTTTTGGGGCGAAAAATTGAGTTTCTCCAATCTTCCCAAATTCTGATAGAGGGCCATGAGACTTAGACCTGAGTGCAAAAATGGAGGCTCTAGCCCCTTCCAGAGCTGAGATATCGAAACTCAAAAATTCGGCCCGAAAAAAAAACGACAGTGGTACCCCTTACGTTTTTTTTTTTGGGCGAAAAATTAAGTTTCTCCAATCTTCCCAATTTCTGATAGAGGGCCATGAGACTTAGACCTGAGTGCAAAAATGGAGGCTCTAGCCCCTTCCTGAGCTGAGATATTGAAACTCAAAAATTTGGCCCGAAAAAAAAAACGACAGTGGTACCCCTTACGTTTTTTTTTTTGGGCGAAAAATTAAGTCTCTCCAATCTTCCCAAATTATGATAGAGGGCCATGAGACTTAGACCTGAGTGCAAAAATGGAGGCTCTAGCCCCTTCCAGAGCTGAGATATCGAAACTCAAAAATTCGGCCCGAAAAAAAAACGACAGTGGTACCCCTTACGTTTTTTTTTTGGGCAAAAAATTAAGTTTCTCCAATCTTCCCAAATTCTGATAGAGGGCCATGAGACTTAGACCTGAGTGCAAAAATGGAGGCTCTAGCCCCTTCCAGAGCTGAGATATCGAAACTCAAAAATTCGGCCCGAAAAAAAAACGACAGTGGTACCCCTTACGTTTTTTTTTTTGGGCAAAAAATTAAGTTTCTCCAATCTTCCCAAATTCTGATAGAGGGCCATGAGACTTAGACCTGAGTGCAAAAATTGAGGCTCTAGCCCCTTCCTGAGCTGAGATATTGAAACTCAAAAATTTGGCCCGAAAAAAAAAAACGACAGTGGTACCCCTTACGTTTTTTTTTTTTTGGGCGAAAAATTAAGTTTCTCCAATCTTCCCAAATTATGATAGAGGGCCATGAGACTTAGACCTGAGTGCAAAAATGGAGGCTCTAGCCCCTTCCAGAGCTGAGATATCGAAACTCAAAAATTCGGCCCGAAAAAAAAATGACAGTGGTACCCCTTACGTTTTTTTTTTGGGCAAAAAATCAAGTTTCTCCAATCTTCCCAAATTCTGATAGAGGGCCATGAGACTTAGACCTGAGTGCAAAAATGGAGGCTCTAGCCCCTTCCAGAGCTGAGATATCGAAACTCAAAAATTCGGCCCGAAAAAAAAACGACAGTGGTACCCCTTACGTTTTTTTTTTTGGGCGAAAAATTAAGTTTCTCCAATCTTCCCAATTTCTGATAGAGGGCCATGAGACTTAGACCTGAGTGCAAAAATGGAGGCTCTAGCCCCTTCCTGAGCTGAGATATCGAAACTCAAAAATTTGGCCCGAAAAAAAAAAACGACAGTGGTACCCCTTACGTTTTTTTTTTTGGGCGAAAAATTAAGTTTCTCCAATCTTCCCAAATTATGATAGAGGGCCATGAGACTTAGACCTGAGTGCAAAAATGGAGGCTCTAGCCCCTTCCAGAGCTGAGATATCGAAACTCAAAAATTCGGCCCGAAAAAAAAACGACAGTGGTACCCCTTACGTTTTTTTTTTTGGGCAAAAAATTAAGTTTCTCCAATCTTCCCAAATTCTGATAGAGGGCCATGAGACTTAGACCTGAGTGCAAAAATGGAGGCTCTAGCCCCTTCCAGAGCTGAGATATCGAAACTCAAAAATTCGGCCCGAAAAAAAAACGACAGTGGTACCCCTTACGTTTTTTTTTTTGGGCGAAAAATTAAGTTTCTCCAATCTTCCCAATTTCTGATAGAGGGCCATGAGACTTAGACCTGAGTGCAAAAATGGAGGCTCTAGCCCCTTCCAGAGCTGAGATATTGAAACTCAAAAATTCGGCCCGAAAAAAAAACGACAGTGGTACCCCTTACGTTTTTTTTTGGGGGCGAAAAATTAAGTTTCTCCAATCTTCCCAAATTATGATATAGGGCCATGAGACTTAGACCTGAGTGCAAAAATGGAGGCTCTAGCCCCTTCCAGAGCTGAGATATCGAAACTCAAAAATTCGGCCCGAAAAAAAAACGACAGTGGTACCCCTTACGTTTTTTTTTTTTGGGCAAAAAATTAAGTTTCTCCAATCTTCCCAAATTATGATAGAGGGCCATGAGACTTAGACCTGAGTGCAAAAATGGAGGCTCTAGCCCCTTCCAGAGCTGAGATATCGAAACTCAAAAATTCGGCCCGAAAAAAAAAACGACAGTGGTACCCCTTACGTTTTTTTTTTTGGGCGAAAAATTAAGTTTCTCCAATCTTCCCAATTTCTGATAGAGGGCCATGAGACTTAGACCTGAGTGCAAAAATGGAGGCTCTAGCCCCTTCCTGAGCTGAGATATTGAAACTCAAAAATTTGGCCCGAAAAAAAAACGACAGTGGTACCCCTTACGTTTTTTTTTTTGGGCGAAAAATTAAGTTTCTCCAATCTTCCCAAATTATGATAGAGGGCCATGAGACTTAGACCTGAGTGCAAAAATGGAGGCTCTAGCCCCTTCCAGAGCTGAGATATCGAAACTCAAAAATTCGGCCCGAAAAAAAAACGACAGTGGTACCCCTTACGTTTTTTTTTTTGGGCAAAAAATTAAGTTTCTCCAATCTTCCCAAATTCTGATAGAGGGCCATGAGACTTAGACATGAGTGCAAAAATGGAGGCTCTAGCCCCTTCCAGAGCTGAGATATCGAAACTCAAAAATTCGGCCCGAAAAAAAAACGACAGTGGTACCCCTTAGGTTTTTTTTTTTTGGGCGAAAAATTAAGTTTCTCCAATCTTCCCAATTTCTGATAGAGGGCCATGAGACTTAGACCTGAGTGCAAAAATGGAGGCTCTAGCCCCTTCCTGAGCTGAGATATTGAAACTCAAAAATTTGGCCCGAAAAAAAAAACGACAGTGGTACCCCTTACGTTTTTTTTTTGGGGCGAAAAATTAAGTTTCTCCAATCTTCCCAAATTATGATAGAGGGCCATGAGACTTAGACCTGAGTGCAAAAATGGAGGCTCTAGCCCCTTCCAGAGCTGAGATATCGAAACTCAAAAATTCGGCCCGAAAAAAAAACGACAGTGGTACCCCTTACGTTTTTTTTTTTGGGCAAAAAATTAAGTTTCTCCAATCTTCCCAAATTCTGATAGAGGGCCATGAGACTTAGACCTGAGTGCAAAAATGGAGGCTCTAGCCCCTTCCTGAGCTGAGATATTGAAACTCAAAAATTTGGCCCGAAAAAAAAACGACAGTGGTACCCCTTACGTTTTTTTTTTTTGGGCGAAAAATTAAGTTTCTCCAATCTTCCCAAATTATGATAGAGGGCCATGAGACTTAGACCTGAGTGCAAAAATGGAGGCTCTAGCCCCTTCCAGAGCTGAGATATCGAAAATCAAAAATTCGGCCCGAAAAAAAAACGACAGTGGTACCCCTTACGTTTTTTTTTTTGGGCAAAAAATTAAGTTTCTCCAATCTTCCCAAATTCTGATAGAGGGCCATGAGACTTAGACCTGAGTGCAAAAATGGAGGCTCTAGCCCCTTCCAGAGCTGAGATATCGAAACTCAAAAATTCGGCCCGAAAAAAAAACGACAGTGGTACCCCTTACGTTTTTTTTTTTGGGCGAAAAATTAAGTTTCTCCAATCTTCCCAATTTCTGATAGAGGGCCACGAGACTTAGACCTGAGTGCAAAAATGGAGGCTCTAGCCCCTTCCTGAGCTGAGATATTGAAACTCAAAAATTTGGCCCGAAAAAAAAACGACAGTGGTACCCCTTACGTTTTTTTTTTTGGGCGAAAAATTAAGTTTCTCCAATCTTCCCAAATTATGATAGAGGGCCATGAGACTTAGACCTGAGTGCAAAAATGGAGGCTCTAGCCCCTTCCAGAGCTGAGATATCGAAACTCAAAAATTCGGCCCGAAAAAAAAACGACAGTGGTACCACTTACGTTTTTTTTTTTGGGCAAAAAATTAAGTTTCTCCAATCTTCCCAATTTCTGATAGAGGGCCATGAGACTTAGACCTGAGTGCAAAAATGGAGGCTCTAGCCCCTTCCAGAGCTGAGATATTGAAACTCAAAAATTTGGCCCGAAAAAAAAAACGACAGTGGTACCCCTTACGTTTTTTTTTTTGGGCAAAAAATTAAGTTTCTCCAATCTTCCCAAATTATGATAGAGGGCCATGAGACTTAGACCTGAGTGCAAAAATGGAGGCTCTAGCCCCTTCCAGAGCTGAGATATCGAAACTCAAAAATTCGGCCCGAAAAAAAACGACAGTGGTACCCCTTACGTTTTTTCTTTTGGGCAAAAAATTAAGTTTCTCCAATCTTCCCAAATTCTGATAGAGGGCCATGAGACTTAGACCTGAGTGCAAAAATGGAGGCTCTAGCCCCTTCCAGATCTGAGATATCGAAACTCAAAAATTCGGCCCGAAAAAAAAACGACAGTGGTACCCCTTACGTTTTTTTTTTTTGGGCGAAAAATTAAGTTTCTCCAATCTTCCCAATTTCTGATAGAGGGTCATGAGACTTAGACCTGAGTGCAAAAATGGAGGCTCTAGCCCCTTCCTGAGCTGAGATATTGAAACTCAAAAATTCGGCCCGAAAAAAAAACGACAGTGGTACCCCTTACGTTTTTTTTTTTGGGCGAAAAATTAAGTTTCTCCAATCTTCCCAAATTCTGATAGAGGGCCATGAGACTTAGACCTGAGTGCAAAAATGGAGGCTCTAGCCCCTTCCAGAGCTGAGATATCGAAACTCAAAAATTCGGCCCGAAAAAAAAAACGACAGTGGTACCCCTTACGTTTTTTTTTTTTGGGCAAAAAATTAAGTTTCTCCAATCTTCCCAAATTCTGATAGAGGGCCATGAGACTTAGACCTGAGTGCAAAAATGGAGGCTCTAGCCCCTTCCAGAGCTGAGATATCGAAACTCAAAAATTCGGCCCGAAAAAAAAACGACAGTGGTACCCCTTACGTTTTTTTTTTTGGGCGAAAAATTAAGTTTCTCCAATCTTCCCAATTTCTGATAGAGGGCCATGAGACTTAGACCTGAGTGCAAAAATGGAGGCTCTAGCCCCTTCCTGAGCTGAGATATTGAAACTCAAAAATTTGGCCCGAAAAAAAAACGACAGTGGTACCCCTTACGTTTTTTTTTTTGGGCGAAAAATTAAGTTTCTCCAATCTTCCCAAATTATGATAGAGGGCCATGAGACTTAGACCTGAGTGCAAAAATGGAGGCTCTAGCCCCTTCCAGAGCTGAGATATCGAAACTCAAAAATTCGGCCCGAAAAAAAAACGACAGTGGTACCCCCTTACGTTTTTTTTTTTGGGCAAAAAATTAAGTTTCTCCAATCTTCCCAAATTCTGATAGAGGGCCATGAGACTTAGACCTGAGTGCAAAAATGGAGGCTCTAGCCCCTTCCAGAGCTGAGATATCGAAACTCAAAAATTCGGCCCGAAAAAAAAACGACAGTGGTACCCCTTACCTTTTTTTTTTTGGGCGAAAAATTAAGTTTCTCCAATCTTCCCAATTTCTGATAGAGGGCCATGAGACTTAGACCTGAGTGCAAAAATGGAGGCTCTAGCCCCTTCCAGAGCTGAGATATTGAAACTCAAAAATTCGGCCCGAAAAAAAAACGACAGTGGTACCCCTTACGTTTTTTTTTTGGGCGAAAAATTAAGTTTCTCCAATCTTCCCAAATTATGATAGAGGGCCATGAGACTTAGACCTGAGTGCAAAAATGGAGGCTCTAGCCCCTTCCAGAGCTGAGATATCGAAACTCAAAAATTCGGCCCGAAAAAAAAACGACAGTGGTACCCCTTACGTTTTTTTTTTTTGGGCAAAAAATTAAGTTTCTCCAATCTTCCCAAATTCTGATAGAGGGCCATTAGACTTAGACCTGAGTGCAAAAATGGAGGCTCTAGCCCCTTCCAGAGCTGAGATATCGAAACTCAAAAATTCGGCCCGAAAAAAAAACGACAGTGGTACCCCTTACGTTTTTTTTTTTTGGGCGAAAAATTAAGTTTCTCCAATCTTCCCAATTTCTGATAGAGGGCCATGAGACTTAGACCTGAGTGCAAAAATGGAGGCTCTAGCCCCTTCCTGAGCTGAGATATTGAAACTCAAAAATTTGGCCCGAAAAAAAAAACGACAGTGGTACCCCTTACGTTTTTTTTTTTGGGCGAAAAATTAAGTTTCTCCAATCTTCCCAAATTATGATAGAGGGCCATGAGACTTAGACCTGAGTGCAAAAATGGAGGCTCTAGCCCCTTCCAGAGCTGAGATATCGAAACTCAAAAATTCGGCCCGAAAAAAAAACGACAGTGGTACCCCTTACGTTTTTTTTTTGGGCAAAAAATTAAGTTTCTCCAATCTTCCCAAATTCTGATAGAGGGCCATGAGACTTAGACCTGAGTGCAAAAATGGAGGCTCTAGCCCCTTCCAGAGCTGAGATATCGAAACTCAAAAATTCGGCCCGAAAAAAAAACGACAGTGGTACCCCTTACGTTTTTTTTTTTGGGCGAAAAATTAAGTTTCTCCAATCTTCCCAATTTCTGATAGAGGGCCATGAGACTTAGACCTGAGTGCAAAAATGGAGGCTCTAGCCCCTTCCTGAGCTGAGATATTGAAACTCAAAAATTTGGCCCGAAAAAAAAACGACAGTGGTACCCCTTACGTTTTTTTTTTTGGGCGAAAAATTAAGTTTCTCCAATCTTCCCAAATTATGATAGAGGGCCATGAGACTTAGACCTGAGTGCAAAAATGGAGGCTCTAGCCCCTTCCAGAGCTGAGATATCGAAACTCAAAAATTCGGCCCGAAAAAAAAACGACAGTGGTACCCCCTTACGTTTTTTTTTTTGGGCAAAAAATTAAGTTTCTCCAATCTTCCCAAATTCTGATAGAGGGCCATGAGACTTAGACCTGAGTGCAAAAATGGAGGCTCTAGCCCCTTCCAGAGCTGAGATATCGAAACTCAAAAATTCGGCCCGAAAAAAAAACGACAGTGGTACCCCTTACGTTTTTTTTTTTGGGCGAAAAATTAAGTTTCTCCAATCTTCCCAATTTCTGATAGAGGGCCATGAGACTTAGACCTGAGTGCAAAAATGGAGGCTCTAGCCCCTTCCAGAGCTGAGATATTGAAACTCAAAAATTCGGCCCGAAAAAAAAACGACAGTGGTACCCCTTACGTTTTTTTTTTGGGCGAAAAATTAAGTTTCTCCAATCTTCCCAAATTCTGATAGAGGGCCATTAGACTTAGACCTGAGTGCAAAAATGGAGGCTCTAGCCCCTTCCAGAGCTGAGATATCGAAACTCAAAAATTCGGCCCGAAAAAAAAACGACAGTGGTACCCCTTACGTTTTTTTTTTTTGGGCGAAAAATTAAGTTTCTCCAATCTTCCCAATTTCTGATAGAGGGCCATGAGACTTAGACCTGAGTGCAAAAATGGAGGCTCTAGCCCCTTCCTGAGCTGAGATATTGAAACTCAAAAATTTGGCCCGAAAAAAAAAACGACAGTGGTACCCCTTACGTTTTTTTTTTTGGGCGAAAAATTAAGTTTCTCCAATCTTCCCAAATTATGATAGAGGGCCATGAGACTTAGACCTGAGTGCAAAAATGGAGGCTCTAGCCCCTTCCAGAGCTGAGATATCGAAACTCAAAAATTCGGCCCGAAAAAAAAACGACAGTGGTACCCCTTACGTTTTTTTTTTTGGGCAAAAAATTAAGTTTCTCCAATCTTCCCAAATTCTGATAGAGGGCCATGAGACTTAGACCTGAGTGCAAAAATGGAGGCTCTAGCCCCTTCCAGAGCTGAGATATCGAAACTCAAAAATTCGGCCCGAAAAAAAAACGACAGTGGTACCCCTTACGTTTTTTTTTTTGGGCGAAAAATTAAGTTTCTCCAATCTTCCCAATTTCTGATAGAGGGCCATGAGACTTAGACCTGAGTGCAAAAATGGAGGCTCTAGCCCCTTCCTGAGCTGAGATATTGAAACTCAAAAATTTGGCCCGAAAAAAAAACGACAGTGGTACCCCTTACGTTTTTTTTTTTGGGCGAAAAATTAAGTTTCTCCAATCTTCCCAAATTATGATAGAGGGCCATGAGACTTAGACCTGAGTGCAAAAATGGAGGCTCTAGCCCCTTCCAGAGCTGAGATATCGAAACTCAAAAATTCGGCCCGAAAAAAAAACGACAGTGGTACCCCCTTACGTTTTTTTTTTTGGGCAAAAAATTAAGTTTCTCCAATCTTCCCAAATTCTGATAGAGGGCCATGAGACTTAGACCTGAGTGCAAAAATGGAGGCTCTAGCCCCTTCCAGAGCTGAGATATCGAAACTCAAAAATTCGGCCCGAAAAAAAAACGACAGTGGTACCCCTTACGTTTTTTTTTTTGGGCGAAAAATTAAGTTTCTCCAATCTTCCCAATTTCTGATAGAGGGCCATGAGACTTAGACCTGAGTGCAAAAATGGAGGCTCTAGCCCCTTCCAGAGCTGAGATATTGAAACTCAAAAATTCGGCCCGAAAAAAAAACGACAGTGGTACCCCTTACGTTTTTTTTTTGGGCGAAAAATTAAGTTTCTCCAATCTTCCCAAATTATGATAGAGGGCCATGAGACTTAGACCTGAGTGCAAAAATGGAGGCTCTAGCCCCTTCCAGAGCTGAGATATCGAAACTCAAAAATTCGGCCCGAAAAAAAAACGACAGTGGTACCCCTTACGTTTTTTTTTTTTGGGCAAAAAATTAAGTTTCTCCCATCTTCCCAAATTCTGATAGAGGGCCATGAGACTTAGACCTGAGTGCAAAAATGGTGGCTCTAGCCCCTTCCAGAGCTGAGATATCGAAACTCAAAAATTTGGCCCGAAAAAAAAAACGACAGTGGTACCCCTTACGTTTTTTTTTTTTGGGCAAAAAATTAAGTTTCTCCAATCTTCCCAAATTCTGATAGAGGGCCATGAGACTTAGACCTGAGTGCAAAAATGGAGGCTCTAGCCCCTTCCAGAGCTGAGATATCGAAACTCAAAAATTCGGCCCGAAAAAAAAAACGACAGTGGTACCCCTTACGTTTTTTTTTTTTGGGGCGAAAAATTGAGTTTCTCCAATCTTCCCAAATTCTGATAGAGGGCCATGAGACTTAGACCTGAGTGCAAAAATGGAGGCTCTAGCCCCTTCCAGAGCTGAGATATCGAAACTCAAAAATTCGGCCCGAAAAAAAAACGACAGTGGTACCCCTTACGTTTTTTTTTTGGGGCGAAAAATTAAGTTTCTCCAATCTTCCCAATTTCTGATAGAGGGCCATGAGACTTAGACCTGAGTGCAAAAATGGAGGCTCTAGCCCCTTCCTGAGCTGAGATATTGAAACTCAAAAATTTGGCCCGAAAAAAAAAACGACAGTGGTACCCCTTACGTTTTTTTTTTTGGGCGAAAAATTAAGTCTCTCCAATCTTCCCAAATTATGATAGAGGGCCATGAGACTTAGACCTGAGTGCAAAAATGGAGGCTCTAGCCCCTTCCAGAGCTGAGATATCGAAACTCAAAAATTTGGCCCGAAAAAAAAAACGACAGTGGTACCCCTTACGTTTTTTTTTTTTGGGCAAAAAATTAAGTTTCTCCAATCTTCCCAAATTCTGATAGAGGGCCATGAGACTTAGACCTGAGTGCAAAAATGGAGGCTCTAGCCCCTTCCAGAGCTGAGATATCGAAACTCAAAAATTCGGCCCGAAAAAAAAAACGACAGTGGTACCCCTTACGTTTTTTTTTTTTTGGGGCGAAAAATTGAGTTTCTCCAATCTTCCCAAATTCTGATAGAGGGCCATGAGACTTAGACCTGAGTGCAAAAATGGAGGCTCTAGCCCCTTCCAGAGCTGAGATATCGAAACTCAAAAATTCGGCCCGAAAAAAAAACGACAGTGGTACCCCTTACGTTTTTTTTTTGGGGCGAAAAATTAAGTTTCTCCAATCTTCCCAATTTCTGATAGAGGGCCATGAGACTTAGACCTGAGTGCAAAAATGGAGGCTCTAGCCCCTTCCTGAGCTGAGATATTGAAACTCAAAAATTTGGCCCGAAAAAAAAAACGACAGTGGTACCCCTTACGTTTTTTTTTTTGGGCGAAAAATTAAGTCTCTCCAATCTTCCCAAATTATGATAGAGGGCCATGAGACTTAGACCTGAGTGCAAAAATGGAGGCTCTAGCCCCTTCCAGAGCTGAGATATCGAAACTCAAAAATTCGGCCCGAAAAAAAAAACGACAGTGGTACCCCTTACGTTTTTTTTTTTTGGGGCGAAAAATTGAGTTTCTCCAATCTTCCCAAATTCTGATAGAGGGCCATGAGACTTAGACCTGAGTGCAAAAATGGAGGCTCTAGCCCCTTCCAGAGCTGAGATATCGAAACTCAAAAATTCGGCCCGAAAAAAAAACGACAGTGGTACCCCTTACGTTTTTTTTTTGGGGCGAAAAATTAAGTTTCTCCAATCTTCCCAATTTCTGATAGAGGGCCATGAGACTTAGACCTGAGTGCAAAAATGGAGGCTCTAGCCCCTTCCTGAGCTGAGATATTGAAACTCAAAAATTTGGCCCGAAAAAAAAAACGACAGTGGTACCCCTTACGTTTTTTTTTTTGGGCGAAAAATTAAGTCTCTCCAATCTTCCCAAATTATGATAGAGGGCCATGAGACTTAGACCTGAGTGCAAAAATGGAGGCTCTAGCCCCTTCCAGAGCTGAGATATCGAAACTCAAAAATTCGGCCCGAAAAAAAAACGACAGTGGTACCCCTTACGTTTTTTTTTTTTGGGCAAAAAATTAAGTTTCTCCAATCTTCCCAAATTCTGATAGAGGGCCATGAGACTTAGACCTGAGTGCAAAAATGGAGGCTCTAGCCCCTTCCAGAGCTGAGATATTGAAACTCAAAAATTCGGCCCGAAAAAAAAACGACAGTGGTACCCCTTACGTTTTTTTTTTTGGGCGAAAAATTAAGTTTCTCCAATCTTCCCAAATTATGATAGAGGGCCATGAGACTTAGACCTGAGTGCAAAAATGGAGGCTCTAGCCCCTTCCAGAGCTGAGATATCGAAACTCAAAAATTCGGCCCGAAAAAAAAACGACAGTGGTACCCCTTACGTTTTTTTTTTTGGGCAAAAAATTAAGTTTCTCCAATCTTCCCAAATTCTGATAGAGGGCCATGAGACTTAGACCTGAGTGCAAAAATGGAGGCTCTAGCCCCTTCCAGAGCTGAGATATCGAAACTCAAAAATTCGGCCCGAAAAAAAAACGACAGTGGTACCCCTTACGTTTTTTTTTTTGGGCAAAAAATTAAGTTTCTCCAATCTTCCCAAATTCTGATAGAGGGCCATGAGACTTAGACCTGAGTGCAAAAATGGAGGCTCTAGCCCCTTCCAGAGCTGAGATATCGAAACTCAAAAATTCGGCCCGAAAAAAAAACGACAGTGGTACCCCTTACGTTTTTTTTTTTTGGGCAAAAAATTAAGTTTCTCCAATCTTCCCAAATTCTGATAGAGGGCCATGAGACTTAGACCTGAGTGCAAAAATGGAGGCTCTAGCCCCTTCCTGAGCTGAGATATTGAAACTCAAAAATTTGGCCCGAAAAAAAAAAACGACAGTGGTACCCCTTACGTTTTTTTTTTTTTTTGGGCGAAAAATTAAGTTTCTCCAATCTTCCCAAATTATGATAGAGGGCCATGAGACTTAGACCTGAGTGCAAAAATGGAGGCTCTAGCCCCTTCCAGAGCTGAGATATCGAAACTCAAAAATTCGGCCCGAAAAAAAAATGACAGTGGTACCCCTTACGTTTTTTTTTTGGGCAAAAAATTAAGTTTCTCCAATCTTCCCAAATTCTGATAGAGGGCCATGAGACTTAGACCTGAGTGCAAAAATGGAGGCTCTAGCCCCTTCCAGAGCTGAGATATCGAAACTCAAAAATTCGGCCCGAAAAAAAAACGACAGTGGTACCCCTTACGTTTTTTTTTTTGGGCGAAAAATTAAGTTTCTCCAATCTTCCCAATTTCTGATAGAGGGCCATGAGACTTAGACCTGAGTGCAAAAATGGAGGCTCTAGCCCCTTCCTGAGCTGAGATATTGAAACTCAAAAATTTGGCCCGAAAAAAAAAACGACAGTGGTACCCCTTACGTTTTTTTTTTTTGGGCGAAAAATTAAGTTTCTCCAATCTTCCCAAATTATGATAGAGGGCCATGAGACTTAGACCTGAGTGCAAAAATGGAGGCTCTAGCCCCTTCCAGAGCTGAGATATCGAAACTCAAAAATTCGGCCCGAAAAAAAAACGACAGTGGTACCCCTTACGTTTTTTTTTTTGGGCAAAAAATTAAGTTTCTCCAATCTTCCCAAATTCTGATAGAGGGCCATGAGACTTAGACCTGAGTGCAAAAATGGAGGCTCTAGCCCCTTCCAGAGCTGAGATATCGAAACTCAAAAATTCGGCCCGAAAAAAAAACGACAGTGGTACCCCTTACGTTTTTTTTTTTGGGCGAAAAATTAAGTTTCTCCAATCTTCCCAATTTCTGATAGAGGGCCATGAGACTTAGACCTGAGTGCAAAAATGGAGGCTCTAGCCCCTTCCAGAGCTGAGATATTGAAACTCAAAAATTCGGCCCGAAAAAAAAACGACAGTGGTACCCCTTACGTTTTTTTTTTGGGGCGAAAAATTAAGTTTCTCCAATCTTCCCAAATTATGATATAGGGCCATGAGACTTAGACCTGAGTGCAAAAATGGAGGCTCTAGCCCCTTCCAGAGCTGAGATATCGAAACTCAAAAATTCGGCCCGAAAAAAAAACGACAGTGGTACCCCTTACGTTTTTTTTTTTTGGGCAAAAAATTAAGTTTCTCCAATCTTCCCAAATTATGATAGAGGGCCATGAGACTTAGACCTGAGTGCAAAAATGGAGGCTCTAGCCCCTTCCAGAGCTGAGATATCGAAACTCAAAAATTCGGCCCGAAAAAAAAACGACAGTGGTACCCCTTACGTTTTTTTTTTTGGGCGAAAAATTAAGTTTCTCCAATCTTCCCAATTTCTGATAGAGGGCCACGAGACTTAGACCTGAGTGCAAAAATGGAGGCTCTAGCCCCTTCCTGAGCTGAGATATTGAAACTCAAAAATTTGGCCCGAAAAAAAACCGACAGTGGTACCCCTTACGTTTTTTTTTTTGGGCGAAAAATTAAGTTTCTCCAATCTTCCCAAATTATGATAGAGGGCCATGAGACTTAGACCTGAGTGCAAAAATGGAGGCTCTAGCCCCTTCCAGAGCTGAGATATCGAAACTCAAAAATTCGTCCCGAAAAAAAAACGACAGTGGTACCACTTACGTTTTTTTTTTTGGGCAAAAAATTAAGTTTCTCCAATCTTCCCAAATTCTGATAGAGGGCCATGAGACTTAGACCTGAGTGCAAAAATGGAGGCTCTAGCCCCTTCCAGAGCTGAGATATCGAAACTCAAAAATTCGGCCCGAAAAAAAAACGACAGTGGTACCCCTTAGGTTTTTTTTTTTGGGCGAAAAATTAAGTTTCTCCAATCTTCCCAATTTCTGATAGAGGGCCATGAGACTTAGACCTGAGTGCAAAAATGGAGGCTCTAGCCCCTTCCAGAGCTGAGATATTGAAACTCAAAAATTTGGCCCGAAAAAAAAAACGACAGTGGTACCCCTTACGTTTTTTTTTTTGGGCAAAAAATTAAGTTTCTCCAATCTTCCCAAATTATGATAGAGGGCCATGAGACTTAGACCTGAGTGCAAAAATGGAGGCTCTAGCCCCTTCCAGAGCTGAGATATCGAAACTCAAAAATTCGGCCCGAAAAAAAAACGACAGTGGTACCCCTTACGTTTTTTTTTTTGGGCAAAAAATTAAGTTTCTCCAATCTTCCCAAATTCTGATAGAGGGCCATGAGACTTAGACCTGAGTGCAAAAATGGAGGCTCTAGCCCCTTCCTGAGCTGAGATATTGAAACTCAAAAATTTGGCCCGAAAAAAAAAACGACAGTGGTACCCCTTACGTTTTTTTTTTTGGGCGAAAAATTAAGTTTCTCCAATCTTCCCAAATTATGATAGAGGGCCATGAGACTTAGACCTGAGTGCAAAAATGGAGGCTCTAGCCCCTTCCAGAGCTGAGATATCGAAACTCAAAAATTCGTCCCGAAAAAAAAACGACAGTGGTACCACTTACGTTTTTTTTTTTGGGCAAAAAATTAAGTTTCTCCAATCTTCCCAAATTCTGATAGAGGGCCATGAGACTTAGACCTGAGTGCAAAAATGGAGGCTCTAGCCCCTTCCAGAGCTGAGATATCGAAACTCAAAAATTCGGCCCGAAAAAAAAACGACAGTGGTACCCCTTAGGTTTTTTTTTTTGGGCGAAAAATTAAGTTTCTCCAATCTTCCCAATTTCTGATAGAGGGCCATGAGACTTAGACCTGAGTGCAAAAATGGAGGCTCTAGCCCCTTCCAGAGCTGAGATATTGAAACTCAAAAATTTGGCCCGAAAAAAAAAACGACAGTGGTACCCCTTACGTTTTTTTTTTTGGGCAAAAAATTAAGTTTCTCCAATCTTCCCAAATTATGATAGAGGGCCATGAGACTTAGACCTGAGTGCAAAAATGGAGGCTCTAGCCCCTTCCAGAGCTGAGATATCGAAACTCAAAAATTCGGCCCGAAAAAAAAACGACAGTGGTACCCCTTACGTTTTTTTTTTTGGGCAAAAAATTAAGTTTCTCCAATCTTCCCAAATTCTGATAGAGGGCCATGAGACTTAGACCTGAGTGCAAAAATGGAGGCTCTAGCCCCTTCCTGAGCTGAGATATTGAAACTCAAAAATTTGGCCCGAAAAAAAAACGACAGTGGTACCCCTTACGTTTTTTTTTTTGGGCGAAAAATTAAGTTTCTCCAATCTTCCCAAATTATGATAGAGGGCCATGAGACTTAGACCTGAGTGCAAAAATGGAGGCTCTAGCCCCTTCCAGAGCTGAGATATCGAAACTCAAAAATTCGGCCCGAAAAAAAAAACGACAGTGAAACCCCTTACGTTTTTTTTTTTGGGCAAAAAATTAAGTTTCTCCAATCTTCCCAAATTCTGATAGAGGGCCATGAGACTTAGACCTGAGTGCAAAAATGGAGGCTCTAGCCCCTTCCAGAGCTGAGATATCGAAACTCAAAAATTCGGCCCGAAAAAAAAACGACAGTGGTACCCCTTACGTTTTTTTTTTTGGGCGAAAAATTAAGTTTCTCCAATCTTCCCAATTTCTGATAGAGGGCCATGAGACTTAGACCTGAGTGCAAAAATGGAGGCTCTAGCCCCTTCCTGAGCTGAGATATTGAAACTCAAAAATTTGGCCCGAAAAAAAAACGACAGTGGTACCCCTTACGTTTTTTTTTTTGGGCGAAAAATTAAGTTTCTCCAATCTTCCCAAATTATGATAGAGGGCCATGAGACTTAGACCTGAGTGCAAAAATGGAGGCTCTAGCCCCTTCCAGAGCTGAGATATCGAAACTCAAAAATTCGGCCCGAAAAAAAAACGACAGTGGTACCCCTTACGTTTTTTTTTTTGGGGCAAAAAATTAAGTTTCTCCAATCTTCCCAAATTCTGATAGAGGGCCATGAGACTTAGACCTGAGTGCAAAAATGGAGGCTCTAGCCCCTTCCAGAGCTGAGATATTGAAACTCAAAAATTCGGCCCGAAAAAAAAACGACAGTGGTACCCCTTACGTTTTTTTTTTGGGCGAAAAATTAAGTTTCTCCAATCTTCCCAAATTATGATAGAGGGCCATGAGACTTAGACCTGAGTGCAAAAATGGAGGCTCTAGCCCCTTCCAGAGCTGAGATATCGAAACTCAAAAATTCGGCCCGAAAAAAAAACGACAGTGGTACCCCTTACGTTTTTTTTTTTTGGGCAAAAAATTAAGTTTCTCCCATCTTCCCAAATTCTGATAGAGGGCCATGAGACTTAGACCTGAGTGCAAAAATGGAGGCTCTAGCCCCTTCCAGAGCTGAGATATCGAAACTCAAAAATTTGGCCCGAAAAAAAAAACGACAGTGGTACCCCTTACGTTTTTTTTTTTTGGGCAAAAAATTAAGTTTCTCCAATCTTCCCAAATTCTGATAGAGGGCCATGAGACTTAGACCTGAGTGCAAAAATGGAGGCTCTAGCCCCTTCCAGAGCTGAGATATCGAAACTCAAAAATTCGGCCCGAAAAAAAAAACGACAGTGGTACCCCTTACGTTTTTTTTTTTTTGGGGCGAAAAATTGAGTTTCTCCAATCTTCCCAAATTCTGATAGAGGGCCATGAGACTTAGACCTGAGTGCAAAAATGGAGGCTCTAGCCCCTTCCAGAGCTGAGATATCGAAACTCAAAAATTCGGCCCGAAAAAAAAACGACAGTGGTACCCCTTACGTTTTTTTTTTGGGGCGAAAAATTAAGTTTCTCCAATCTTCCCAATTTCTGATAGAGGGCCATGAGACTTAGACCTGAGTGCAAAAATGGAGGCTCTAGCCCCTTCCTGAGCTGAGATATTGAAACTCAAAAATTTGGCCCGAAAAAAAAAACGACAGTGGTACCCCTTACGTTTTTTTTTTTGGGCGAAAAATTAAGTCTCTCCAATCTTCCCAAATTATGATAGAGGGCCATGAGACTTAGACCTGAGTGCAAAAATGGAGGCTCTAGCCCCTTCCAGAGCTGAGATATCGAAACTCAAAAATTTGGCCCGAAAAAAAAAACGACAGTGGTACCCCTTACGTTTTTTTTTTTTGGGCAAAAAATTAAGTTTCTCCAATCTTCCCAAATTCTGATAGAGGGCCATGAGACTTAGACCTGAGTGCAAAAATGGAGGCTCTAGCCCCTTCCAGAGCTGAGATATCGAAACTCAAAAATTCGGCCCGAAAAAAAAAACGACAGTGGTACCCCTTACGTTTTTTTTTTTTGGGGCGAAAAATTGAGTTTCTCCAATCTTCCCAAATTCTGATAGAGGGCCATGAGACTTAGACCTGAGTGCAAAAATGGAGGCTCTAGCCCCTTCCAGAGCTGAGATATCGAAACTCAAAAATTCGGCCCGAAAAAAAAACGACAGTGGTACCCCTTACGTTTTTTTTTTGGGGCGAAAAATTAAGTTTCTCCAATCTTCCCAATTTCTGATAGAGGGCCATGAGACTTAGACCTGAGTGCAAAAATGGAGGCTCTAGCCCCTTCCTGAGCTGAGATATTGAAACTCAAAAATTTGGCCCGAAAAAAAAAACGACAGTGGTACCCCTTACGTTTTTTTTTTTGGGCGAAAAATTAAGTCTCTCCAATCTTCCCAAATTATGATAGAGGGCCATGAGACTTAGACCTGAGTGCAAAAATGGAGGCTCTAGCCCCTTCCAGAGCTGAGATATCGAAACTCAAAAATTCGGCCCGAAAAAAAAAACGACAGTGGTACCCCTTACGTTTTTTTTTTTTTGGGGCGAAAAATTGAGTTTCTCCAATCTTCCCAAATTCTGATAGAGGGCCATGAGACTTAGACCTGAGTGCAAAAATGGAGGCTCTAGCCCCTTCCAGAGCTGAGATATCGAAACTCAAAAATTCGGCCCGAAAAAAAAACGACAGTGGTACCCCTTACGTTTTTTTTTTGGGGCGAAAAATTAAGTTTCTCCAATCTTCCCAATTTCTGATAGAGGGCCATGAGACTTAGACCTGAGTGCAAAAATGGAGGCTCTAGCCCCTTCCTGAGCTGAGATATTGAAACTCAAAAATTTGGCCCGAAAAAAAAAACGACAGTGGTACCCCTTACGTTTTTTTTTTTGGGCGAAAAATTAAGTCTCTCCAATCTTCCCAAATTATGATAGAGGGCCATGAGACTTAGACCTGAGTGCAAAAATGGAGGCTCTAGCCCCTTCCAGAGCTGAGATATCGAAACTCAAAAATTCGGCCCGAAAAAAAAACGACAGTGGTACCCCTTACGTTTTTTTTTTTTGGGCAAAAAATTAAGTTTCTCCAATCTTCCCAAATTCTGATAGAGGGCCATGAGACTTAGACCTGAGTGCAAAAATGGAGGCTCTAGCCCCTTCCAGAGCTGAGATATTGAAACTCAAAAATTCGGCCCGAAAAAAAAACGACAGTGGTACCCCTTACGTTTTTTTTTTTGGGCGAAAAATTAAGTTTCTCCAATCTTCCCAAATTATGATAGAGGGCCATGAGACTTAGACCTGAGTGCAAAAATGGAGGCTCTAGCCCCTTCCAGAGCTGAGATATCGAAACTCAAAAATTCGGCCCGAAAAAAAAACGACAGTGGTACCCCTTACGTTTTTTTTTTTGGGCAAAAAATTAAGTTTCTCCAATCTTCCCAAATTCTGATAGAGGGCCATGAGACTTAGACCTGAGTGCAAAAATGGAGGCTCTAGCCCCTTCCAGAGCTGAGATATCGAAACTCAAAAATTCGGCCCGAAAAAAAAACGACAGTGGTACCCCTTACGTTTTTTTTTTTTGGGCAAAAAATTAAGTTTCTCCAATCTTCCCAAATTATGATAGAGGGCCATGAGACTTAGACCTGAGTGCAAAAATGGAGGCTCTAGCCCCTTCCAGAGCTGAGATATCGAAACTCAAAAATTCGGCCCGAAAAAAAAACGACAGTGGTACCCCTTACGTTTTTTTTTTTTGGGCAAAAAATTAAGTTTCTCCAATCTTCCCAAATTCTGATAGAGGGCCATGAGACTTAGACCTGAGTGCAAAAATGGAGGCTCTAGCCCCTTCCTGAGCTGAGATATTGAAACTCAAAAATTTGGCCCGAAAAAAAAAAACGACAGTGGTACCCCTTACGTTTTTTTTTTTTTGGGCGAAAAATTAAGTTTCTCCAATCTTCCCAAATTATGATAGAGGGCCATGAGACTTAGACCTGAGTGCAAAAATTGAGGCTCTAGCCCCTTCCAGAGCTGAGATATCGAAACTCAAAAATTCGGCCCGAAAAAAAAATGACAGTGGTACCCCTTACGTTTTTTTTTTGGGCAAAAAATTAAGTTTCTCCAATCTTCCCAAATTCTGATAGAGGGCCATGAGACTTAGACCTGAGTGCAAAAATGGAGGCTCTAGCCCCTTCCAGAGCTGAGATATCGAAACTCAAAAATTCGGCCCGAAAAAAAAACGACAGTGGTACCCCTTACGTTTTTTTTTTTGGGCGAAAAATTAAGTTTCTCCAATCTTCCCAATTTCTGATAGAGGGCCATGAGACTTAGACCTGAGTGCAAAAATGGAGGCTCTAGCCCCTTCCTGAGCTGAGATATTGAAACTCAAAAATTTGGCCCGAAAAAAAAAACGACAGTGGTACCCCTTACGTTTTTTTTTTTTGGGCGAAAAATTAAGTTTCTCCAATCTTCCCAAATTATGATAGAGGGCCATGAGACTTAGACCTGAGTGCAAAAATGGAGGCTCTAGCCCCTTCCAGAGCTGAGATATCGAAACTCAAAAATTCGGCCCGAAAAAAAAACGACAGTGGTACCCCTTACGTTTTTTTTTTTGGGCAAAAAATTAAGTTTCTCCAATCTTCCCAAATTCTGATAGAGGGCCATGAGACTTAGACCTGAGTGCAAAAATGGAGGCTCTAGCCCCTTCCAGAGCTGAGATATCGAAACTCAAAAATTCGGCCCGAAAAAAAAACGACAGTGGTACCCCTTACGTTTTTTTTTTTGGGCGAAAAATTAAGTTTCTCCAATCTTCCCAATTTCTGATAGAGGGCCATGAGACTTAGACCTGAGTGCAAAAATGGAGGCTCTAGCCCCTTCCAGAGCTGAGATATTGAAACTCAAAAATTCGGCCCGAAAAAAAAACGACAGTGGTACCCCTTACGTTTTTTTTTGGGGGCGAAAAATTAAGTTTCTCCAATCTTCCCAAATTATGATATAGGGCCATGAGACTTAGACCTGAGTGCAAAAATGGAGGCTCTAGCCCCTTCCAGAGCTGAGATATCGAAACTCAAAAATTCGGCCCGAAAAAAAAACGACAGTGGTACCCCTTACGTTTTTTTTTTTTGGGCAAAAAATTAAGTTTCTCCAATCTTCCCAAATTATGATAGAGGGCCATGAGACTTAGACCTGAGTGCAAAAATGGAGGCTCTAGCCCCTTCCAGAGCTGAGATATCGAAACTCAAAAATTCGGCCCGAAAAAAAAACGACAGTGGTACCCCTTACGTTTTTTTTTTTGGGCGAAAAATTAAGTTTCTCCAATCTTCCCAATTTCTGATAGAGGGCCACGAGACTTAGACCTGAGTGCAAAAATGGAGGCTCTAGCCCCTTCCTGAGCTGAGATATTGAAACTCAAAAATTTGGCCCGAAAAAAAACCGACAGTGGTACCCCTTACGTTTTTTTTTTGGGCGAAAAATTAAGTTTCTCCAATCTTCCCAAATTATGATAGAGGGCCATGAGACTTAGACCTGAGTGCAAAAATGGAGGCTCTAGCCCCTTCCAGAGCTGAGATATCGAAACTCAAAAATTCGGCCCGAAAAAAAAACGACAGTGGTACCCCTTACGTTTTTTTTTTTGGGCAAAAAATTAAGTTTCTCCAATCTTCCCAAATTCTGATAGAGGGCCATGAGACTTAGACATGAGTGCAAAAATGGAGGCTCTAGCCCCTTCCAGAACTGAGATATCGAAACTCAAAAATTCGGCCCGAAAAAAAAACGACAGTGGTACCCCTTAGGTTTTTTTTTTTTGGGCGAAAAATTAAGTTTCTCCAATCTTCCCAATTTCTGATAGAGGGCCATGAGACTTAGACCTGAGTGCAAAAATGGAGGCTCTAGCCCCTTCCTGAGCTGAGATATTGAAACTCAAAAATTTGGCCCGAAAAAAAAAACGACAGTGGTACCCCTTACGTTTTTTTTTTGGGGCGAAAAATTAAGTTTCTCCAATCTTCCCAAATTATGATAGAGGGCCATGAGACTTAGACCTGAGTGCAAAAATGGAGGCTCTAGCCCCTTCCAGAGCTGAGATATCGAAACTCAAAAATTCGGCCCGAAAAAAAAACGACAGTGGTACCCCTTACGTTTTTTTTTTGGGCAAAAAATTAAGTTTCTCCAATCTTCCCAAATTCTGATAGAGGGCCATGAGACTTAGACCTGAGTGCAAAAATGGAGGCTCTAGCCCCTTCCTGAGCTGAGATATTGAAACTCAAAAATTTGGCCCGAAAAAAAAACGACAGTGGTACCCCTTACGTTTTTTTTTTTTGGGCGAAAAATTAAGTTTCTCCAATCTTCCCAAATTATGATAGAGGGCCATGAGACTTAGACCTGAGTGCAAAAATGGAGGCTCTAGCCCCTTCCAGAGCTGAGATATCGAAAATCAAAAATTCGGCCCGAAAAAAAAACGACAGTGGTACCCCTTACGTTTTTTTTTTTGGGCAAAAAATTAAGTTTCTCCAATCTTCCCAAATTCTGATAGAGGGCCATGAGACTTAGACCTGAGTGCAAAAATGGAGGCTCTAGCCCCTTCCAGAGCTGAGATATCGAAACTCAAAAATTCGGCCCGAAAAAAAAACGACAGTGGTACCCCTTACGTTTTTTTTTTTGGGCGAAAAATTAAGTTTCTCCAATCTTCCCAATTTCTGATAGAGGGCCACGAGACTTAGACCTGAGTGCAAAAATGGAGGCTCTAGCCCCTTCCTGAGCTGAGATATTGAAACTCAAAAATTTGGCCCGAAAAAAAAACGACAGTGGTACCCCTTACGTTTTTTTTTTTGGGCGAAAAATTAAGTTTCTCCAATCTTCCCAAATTATGATAGAGGGCCATGAGACTTAGACCTGAGTGCAAAAATGGAGGCTCTAGCCCCTTCCAGAGCTGAGATATCGAAACTCAAAAATTCGGCCCGAAAAAAAAACGACAGTGGTACCACTTACGTTTTTTTTTTTGGGCAAAAAATTAAGTTTCTCCAATCTTCCCAATTTCTGATAGAGGGCCATGAGACTTAGACCTGAGTGCAAAAATGGAGGCTCTAGCCCCTTCCAGAGCTGAGATATTGAAACTCAAAAATTTGGCCCGAAAAAAAAAACGACAGTGGTACCCCTTACGTTTTTTTTTTTGGGCAAAAAATTAAGTTTCTCCAATCTTCCCAAATTATGATAGAGGGCCATGAGACTTAGACCTGAGTGCAAAAATGGAGGCTCTAGCCCCTTCCAGAGCTGAGATATCGAAACTCAAAAATTCGGCCCGAAAAAAAACGACAGTGGTACCCCTTACGTTTTTTCTTTTGGGCAAAAAATTAAGTTTCTCCAATCTTCCCAAATTCTGATAGAGGGCCATGAGACTTAGACCTGAGTGCAAAAATGGAGGCTCTAGCCCCTTCCAGATCTGAGATATCGAAACTCAAAAATTCGGCCCGAAAAAAAAAACGACAGTGGTACCCCTTACGTTTTTTTTTTTTGGGCGAAAAATTAAGTTTCTCCAATCTTCCCAATTTCTGATAGAGGGTCATGAGACTTAGACCTGAGTGCAAAAATGGAGGCTCTAGCCCCTTCCTGAGCTGAGATATTGAAACTCAAAAATTCGGCCCGAAAAAAAAACGACAGTGGTACCCCTTACGTTTTTTTTTTTGGGCGAAAAATTAAGTTTCTCCAATCTTCCCAAATTCTGATAGAGGGCCATGAGACTTAGACCTGAGTGCAAAAATGGAGGCTCTAGCCCCTTCCAGAGCTGAGATATCGAAACTCAAAAATTCGGCCCGAAAAAAAAAACGACAGTGGTACCCCTTACGTTTTTTTTTTTGGGCAAAAAATTAAGTTTCTCCAATCTTCCCAAATTCTGATAGAGGGCCATGAGACTTAGACCTGAGTGCAAAAATGGAGGCTCTAGCCCCTTCCAGAGCTGAGATATCGAAACTCAAAAATTCGGCCCGAAAAAAAAACGACAGTGGTACCCCTTACGTTTTTTTTTTTGGGCGAAAAATTAAGTTTCTCCAATCTTCCCAATTTCTGATAGAGGGCCATGAGACTTAGACCTGAGTGCAAAAATGGAGGCTCTAGCCCCTTCCTGAGCTGAGATATTGAAACTCAAAAATTTGGCCCGAAAAAAAAACGACAGTGGTACCCCTTACGTTTTTTTTTTTGGGCGAAAAATTAAGTTTCTCCAATCTTCCCAAATTATGATAGAGGGCCATGAGACTTAGACCTGAGTGCAAAAATGGAGGCTCTAGCCCCTTCCAGAGCTGAGATATCGAAACTCAAAAATTCGGCCCGAAAAAAAAACGACAGTGGTACCCCCTTACGTTTTTTTTTTTGGGCAAAAAATTAAGTTTCTCCAATCTTCCCAAATTCTGATAGAGGGCCATGAGACTTAGACCTGAGTGCAAAAATGGAGGCTCTAGCCCCTTCCAGAGCTGAGATATCGAAACTCAAAAATTCGGCCCGAAAAAAAAACGACAGTGGTACCCCTTACCTTTTTTTTTTTGGGCGAAAAATTAAGTTTCTCCAATCTTCCCAATTTCTGATAGAGGGCCATGAGACTTAGACCTGAGTGCAAAAATGGAGGCTCTAGCCCCTTCCAGAGCTGAGATATTGAAACTCAAAAATTCGGCCCGAAAAAAAAACGACAGTGGTACCCCTTACGTTTTTTTTTTGGGCGAAAAATTAAGTTTCTCCAATCTTCCCAAATTATGATAGAGGGCCATGAGACTTAGACCTGAGTGCAAAAATGGAGGCTCTAGCCCCTTCCAGAGCTGAGATATCGAAACTCAAAAATTCGGCCCGAAAAAAAAACGACAGTGGTACCCCTTACGTTTTTTTTTTTTGGGCAAAAAATTAAGTTTCTCCCATCTTCCCAAATTCTGATAGAGGGCCATGAGACTTAGACCTGAGTGCAAAAATGGAGGCTCTAGCCCCTTCCAGAGCTGAGATATCGAAACTCAAAAATTTGGCCCGAAAAAAAAACGACAGTGGTACCCCTTACGTTTTTTTTTTTTGGGCAAAAAATTAAGTTTCTCCAATCTTCCCAAATTCTGATAGAGGGCCATTAGACTTAGACCTGAGTGCAAAAATGGAGGCTCTAGCCCCTTCCAGAGCTGAGATATCGAAACTCAAAAATTCGGCCCGAAAAAAAAACGACAGTGGTACCCCTTACGTTTTTTTTTTTGGGCGAAAAATTAAGTTTCTCCAATCTTCCCAATTTCTGATAGAGGGCCATGAGACTTAGACCTGAGTGCAAAAATGGAGGCTCTAGCCCCTTCCTGAGCTGAGATATTGAAACTCAAAAATTTGGCCCGAAAAAAAAAACGACAGTGGTACCCCTTACGTTTTTTTTTTTGGGCGAAAAATTAAGTTTCTCCAATCTTCCCAAATTATGATAGAGGGCCATGAGACTTAGACCTGAGTGCAAAAATGGAGGCTCTAGCCCCTTCCAGAGCTGAGATATCGAAACTCAAAAATTCGGCCCGAAAAAAAAACGACAGTGGTACCCCTTACGTTTTTTTTTTTGGGCAAAAAATTAAGTTTCTCCAATCTTCCCAAATTCTGATAGAGGGCCATGAGACTTAGACCTGAGTGCAAAAATGGAGGCTCTAGCCCCTTCCAGAGCTGAGATATCGAAACTCAAAAATTCGGCCCGAAAAAAAAACGACAGTGGTACCCCTTACGTTTTTTTTTTTGGGCGAAAAATTAAGTTTCTCCAATCTTCCCAATTTCTGATAGAGGGCCATGAGACTTAGACCTGAGTGCAAAAATGGAGGCTCTAGCCCCTTCCTGAGCTGAGATATTGAAACTCAAAAATTTGGCCCGAAAAAAAAACGACAGTGGTACCCCTTACGTTTTTTTTTTTGGGCGAAAAATTAAGTTTCTCCAATCTTCCCAAATTATGATAGAGGGCCATGAGACTTAGACCTGAGTGCAAAAATGGAGGCTCTAGCCCCTTCCAGAGCTGAGATATCGAAACTCAAAAATTCGGCCCGAAAAAAAAACGACAGTGGTACCCCCTTACGTTTTTTTTTTTGGGCAAAAAATTAAGTTTCTCCAATCTTCCCAAATTCTGATAGAGGGCCATGAGACTTAGACCTGAGTGCAAAAATGGAGGCTCTAGCCCCTTCCAGAGCTGAGATATCGAAACTCAAAAATTCGGCCCGAAAAAAAAACGACAGTGGTACCCCTTACGTTTTTTTTTTTGGGCGAAAAATTAAGTTTCTCCAATCTTCCCAATTTCTGATAGAGGGCCATGAGACTTAGACCTGAGTGCAAAAATGGAGGCTCTAGCCCCTTCCAGAGCTGAGATATTGAAACTCAAAAATTCGGCCCGAAAAAAAAACGACAGTGGTACCCCTTACGTTTTTTTTTTGGGCGAAAAATTAAGTTTCTCCAATCTTCCCAAATTATGATAGAGGGCCATGAGACTTAGACCTGAGTGCAAAAATGGAGGCTCTAGCCCCTTCCAGAGCTGAGATATCGAAACTCAAAAATTCGGCCCGAAAAAAAAACGACAGTGGTACCCCTTACGTTTTTTTTTTTTGGGCAAAAAATTAAGTTTCTCCCATCTTCCCAAATTCTGATAGAGGGCCATGAGACTTAGACCTGAGTGCAAAAATGGAGGCTCTAGCCCCTTCCAGAGCTGAGATATCGAAACTCAAAAATTTGGCCCGAAAAAAAAAACGACAGTGGTACCCCTTACGTTTTTTTTTTTTTGGGCAAAAAATTAAGTTTCTCCAATCTTCCCAAATTCTGATAGAGGGCCATGAGACTTAGACCTGAGTGCAAAAATGGAGGCTCTAGCCCCTTCCAGAGCTGAGATATCGAAACTCAAAAATTCGGCCCGAAAAAAAAACGACAGTGGTACCCCTTACGTTTTTTTTTTTTGGGGCGAAAAATTGAGTTTCTCCAATCTTCCCAAATTCTGATAGAGGGCCATGAGACTTAGACCTGAGTGCAAAAATGGAGGCTCTAGCCCCTTCCAGAGCTGAGATATCGAAACTCAAAAATTCGGCCCGAAAAAAAAACGACAGTGGTACCCCTTACGTTTTTTTTTTTTGGGGCGAAAAATTAAGTTTCTCCAATCTTCCCAATTTCTGATAGAGGGCCATGAGACTTAGACCTGAGTGCAAAAATGGAGGCTCTAGCCCCTTCCTGAGCTGAGATATTGAAACTCAAAAATTTGGCCCGAAAAAAAAAACGACAGTGGTACCCCTTACGTTTTTTTTTTTGGGCGAAAAATTAAGTCTCTCCAATCTTCCCAAATTATGATAGAGGGCCATGAGACTTAGACCTGAGTGCAAAAATGGAGGCTCTAGCCCCTTCCAGAGCTGAGATATCGAAACTCAAAAATTCGGCCCGAAAAAAAAACGACAGTGGTACCCCTTACGTTTTTTTTTTTTGGGCAAAAAATTAAGTTTCTCCAATCTTCCCAAATTCTGATAGAGGGCCATGAGACTTAGACCTGAGTGCAAAAATGGAGGCTCTAGCCCCTTCCAGAGCTGAGATATTGAAACTCAAAAATTCGGCCCGAAAAAAAAACGACAGTGGTACCCCTTACGTTTTTTTTTTTGGGCGAAAAATTAAGTTTCTCCAATCTTCCCAAATTATGATAGAGGGCCATGAGACTTAGACCTGAGTGCAAAAATGGAGGCTCTAGCCCCTTCCAGAGCTGAGATATCGAAACTCAAAAATTCGGCCCGAAAAAAAAACGACAGTGGTACCCCTTACGTTTTTTTTTTTTGGGCAAAAAATTAAGTTTCTCCAATCTTCCCAAATTCTGATAGAGGGCCATGAGACTTAGACCTGAGTGCAAAAATGGAGGCTCTAGCCCCTTCCAGAGCTGAGATATCGAAACTCAAAAATTCGGCCCGAAAAAAAAACGACAGTGGTACCCCTTACGTTTTTTTTTTTGGGCAAAAAATTAAGTTTCTCCAATCTTCCCAAATTATGATAGAGGGCCATGAGACTTAGACCTGAGTGCAAAAATGGAGGCTCTAGCCCCTTCCAGAGCTGAGATATCGAAACTCAAAAATTCGGCCCGAAAAAAAAACGACAGTGGTACCCCTTACGTTTTTTTTTTTTGGGCAAAAAATTAAGTTTCTCCAATCTTCCCAAATTCTGATAGAGGGCCATGAGACTTAGACCTGAGTGCAAAAATGGAGGCTCTAGCCCCTTCCTGAGCTGAGATATTGAAACTCAAAAATTTGGCCCGAAAAAAAAAAACGACAGTGGTACCCCTTACGTTTTTTTTTTTTTTGGGCGAAAAATTAAGTTTCTCCAATCTTCCCAAATTATGATAGAGGGCCATGAGACTTAGACCTGAGTGCAAAAATGGAGGCTCTAGCCCCTTCCAGAGCTGAGATATCGAAACTCAAAAATTCGGCCCGAAAAAAAAATGACAGTGGTACCCCTTACGTTTTTTTTTTGGGCAAAAAATTAAGTTTCTCCAATCTTCCCAAATTCTGATAGAGGGCCATGAGACTTAGACCTGAGTGCAAAAATGGAGGCTCTAGCCCCTTCCAGAGCTGAGATATCGAAACTCAAAAATTCGGCCCGAAAAAAAAACGACAGTGGTACCCCTTACGTTTTTTTTTTTGGGCGAAAAATTAAGTTTCTCCAATCTTCCCAATTTCTGATAGAGGGCCATGAGACTTAGACCTGAGTGCAAAAATGGAGGCTCTAGCCCCTTCCTGAGCTGAGATATTGAAACTCAAAAATTTGGCCCGAAAAAAAAAACGACAGTGGTACCCCTTACGTTTTTTTTTTTTGGGCGAAAAATTAAGTTTCTCCAATCTTCCCAAATTATGATAGAGGGCCATGAGACTTAGACCTGAGTGCAAAAATGGAGGCTCTAGCCCCTTCCAGAGCTGAGATATCGAAACTCAAAAATTCGGCCCGAAAAAAAAACGACAGTGGTACCCCTTACGTTTTTTTTTTTGGGCAAAAAATTAAGTTTCTCCAATCTTCCCAAATTCTGATAGAGGGCCATGAGACTTAGACCTGAGTGCAAAAATGGAGGCTCTAGCCCCTTCCAGAGCTGAGATATCGAAACTCAAAAATTCGGCCCGAAAAAAAAACGACAGTGGTACCCCTTACGTTTTTTTTTTTGGGCGAAAAATTAAGTTTCTCCAATCTTCCCAATTTCTGATAGAGGGCCATGAGACTTAGACCTGAGTGCAAAAATGGAGGCTCTAGCCCCTTCCAGAGCTGAGATATTGAAACTCAAAAATTCGGCCCGAAAAAAAAACGACAGTGGTACCCCTTACGTTTTTTTTTTGGGGCGAAAAATTAAGTTTCTCCAATCTTCCCAAATTATGATATAGGGCCATGAGACTTAGACCTGAGTGCAAAAATGGAGGCTCTAGCCCCTTCCAGAGCTGAGATATCGAAACTCAAAAATTCGGCCCGAAAAAAAAACGACAGTGGTACCCCTTACGTTTTTTTTTTTTGGGCAAAAAATTAAGTTTCTCCAATCTTCCCAAATTATGATAGAGGGCCATGAGACTTAGACCTGAGTGCAAAAATGGAGGCTCTAGCCCCTTCCAGAGCTGAGATATCGAAACTCAAAAATTCGGCCCGAAAAAAAAACGACAGTGGTACCCCTTACGTTTTTTTTTTTGGGCGAAAAATTAAGTTTCTCCAATCTTCCCAATTTCTGATAGAGGGCCACGAGACTTAGACCTGAGTGCAAAAATGGAGGCTCTAGCCCCTTCCTGAGCTGAGATATTGAAACTCAAAAATTTGGCCCGAAAAAAAACCGACAGTGGTACCCCTTACGTTTTTTTTTTTGGGCGAAAAATTAAGTTTCTCCAATCTTCCCAAATTATGATAGAGGGCCATGAGACTTAGACCTGAGTGCAAAAATGGAGGCTCTAGCCCCTTCCAGAGCTGAGATATCGAAACTCAAAAATTCGTCCCGAAAAAAAAACGACAGTGGTACCACTTACGTTTTTTTTTTTGGGCAAAAAATTAAGTTTCTCCAATCTTCCCAAATTCTGATAGAGGGCCATGAGACTTAGACCTGAGTGCAAAAATGGAGGCTCTAGCCCCTTCCAGAGCTGAGATATCGAAACTCAAAAATTCGGCCCGAAAAAAAAACGACAGTGGTACCCCTTAGGTTTTTTTTTTTGGGCGAAAAATTAAGTTTCTCCAATCTTCCCAATTTCTGATAGAGGGCCATGAGACTTAGACCTGAGTGCAAAAATGGAGGCTCTAGCCCCTTCCAGAGCTGAGATATTGAAACTCAAAAATTTGGCCCGAAAAAAAAAACGACAGTGGTACCCCTTACGTTTTTTTTTTTGGGCAAAAAATTAAGTTTCTCCAATCTTCCCAAATTATGATAGAGGGCCATGAGACTTAGACCTGAGTGCAAAAATGGAGGCTCTAGCCCCTTCCAGAGCTGAGATATCGAAACTCAAAAATTCGGCCCGAAAAAAAAACGACAGTGGTACCCCTTACGTTTTTTTTTTTGGGCAAAAAATTAAGTTTCTCCAATCTTCCCAAATTCTGATAGAGGGCCATGAGACTTAGACCTGAGTGCAAAAATGGAGGCTCTAGCCCCTTCCTGAGCTGAGATATTGAAACTCAAAAATTTGGCCCGAAAAAAAAACGACAGTGGTACCCCTTACGTTTTTTTTTTTGGGCGAAAAATTAAGTTTCTCCAATCTTCCCAAATTATGATAGAGGGCCATGAGACTTAGACCTGAGTGCAAAAATGGAGGCTCTAGCCCCTTCCAGAGCTGAGATATCGAAACTCAAAAATTCGGCCCGAAAAAAAAAACGACAGTGAAACCCCTTACGTTTTTTTTTTTGGGCAAAAAATTAAGTTTCTCCAATCTTCCCAAATTCTGATAGAGGGCCATGAGACTTAGACCTGAGTGCAAAAATGGAGGCTCTAGCCCCTTCCAGAGCTGAGATATCGAAACTCAAAAATTCGGCCCGAAAAAAAAACGACAGTGGTACCCCTTACGTTTTTTTTTTTGGGCGAAAAATTAAGTTTCTCCAATCTTCCCAATTTCTGATAGAGGGCCATGAGACTTAGACCTGAGTGCAAAAATGGAGGCTCTAGCCCCTTCCTGAGCTGAGATATTGAAACTCAAAAATTTGGCCCGAAAAAAAAACGACAGTGGTACCCCTTACGTTTTTTTTTTTGGGCGAAAAATTAAGTTTCTCCAATCTTCCCAAATTATGATAGAGGGCCATGAGACTTAGACCTGAGTGCAAAAATGGAGGCTCTAGCCCCTTCCAGAGCTGAGATATCGAAACTCAAAAATTCGGCCCGAAAAAAAAACGACAGTGGTACCCCTTACGTTTTTTTTTTTGGGGCAAAAAATTAAGTTTCTCCAATCTTCCCAAATTCTGATAGAGGGCCATGAGACTTAGACCTGAGTGCAAAAATGGAGGCTCTAGCCCCTTCCTGAGCTGAGATATTGAAACTCAAAAATTTGGCCCGAAAAAAAAACGACAGTGGTACCCCTTACGTTTTTTTTTTTGGGCGAAAAATTAAGTTTCTCCAATCTTCCCAAATTATGATAGAGGGCCATGAGACTTAGACCTGAGTGCAAAAATGGAGGCTCTAGCCCCTTCCAGAGCTGAGATATCGAAACTCAAAAATTCGGCCCGAAAAAAAAACGACAGTGGTACCCCTTACGTTTTTTTTTTTTGGGCAAAAAATTAAGTTTCTCCAATCTTCCCAAATTCTGATAGAGGGCCATGCGACTTAGACCTGAGTGCAAAAATGGAGGCTCTAGCCCCTTCCAGAGCTGAGATATCGAAACTCAAAAATTCGGCCCGAAAAAAAAAACGACAGTGGTACCCCTTACGTTTTTTTTTTTGGGCGAAAAATTAAGTTTCTCCAATCTTCCCAATTTCTGATAGAGGGCCATGAGACTTAGACCTGAGTGCAAAAATGGAGGCTCTAGCCCCTTCCTGAGCTGAGATATTGAAACTCAAAAATTTGGCCCGAAAAAAAAACGACAGTGGTACCCCTTACGTTTTTTTTTTTTGGGCGAAAAATTAAGTTTCTCCAATCTTCCCAAATTATGATAGAGGGCCATGAGACTTAGACCTGAGTGCAAAAATGGAGGCTCTAGCCCCTTCCAGAGCTGAGATATCGAAACTCAAAAATTCGGCCCGAAAAAAAAACGACAGTGGTACCCCTTACGTTTTTTTTTTTGGGCAAAAAATTAAGTTTCTCCAATCTTCCCAAATTCTGATAGAGGGCCATGAGACTTAGACCTGAGTGCAAAAATGGAGGCTCTAGCCCCTTCCAGAGCTGAGATATTGAAACTCAAAAATTCGGCCCGAAAAAAAAAACGACAGTGGTACCCCTTACGTTTTTTTTTTTGGGCGAAAAATTAAGTTTCTCCAATCTTCCCAAATTATGATAGAGGGCCATGAGACTTAGACCTGAGTGCAAAAATGGAGGCTCTAGCCCCTTCCAGAGCTGAGATATCGAAACTCAAAAATTCGGCCCGAAAAAAAAACGACAGTGGTACCCCTTACGGTTTTTTTTTTTTGGGCAAAAAATTAAGTTTCTCCAATCTTCCCAAATTCTGATAGAGGGCCATGAGACTTAGACCTGAGTGCAAAAATGGAGGCTCTAGCCCCTTCCAGAGCTGAGATATCGAAACTCAAAAATTTGGCCCGAAAAAAAAACGTCAGTGGTACCCCTTACGTTTTTTTTTTTTGGGCAAAAAATTAAGTTTCTCCAATCTTCCCAAATTCTGATAGAGGGCCATGAGACTTAGACCTGAGTGCAAAAATGGAGGCTCTAGCCCCTTCCAGAGCTGAGATATCGAAACTCAAAAATTCGGCCCGAAAAAAAAAAACGACAGTGGTACCCCTTACGTTTTTTTTTTTTTGGGGCGAAAAATTAAGTTTCTCCAATCTTCCCAAATTCTGATGGAGGGCCATGAGACTTAGACCTGAGTGCAAAAATGGAGGCTCTAGCCCCTTCCTGAGCTGAGATATTGAAACTCAAAAATTTGGCCCGAAAAAAAAACGACAGTGGTACCCCTTACGTTTTTTTTTTTGGGCGAAAAATTAAGTTTCTCCAATCTTCCCAAATTATGATAGAGGGCCATGAGACTTAGACCTGAGTGCAAAAATGGAGGCTCTAGCCCCTTCCAGAGCTGAGATATCGAAACTCAAAAATTCGGCCCGAAAAAAAAACGACAGTGGTACCCCTTACGTTTTTTTTTTGGGGCGAAAAATTAAGTTTCTCCAATCTTCCCAATTTCTGATAGAGGGCCATGAGACTTAGACCTGAGTGCAAAAATGGAGGCTCTAGCCCCTTCCTGAGCTGAGATATTGAAACTCAAAAATTTGGCCCGAAAAAAAAACGACAGTGGTACCCCTTACGTTTTTTTTTTTGGGCGAAAAATTAAGTTTCTCCAATCTTCCCAAATTATGATAGAGGGCCATGAGACTTAGACCTGAGTGCAAAAATGGAGGCTCTAGCCCCTTCCAGAGCTGAGATATCGAAACTCAAAAATTCGGCCCGAAAAAAAAACGACAGTGGTACCCCTTACGTTTTTTTTTTTGGGCAAAAAATTAAGTTTCTCCAATCTTCCCAAATTCTGATAGAGGGCCATGAGACTTAGACCTGAGTGCAAAAATGGAGGCTCTAGCCCCTTCCTGAGCTGAGATATTGAAACTCAAAAATTTGGCCCGAAAAAAAAACGACAGTGGTACCCCTTACGTTTTTTTTTTTGGGCGAAAAATTAAGTTTCTCCAATCTTCCCAAATTATGATAGAGGGCCATGAGACTTAGACCTGAGTGCAAAAATGGAGGCTCTAGCCCCTTCCAGAGCTGAGATATCGAAACTCAAAAATTCGGCCCGAAAAAAAAACGACAGTGGTACCCCTTACGTTTTTTTTTTTGGGCAAAAAATTAAGTTTCTCCAATCTTCCCAAATTCTGATAGAGGTCCATGCGACTTAGACCTGAGTGCAAAAATGGAGGCTCTAGCCCCTTCCAGAGCTGAGATATTGAAACTCAAAAATTTGGCCCGAAAAAAAAACGACAGTGGTACCCCTTACGTTTTTTTTTTGGGCGAAAAATTAAGTTTCTCCAATCTTCCCAAATTATGATAGAGGGCCATGAGACTTAGACCTGAGTGCAAAAATGGAGGCTCTAGCCCCTTCCAGAGCTGAGATATCGAAACTCAAAAATTCGGCCCGAAAAAAAAACGACAGTGGTACCCCTTACGTTTTTTTTTTTCGGGCAAAAAATTAAGTTTCTCCAATCTTCCCAAATTCTGATAGAGGGCCATGAGACTTAGACCTGAGTGCAAAAATGGAGGCTCTAGCCCCTTCCAGAGCTGAGATATTGAAACTCAAAAATTCGGCCCGAAAAAAAAAACGACAGTGGTACCCCTTACGTTTTTTTTTTTGGGGGGCGAAAAATTAAGTTTCTCCAATCTTCCCAAATTATGATGGAGGGCCATGAGACTTAGACCTGAGTGCAAAAATGGAGGCTCTAGCCCCTTCCTGAGCTGAGATATTGAAACTCAAAAATTTGGCCCGAAAAAAAAACGACAGTGGTACCCCTTACGTTTTTTTTTTTGGGCGAAAAATTAAGTTTCTCCAATCTTCCCAAATTATGATAGAGGGCCATGAGACTTAGACCTGAGTGCAAAAATGGAGGCTCTAGCCCCTTCCAGAGCTGAGATATCGAAACTCAAAAATTCGGCCCGAAAAAAAAACGACAGTGGTACCCCTTACGTTTTTTTTTTTGGGCGAAAAATTAAGTTTCTCCAATCTTCCCAATTTCTGATAGAGGGCCATGAGACTTAGACCTGAGTGCAAAAATGGAGGCTCTAGCCCCTTCCTGAGCTGAGATATTGAAACTCAAAAATTTGGCCCGAAAAAAAAACGACAGTGGTACCCCTTACGTTTTTTTTTTTGGGCGAAAAATTAAGTTTCTCCAATCTTCCCAAATTATGATAGAGGGCCATGAGACTTAGACCTGAGTGCAAAAATGGAGGCTCTAGCCCCTTCCAGAGCTGAGATATCGAAACTCAAAAATTCGGCCCGAAAAAAAAACGACAGTGGTACCCCTTACGTTTTTTTTTTTGGGCGAAAAATTAAGTTTCTCCAATCTTCCCAAATTATGATAGAGGGCCATGAGACTTAGACCTGAGTGCAAAAATGGAGGCTCTAGCCCCTTCCAGAGCTGAGATATCGAAACTCAAAAATTCGGCCCGAAAAAAAAACGACAGTGGTACCCCTTACGTTTTTTTTTTTGGGCAAAAAATTAAGTTTCTCCAATCTTCCCAAATTCTGATAGAGGGCCATGAGACTTAGACCTGAGTGCAAAAATGGAGGCTCTAGCCCCTTCCAGAGCTGAGATATCGAAACTCAAAAATTCGGCCCGAAAAAAAAACGACAGTGGTACCCCTTAGGTTTTTTTTTTTGGGCGAAAAATTAAGTTTCTCCAATCTTCCCAAATTATAATAGAGGGCCATGAGACTTAGACCTGAGTGCAAAAATGGAGGCTCTAGCCCCTTCCAGAGCTGAGATATCGAAACTCAAAAATTCGGCCCGAAAAAAAAAACGACAGTGGTACCCCTTACGTTTTTTTTTTTGGGCGAAAAATTAAGTTTCTCCAATCTTCCCAATTTCTGATAGAGGGCCATGAGACTTAGACCTGAGTGCAAAAATGGAGGCTCTAGCCCCTTCCTGAGCTGAGATATTGAAACTCAAAAATTTGGCCCGAAAAAAAAACGACAGTGGTACCCCTTACGTTTTTTTTTTTGGGCGAAAAATTAAGTCTCTCCAATCTTCCCAAATTATGATAGAGGGCCATGAGACTTAGACATGAGTGCAAAAATGGAGGCTCTAGCCCCTTCCAGAGCTGAGATATCGAAACTCAAAAATTCGGCCCGAAAAAAAAACGACAGTGGTACCCCTTACGTTTTTTTTTTTGGGCAAAAAATTAAGTTTCTCCAATCTTCCCAAATTCTGATAGAGGGCCATGAGACTTAGACCTGAGTGCAAAAATGGAGGCTCTAGCCCCTTCCAGAGCTGAGATATTGAAACTCAAAAATTCGGCCCGAAAAAAAAACGACAGTGGTACCCCTTACGTTTTTTTTTTTGGGCGAAAAATTAAGTTTCTCCAATCTTCCCAAATTATGATAGAGGGCCATGAGACTTAGACCTGAGTGCAAAAATGGAGGCTCTAGCCCCTTCCAGAGCTGAGATATCGAAACTCAAAAATTCGGCCCGAAAAAAAAACGACAGTGGTACCCCTTACGTTTTTTTTTTTGGGCAAAAAATTAAGTTTCTCCAATCTTCCCAAATTCTGATAGAGGGCCATGAGACTTAGACCTGAGTGCAAAAATGGAGGCTCTAGCCCCTTCCAGAGCTGAGATATCGAAACTCAAAAATTCGGCCCGAAAAAAAAACGACAGTGGTACCCCTTACGTTTTTTTTTTTGGGCGAAAAATTAAGTTTCTCCAATCTTCCCAAATTATGATAGAGGGCCATGAGACTTAGACCTGAGTGCAAAAATGGAGGCTCTAGCCCCTTCCTGAGCTGAGATATTGAAACTCAAAAATTTGGCCCGAAAAAAAAACGACAGTGGTACCCCTTACGTTTTTTTTTTTGGGCGAAAAATTAAGTTTCTCCAATCTTCCCAAATTATGATAGAGGGCCATGAGACTTAGACCTGAGTGCAAAAATGGAGGCTCTAGCCCCTTCCAGAGCTGAGATATCGAAACTCAAAAATTCGGCCCGAAAAAAAAACGACAGTGGTACCCCTTACGTTTTTTTTTTTGGGCAAAAAATTAAGTTTCTCCAATCTTCCCAAATTCTGATAGAGGGCCATGAGACTTAGACCTGAGTGCAAAAATGGAGGCTCTAGTCCCTTCCTGAGCTGAGATATTGAAACTCAAAAATTTGGCCCGAAAAAAAAAAACGACAGTGGTACCCCTTACGTTTTTTTTTTTTTGGGCGAAAAATTAAGTTTCTCCAATCTTCCCAAATTATGATAGAGGGCCATGAGACTTAGACCTGAGTGCAAAAATGGAGGCTCTAGCCCCTTCCAGAGCTGAGATATCGAAACTCAAAAATTCGGCCCGAAAAAAAAATGACAGTGGTACCCCTTACGTTTTTTTTTTTGGGCAAAAAATTAAGTTTCTCCAATCTTCCCAAATTCTGATAGAGGGCCATGAGACTTAGACCTGAGTGCAAAAATGGAGGCTCTAGCCCCTTCCAGAGCTGAGATATCGAAACTCAAAAATTCGGCCCGAAAAAAAAACGACAGTGGTACCCCTTACGTTTTTTTTTTTGGGCGAAAAATTAAGTTTCTCCAATCTTCACAATTTCTGATAGAGGGCCATGAGACTTAGACCTGAGTGCAAAAATGGAGGCTCTAGCCCCTTCCTGAGCTGAGATATTGAAACTCAAAAATTTGGCCCGAAAAAAAAACGACAGTGGTACCCCTTACGTTTTTTTTTTTGGGCGAAAAATTAAGTTTCTCCAATCTTCCCAAATTATGATAGAGGGCCATGAGACTTAGACCTGAGTGCAAAAATGGAGGCTCTAGCCCCTTCCAGAGCTGAGATATCGAAACTCAAAAATTCGGCCCGAAAAAAAAACGACAGTGGTACCCCTTACGTTTTTTTTTTTGGGCCAAAAATTAAGTTTCTCCAATCTTCACAAATTCTGATAGAGGGCCATGAGACTTAGACCTGAGTGCAAAAATGGAGGCTCTAGCCCCTTCCAGAGCTGAGATATCGAAACTCAAAAATTCGGCCCGAAAAAAAAACGACAGTGGTACCCCTTACGTTTTTTTTTTTGGGCGAAAAATTAAGTTTCTCCAATCTTCCCAATTTCTGATAGAGGGCCATGAGACTTAGACCTGAGTGCAAAAATGGAGGCTCTAGCCCCTTCCAGAGCTGAGATATTGAAACTCAAAAATTCGGCCCGAAAAAAAAACGACAGTGGTACCCCTTACGTTTTTTTTTTGGGGCGAAAAATTAAGTTTCTCCAATCTTCCCAAATTATGATATAGGGCCATGAGACTTAGACCTGAGTGCAAAAATGGAGGCTCTAGCCCCTTCCAGAGCTGAGATATCGAAACTCAAAAATTCGGCCCGAAAAAAAAAACGACAGTGGTACCCCTTACGTTTTTTTTTTTTGGGCAAAAAATTAAGTTTCTCCAATCTTCCCAAATTATGATAGAGGGCCATGAGACTTAGACCTGAGTGCAAAAATGGAGGCTCTAGCCCCTTCCAGAGCTGAGATATCGAAACTCAAAAATTCGGCCCGAAAAAAAAAACGACAGTGGTACCCCTTACGTTTTTTTTTTGGGTGAAAAATTAAGTTTCTCCAATCTTCCCAAATTCTGATAGAGGGCCATGAGACTTAGACCTGAGTGCAAAAATGGAGGCTCTAGCCCCTTCCAGAGCTGAGATATCGAAACTCAAAAATTCGGCCCGAAAAAAAAAACGACAGTGGTACCCCTTACGTTTTTTTTTTGGGCGAAAAATTACGTTTCTCCAATCTTCCCAAATTCTGATAGAGGGCCATGAGACTTAGACCTGAGTGCAAAAATGGAGGCTCTAGCCCCTTCCAGAGCTGACATATCGAAACTCAAAAATTCAGCCCGAAAAAAAAAACGACAGTGGTACCCCTTACGTTTTTTTTTTGGGCGAAAAATTAAGTTTCTCCAATCTTCCCAAATTCTGATAGAGGGCCATGAGACTTAGACCTGAGTGCAAAAATGGAGGCTCTAGCCCCTTCCAGAACTGAGATATCGAAACTCAAAAATTCGGCCCGAAAAAAAAAAACGACATTGGTACCCCTTACGTTTTCTTTTTTGGGCGAAAAATTGAGTTTCTCCAATCTTCCCAAATTCTGATAGAGGGCCATGAGACTTAGACCTGAGTGCAAAAATGGAGGCTCTAGCCCCTTCCAGAGCTGAGATATCGAAACTCAAAAATTCGCCCGAAAAAAAAAAGACAGTGGTACCCCTTACGTTTTTTTTTTTGGGCTAAAAATTAAGTTTCTCCAATCTTCCCAAATTCTGATAGAGGGCCATGAGACTTAGACCTGAGTGCAAAAATGGAGGCTCTAGCCCCTTCCAGAGCTGAGATATCGAAACTCAAAAATTCGGCCCGAAAAAAAAACGACAGTGGTACCCCTTACGTTTTTTTTTTTGGGCGAAAAATTAAGTTTCTCCAATCTTCCCAAATTATGATAGAGGGCCATGAGACTTAGACCTGAGTGCAAAAATGGAGGCTCTAGCCCCTTCCAGAGCTGAGATATCGAAACTCAAAAATTCGGCCCGAAAAAAAAAACGACAGTGGTACCCCTTACGTTTTTTTTTTTTGGGCAAAAAATTAAGTTTCTCCAATCTTCCCAAATTCTGATAGAGGGCCATGAGACTTAGACCTGAGTGCAAAAATGGAGGCTCTAGCCCCTTCCAGAGCTGAGATATCGAAACTCAAAAATTCGGCCCGAAAAAAAAACGACAGTGGTACCCCTTACGTTTTTTTTTTTGGGCGAAAAATTAAGTTTCTCCAATCTTCCCAATTTCTGATAGAGGGCCATGAGACTTAGACCTGAGTGCAAAAATGGAGGCTCTAGCCCCTTCCTGAGCTGAGATATTGAAACTCAAAAATTTGGCCCGAAAAAAAAACGACAGTGGTACCCCTTACGTTTTTTTTTTTGGGCGAAAAATTAAGTTTCTCCAATCTTCCCAAATTATGATAGAGGGCCATGAGACTTAGACCTGAGTGCAAAAATGGAGGCTCTAGCCCCTTCCAGAGCTGAGATATCGAAACTCAAAAATTCGGCCCGAAAAAAAAACGACAGTGGTACCCCTTACGTTTTTTTTTTTGGGCAAAAAATTAAGTTTCTCCAATCTTCCCAAATTCTGATAGAGGGCCATGAGACTTAGACCTGAGTGCAAAAATGGAGGCTCTAGCCCCTTCCAGAGCTGAGATATCGAAACTCAAAAATTCGGCCCGAAAAAAAAACGACAGTGGTACCCCTTACGTTTTTTTTTTTTGGGCGAAAAATTAAGTTTCTCCAATCTTCCCAATTTCTGATAGAGGGCCATGAGACTTAGACCTGAGTGCAAAAATGGAGGCTCTAGCCCCTTCCTGAGCTGAGATATTGAAACTCAAAAATTTGGCCCGAAAAAAAAAACGACAGTGGTACCCCTTACGTTTTTTTTTTTTGGGCGAAAAATTAAGTTTCTCCAATCTTCCCAAATTATGATAGAGGGCCATGAGACTTAGACCTGAGTGCAAAAATGGAGGCTCTAGCCCCTTCCAGAGCTGAGATATCGAAACTCAAAAATTCGGCCCGAAAAAAAAAACGACAGTGGTACCCCTTACGTTTTTTTTTTTGGGGCAAAAAATTAAGTTTCTCCAATCTTCCCAAATTCTGATAGAGGGCCATGAGACTTGAGTGCAAAAATGGAGGCTCTAGCCCCTTCCAGAGCTGAGATATCGAAACTCAAAAATTCGGCCCGAAAAAAAAACGACAGTGGTACCCCTTACGTTTTTTTTTTTGGGCGAAAAATTAAGTTTCTCCAATCTTCCCAAATTCTGATAGAGGGCCATGAGACTTAGACCTGAGTGCAAAAATGGAGGCTCTAGCCCCTTCCAGAGCTGAGATGTCGAAACTCAAAAATTCGGCCCAAAAAAAAAACGACAGTGGTACCCCTTACGTTTTTTTTTTTTGGGCGAAAAATTAAGTTTCTCCAATCTTCCCAAATTCTGATAGAGGGCCATGAGACTTAGACCTGAGTGCAAAAATGGAGGCTCTAGCCCCTTCCACAGCTGAGATATTGAGACTCAAAAATTCGACCCGAAAAAAAAAACCGACAGTGGTACCCCTTACGTTTTTTTTTGGGGGGGCGAAAAATTAAGTTTCTCCAATCTTCCCAAATTCTGATAGAGGGCCATGAGACTTAGACCTGAGTGCAAAAATGGAGGCTCTAGCCCCTTCCAGAGCTGAGATATCGAAACTCAAAAATTCGGCCCAAAAAAAAAACGACAGTGGTACCCCTTACGTTTTTTTTTTTTTGGGCGAAAAATTAAGTTTCTCCAATCTTCCCAAATTCTGATAGAGGGCCATGAGACTTAGACCTGAGTGCAAAAATGGAGGCTCTAGCCCCTTCCACAGCTGAGATATTGAAACTCAAAAATTCGGCCCGAAAAAAAAAACGACAGTGGTACCCCTTACGTTTTTTTTGGGGGGGCGAAAAATTAAGTTTCTCCAATCTTCCCAAATTCTGATAGAGGGCCATGAGACTTAGACCTGAGTGCAAAAATGGAGGCTCTAGCCCCTTCCTGAGCTGAGATATTGAAACTCAAAAATTTGGCCCGAAAAAAAAACGACAGTGGTACCCCTTACGTTTTTTTTTTGGGCTAAAAATTAAGTTTCTCCAATCTTCCCAAATTCTGATAGAGGGCCATGAGACTTAGACCTGAGTGCAAAAATGGAGGCTCTAGCCCCTTCCAGAGCTGAGATATCGAAACTCAAAAATTCGGCCCGAAAAAAAAACGACAGTGGTACCCCTTACGTTTTTTTTTTGGGCGAAAAATTAAGTTTCTCCAATCTTCCCAAATTCTGATAGAGGGCCATGAGACTTAGACCTGAGTGCAAAAATGGAGGCTCTAGCCCCTTCCAGAGCTGAGATATCGAAACTCAAAAATTCGGCCCGAAAAAAAAAAAAAACGACAGTGGTACCCCTTACGTTTTTTTTTTTGGGCGAAAAATTAAGTTTCTCCAATCTTCCCAAATTCTGATAGAGGGCCATGAGACTTAGACCTGAGTGCAAAAATGGAGGCTCTAGCCCCTTCCTGAGCTGAGATATTGAAACTCAAAAATTTGGCCCGAAAAAAAAACGACAGTGGTACCCCTTACGTTTTTTTTTTTGGGCGAAAAATTAAGTTTCTCCAATCTTCCCAAATTATGATAGAGGGCCATGAGACTTAGACCTGAGTGCAAAAATGGAGGCTCTAGCCCCTTCCAGAGCTGAGATATCGAAACTCAAAAATTCGGCCCGAAAAAAAAAACGACAGTGGTACCCCTTACGTTTTTTTTTTTGGGCGAAAAATTAAGTTTCTCCAATCTTCCCAATTTCTGATAGAGGGCCATGAGACTTAGACCTGAGTGCAAAAATGGAGGCTCTAGCCCCTTCCTGAGCTGAGATATTGAAACTCAAAAATTTGGCCCGAAAAAAAAACGACAGTGGTACCCCTTACGTTTTTTTTTTTGGGCGAAAAATTAAGTTTCTCCAATCTTCCCAAATTATGATAGAGGGCCATGAGACTTAGACCTGAGTGCAAAAATGGAGGCTCTAGCCCCTTCCAGAGCTGAGATATCGAAACTCAAAAATTCGGCCCGAAAAAAAAACGACAGTGGTACCCCTTACGTTTTTTTTTTGGGCAAAAAATTAAGTTTCTCCAATCTTCCCAAATTCTGATAGAGGGCCATGAGACTTAGACCTGAGTGCAAAAATGGAGGCTCTTGCCCCTTCCAGAGCTGAGATATCGAAACTCAAAAATTCGGCCCGAAAAAAAAACGACAGTGGTACCCCTTACGTTTTTTTTTTTTGGGCGAAAAATTAAGTTTCTCCAATCTTCCCAATTTCTGATAGAGGGCCATGAGACTTAGACCTGAGTGCAAAAATGGAGGCTCTAGCCCCTTCCAGAGCTGAGATATTGAAACTCAAAAATTCGGCCCGAAAAAAAAACGACAGTGGTACCCCTTACGTTTTTTTTTTTTGGGCGAAAAATTAAGTTTCTCCAATCTTCCCAATTTCTGATAGAGGGCCATGAGACTTAGACCTGAGTGCAAAAATGGAGGCTCTAGCCCCTTCCAGAGCTGAGATATCGAAACTCAAAAATTCGGCCCGAAAAAAAAACGACAGTGGTACCCCTTACGTTTTTTTTTTTTGGGCAAAAAATTAAGTTTCTCCAATCTTCCCAAATTCTGATAGAGGGCCATGAGACTTAGACCTGAGTGCAAAAATGGAGGCTCTAGCCCCTTCCAGAGATGAGATATCGAAACTCAAAAATTTGGCCAACAAAAAAAAACGACAGTGGTACCCCTTACGTTTTTTTTTTTGGGCAAAAAATTAAGTTTCTCCAATCTTCCCAAATTCTGATAGAGGGCCATGAGACTTAGACCTGAGTGCAAAAATGGAGGCTCTAGCCCCTTCCAGAGCTGAGATATCGAAACTCAAAAATTCGGCCCGAAAAAAAAACGACAGTGGTACCACTTACGTTTTTTTTTTTGGGCAAAAAATTAAGTTTCTCCAATCTTCCCAATTTCTGATAGAGGGCCATGAGACTTAGACCTGAGTGCAAAAATGGAGGCTCTAGCCCCTTCCTGAGCTGAGATATTGAAACTCAAAAATTTGGCCCGAAAAAAAAACGACAGTGGTACCCCTTACGTTTTTTTTTTTGGGCAAAAAATTAAGTTTCTCCAATCTTCCCAAATTCTGATAGAGGGCCATGAGACTTAGACCTGAGTGCAAAAATGGAGGCTCTAGCCCCTTCCAGAGCTGAGATATCGAAACTCAAAAATTCGGCCCGAAAAAAAAACGACAGTGGTACCCCTTACGTTTTTTTTTTTTTTGGGCGAAAAATTAAGTTTCTCCAATCTTCCCAATTTCTGATAGAGGGCCATGAGACTTAGACCTGAGTGCAAAAATGGAGGCTCTAGCCCCTTCCTGAGCTGAGATATTGAAACTCAAAAATTTGGCCCGAAAAAAAAAACGACAGTGGTACCCCTTACGTTTTTTTTTTTTTTGGGCGAAAAATTAAGTTTCTCCAATCTTCCCAAATTATGATAGAGGGCCATGAGACTTAGACCTGAGTGCAAAAATGGAGGCTCTAGCCCCTTCCAGAGCTGAGATATCGAAACTCAAAAATTCGGCCCGAAAAAAAAAACGACAGTGGTACCCCTTACGTTTTTTTTTGGGGGGCAAAAAATTAAGTTTCTCCAATCTTCCCAAATTCTGATAGAGGGCCATGAGACTTGAGTGCAAAAATGGAGGCTCTAGCCCCTTCCAGAGCTGAGATATCGAAACTCAAAAATTCGGCCCGAAAAAAAAAAACGACAGTGGTACCCCTTACGTTTTTTTTTTGGGCAAAAAATTAAGTTTCTCCAATCTTCCCAAATTCTGACAGAGGGCAATGAGACTTAGACCTGAGTGCAAAAATGGAGGCTCTAGCCCCTTCCAGAGCTGAGATATCAAAACTCAAAAATTCGGCACGAAAAAAAAACGACAGTGGTACCCCTTACGGTTTTTTTTTTGGGCGAAAAATTAAGTTTCTCCAATCTTCCCAAATTCTGATAGAGGGCCATGAGACTTAGACCTGAGTGCAAAAATGGAGGCTCTAGCCCCTTCCAGAGCTGAGATATCGAAACTCAAAAATTCGGCCCGAAAAAAAAACGACAGTGGTAACCCTTACGTTTTTTTTTTGGGGGGCGAAAATTTAAGTTTCTCCAATCTTCCCAAATTCTGATAGAGGGCCATGAGACTTAGACCTGAGTGCAAAAATGGAGGCTCTAGCCCCTTCCAGAGCTGAGATATCGAAACTCAAAAATTCGGCCCGAAAAAAAAACGACAGTGGTACCCCTTACGTTTTTTTTTTTTGGGCAAAAAATTAAGTTTCTCCAATCTTCCCAAATTCTGATAGAGGGCCATGAGACTTAGACCTGAGTGCAAAAATGGAGGCTCTAGCCCCTTCCAGAGCTGAGATATCGAAACTCAAAAATTCGTCCGGAAAAAAAAAACGACAGTGGTACCCCTTACGTTTTTTTTTGGGGGCAAAAAATTAAGTTTCTCCAATCTTCCCAAATTCTGATAGAGGGCCATGAGACTTAGACCTGAGTGCAAAAATGGAGGCTCTAGCCCCTTCCAGAGCTGAGATATCGAAACTCAAAAATTCGGCCCGAAAAAAAAACGACAGTGGTACCCCTTACGTTTTTTTTGGGGGCGAAAAATTAAGTTTCTCCAATCTTCCCAAAACTCTGGATTCTGATAGAGGGCCATGAGACTTAGACCTGAGTTCAAAAATGGAGGCTCTAGCCCCTTCCAGAGCCGAGATATCGAAACTCAAAAATTCGTCCCGAAAAAAAAAACGACAGTGGTACCCCTTACGTTTTTTTTTTTTGGGCAAAAAATTAAGTTTCTCCAATCTTCCCAAATTCTGATAGAGGGCCATGAGACTTGAGTGCAAAAATGGAGGCTCTAGCCCCTTCCAGAGCTGAGATATCGAAACTCAAAAATTCGGCCCGAAAAAAAAACGACAGTGGTACCCCTTACGTTTTTTTTTTTGGGCGAAAAATTAAGTTTCTCCAATCTTCCCAAATTCTGATAGAGGGCCATGAGACTTAGACCTGAGTGCAAAAATGGAGGCTCTAGCCCCTTCCAGAGCTGAGATGTCGAAACTCAAAAATTCGGCCCAAAAAAAAAACGACAGTGGTACCCCTTACGTTTTTTTTTTTTGGGCGAAAAATTAAGTTTCTCCAATCTTCCCAAATTCTGATAGAGGGCCATGAGACTTAGACCTGAGTGCAAAAATGGAGGCTCTAGCCCCTTCCACAGCTGAGATATTGAGACTCAAAAATTCGACCCGAAAAAAAAAACCGACAGTGGTACCCCTTACGTTTTTTTTTGGGGGGGCGAAAAATTAAGTTTCTCCAATCTTCCCAAATTCTGATAGAGGGCCATGAGACTTAGACCTGAGTGCAAAAATGGAGGCTCTAGCCCCTTCCAGAGCTGAGATATCGAAACTCAAAAATTCGGCCCAAAAAAAAAACGACAGTGGTACCCCTTACGTTTTTTTTTTTTGGGCGAAAAATTAAGTTTCTCCAATCTTCCCAAATTCTGATAGAGGGCCATGAGACTTAGACCTGAGTGCAAAAATGGAGGCTCTAGCCCCTTCCACAGCTGAGATATTGAAACTCAAAAATGCGGCCCGAAAAAAAAAAAACGACAGTGGTACCCCTTACGTTTTTTTTGGGGGGGCGAAAAATTAAGTTTCTCCAATCTTCCCAAATTCTGATAGAGGGCCATGAGACTTAGACCTGAGTGCAAAAATGGAGGCTCTAGCCCCTTCCAGAGCTGAGATATCGAAACTCAAAAATTCGGCCCGAAAAAAAAAAACGACAGTGGTACCCCTTACGTTTTTTTTTTGGGTGAAAAATTAAGTTTCTCCAATCTTCCCAAATTCTGATAGAGGGCCATGAGACTTAGACCTGAGTGCAAAAATGGAGGCTCTAGCCCCTTCCAGAGCTGAGATATCGAAACTCAAAAATTCGGCCCGAAAAAAAAACGACAGTGGTACCCCTTACGGTTTTTTTTTGGGCGAAAAATTAAGTTTCTCCAATCTTCCCAAATTCTGATAGAGGGCCATGAGACTTAGACCTGAGTGCAAAAATGGAGGCTCTAGCCCCTTCCAGAGCTGACATATCGAAACTCAAAAATTCGGCCCGAAAAAAAAAAACGACATTGGTACCCCTTACGTTTTCTTTTTTGGGCGAAAAATTAAGTTTCTCCAATCTTCCCAAATTCTGATAGAGGGCCATGAGACTTAGACCTGAGTGCAAAAATGGAGGCTCTAGCCCCTTCCAGAGCTGAGATATCGAAACTCAAAAATTCGCCCGAAAAAAAAAAAGACAGTGGTACCCCTTACGTTTTTTTTTTGGGCTAAAAATTAAGTTTCTCCAATCTTCCCAAATTCTGATAGAGGGCCATGAGACTTAGACCTGAGTGCAAAAATGGAGGCTCTAGCCCCTTCCAGAGCTGAGATATCGAAACTCAAAAATTCGGCCCGAAAAAAAAACGACAGTGGTACCACTTACGTTTTTTTTTTGGGCGAAAAATTAAGTTTCTCCAATCTTCCCAAATTCTGATAGAGGGCCATGAGACTTAGACCTGAGTGCAAAAATGGAGGCTCTAGCCCCTTCCAGAGCTGAGATATCGAAACTCAAAAATTCGGCCCGAAAAAAAAAAAAACGACAGTGGTACCCCTTACGTTTTTTTTTGGGGGGGCGAAAAATTAAGTTTCTCCAATCTTCCCAAATTCTGATAGAGGGCCATGAGACTTAGACCTGAGTGCAAAAATGGAGGCTCTAGCCCCTTCCAGAGCTGAGATATCGAAACTCAAAAATTCGGCCCAAAAAAAAAACGACAGTGGTACCCCTTACGTTTTTTTTTTTTGGGCGAAAAATTAAGTTTCTCCAATCTTCCCAAATTATGATAGAGGGCCATGAGACTTAGACCTGAGTGCAAAAATGGAGGCTCTAGCCCCTTCCACAGCTGAGATATTGAAACTCAAAAATGCGGCCCGAAAAAAAAAAAACGACAGTGGTACCCCTTACGTTTTTTTTGGGGGGGCGAAAAATTAAGTTTCTCCAATCTTCCCAAATTCTGATAGAGGGCCATGAGACTTAGACCTGAGTGCAAAAATGGAGGCTCTAGCCCCTTCCAGAGCTGAGATATCGAAACTCAAAAATTCGGCCCGAAAAAAAAAAAACGACAGTGGTACCCCTTACGTTTTTTTTTTGGGTGAAAAATTAAGTTTCTCCAATCTTCCCAAATTCTGATAGAGGGCCATGAGACTTAGACCTGAGTGCAAAAATGGAGGCTCTAGCCCCTTCCAGAGCTGAGATATCGAAACTCAAAAATTCGGCCCGAAAAAAAAACGACAGTGGTACCCCTTACGTTTTTTTTTTGGGCGAAAAATTAAGTTTCTCCAATCTTCCCAAATTCTGATAGAGGGCCATGAGACTTAGACCTGAGTGCAAAAATGGAGGCTCTAGCCCCTTCCAGAGCTGACATATCGAAACTCAAAAATTCGGCCCGAAAAAAAAAAACGACATTGGTACCCCTTACGTTTTCTTTTTTGGGCGAAAAATTAAGTTTCTCCAATCTTCCCAAATTCTGATAGAGGGCCATGAGACTTAGACCTGAGTGCAAAAATGGAGGCTCTAGCCCCTTCCAGAGCTGAGATATCGAAACTCAAAAATTCGCCCGAAAAAAAAAAAGACAGTGGTACCCCTTACGTTTTTTTTTTGGGCTAAAAATTAAGTTTCTCCAATCTTCCCAAATTCTGATAGAGGGCCATGAGACTTAGACCTGAGTGCAAAAATGGAGGCTCTAGCCCCTTCCAGAGCTGAGATATCGAAACTCAAAAATTCGGCCCGAAAAAAAAACGACAGTGGTACCCCTTACGTTTTTTTTTTGGGCGAAAAATTAAGTTTCTCCAATCTTCCCAAATTCTGATAGAGGGCCATGAGACTTAGACCTGAGTGCAAAAATGGAGGCTCTAGCCCCTTCCAGAGCTGAGATATCGAAACTCAAAAATTCGGCCCGAAAAAAAAAAAAACGACAGTGGTACCCCTTACGTTTTTTTTTTTGGGCGAAAAATTAAGTTTCTCCAATCTTCCCAAATTCTGATAGAGGGCCATGAGACTTAGACCTGAGTGCAAAAATGGAGGCTCTAGCCCCTTCCTGAGCTGAGATATTGAAACTCAAAAATTTGGCCCGAAAAAAAAACGACAGTGGTACCCCTTACGTTTTTTTTTTTGGGCGAAAAATTAAGTTTCTCCAATCTTCCCAAATTATGATAGAGGGCCATGAGACTTAGACCTGAGTGCAAAAATGGAGGCTCTAGCCCCTTCCAGAGCTGAGATATCGAAACTCAAAAATTCGGCCCGAAAAAAAAAACGACAGTGGTACCCCTTACGTTTTTTTTTTTGGGCGAAAAATTAAGTTTCTCCAATCTTCCCAATTTCTGATAGAGGGCCATGAGACTTAGACCTGAGTGCAAAAATGGAGGCTCTAGCCCCTTCCTGAGCTGAGATATTGAAACTCAAAAATTTGGCCCGAAAAAAAAACGACAGTGGTACCCCTTACGTTTTTTTTTTTGGGCGAAAAATTAAGTTTCTCCAATCTTCCCAAATTATGATAGAGGGCCATGAGACTTAGACCTGAGTGCAAAAATGGAGGCTCTAGCCCCTTCCAGAGCTGAGATATCGAAACTCAAAAATTCGGCCCGAAAAAAAAACGACAGTGGTACCCCTTACGTTTTTTTTTTGGGCAAAAAATTAAGTTTCTCCAATCTTCCCAAATTCTGATAGAGGGCCATGAGACTTAGACCTGAGTGCAAAAATGGAGGCTCTAGCCCCTTCCAGAGCTGAGATATCGAAACTCAAAAATTCGGCCCGAAAAAAAAACGACAGTGGTACCCCTTACGTTTTTTTTTTTGGGCGAAAAATTAAGTTTCTCCAATCTTCCCAATTTCTGATAGAGGGCCATGAGACTTAGACCTGAGTGCAAAAATGGAGGCTCTAGCCCCTTCCAGAGCTGAGATATTGAAACTCAAAAATTCGGCCCGAAAAAAAAACGACAGTGGTACCCCTTACGTTTTTTTTTTTTGGGCGAAAAATTAAGTTTCTCCAATCTTCCCAAATTATGATAGAGGGCCATGAGACTTAGACCTGAGTGCAAAAATGGAGGCTCTAGCCCCTTCCAGAGCTGAGATATCGAAACTCAAAAATTCGGCCCGAAAAAAAAACGACAGTGGTACCCCTTACGTTTTTTTTTTTTGGGCAAAAAATTAAGTTTCTCCAATCTTCCCAAATTCTGATAGAGGGCCATGAGACTTAGACCTGAGTGCAAAAATGGAGGCTCTAGCCCCTTCCAGAGATGAGATATCGAAACTCAAAAATTTGGCCCGAAAAAAAAACGACAGTGGTACCCCTTACGTTTTTTTTTTTGGGCAAAAAATTAAGTTTCTCCAATCTTCCCAAATTCTGATAGAGGGCCATGAGACTTAGACCTGAGTGCAAAAATGGAGGCTCTAGCCCCTTCCAGAGCTGAGATATCGAAAGTCAAAAATTCGGCCCGAAAAAAAAAACGACAGTGGTACCCCTTACGTTTTTTTTTTTTTTTGGGGCGAAAAATTAAGTTTCTCCAATCTTCCCAAATTCTGATAGAGGGCCATGAGACTTAGACCTGAGTGCAAAAATGGAGGCTCTAGCCCCTTCCTGAGCTGAGATATTGAAACTCAAAAATTTGGCCCGAAAAAAAAACGACAGTGGTACCCCTTACGTTTTTTTTTTTGGGCAAAAAATTAAGTTTCTCCAATCTTCCCAAATTCTGATAGAGGGCCATGAGACTTAGACCTGAGTGCAAAAATGGAGGCTCTAGCCCCTTCCAGAGCTGAGATATCGAAACTCAAAAATTCGGCCCGAAAAAAAAACGACAGTGGTACCCCTTACGTTTTTTTTTTTTTGGGCGAAAAATTAAGTTTCTCCAATCTTCCCAATTTCTGATAGAGGGCCATGAGACTTAGACCTGAGTGCAAAAATGGAGGCTCTAGCCCCTTCCAGAGCTGAGATATCGAAACTCAAAAATTCGGCCCGAAAAAAAAAACGACAGTGGTACCCCTTACGTTTTTTTTTTTTGGGGCAAAAAATTAAGTTTCTCCAATCTTCCCAAATTCTGATAGAGGGCCATGAGACTTGAGTGCAAAAATGGAGGCTCTAGCCCCTTCCAGAGCTGAGATATCGAAACTCAAAAATTCGGCCCGAAAAAAAAAAACGACAGTGGTACCCCTTACGTTTTTTTTTTGGGCAAAAAATTAAGTTTCTCCAATCTTCCCAAATTCTGACAGAGGGCAATGAGACTTAGACCTGAGTGCAAAAATGGAGGCTCTAGCCCCTTCCAGAGCTGAGATATCAAAACTCAAAAATTCGGCACGAAAAAAAAACGACAGTGGTACCCCTTACGGTTTTTTTTTTTGGGCGAAAAATTAAGTTTCTCCAATCTTCCCAAATTCTGATAGAGGGCCATGAGACTTAGACCTGAGTGCAAAAATGGAGGCTCTAGCCCCTTCCAGAGCTGAGATATCGAAACTCAAAAATTCGGCCCGAAAAAAAAACGACAGTGGTAACCCTTACGTTTTTTTTTTTGGGGGGCGAAAATTTAAGTTTCTCCAATCTTCCCAAATTCTGATAGAGGGCCATGAGACTTAGACCTGAGTGCAAAAATGGAGGCTCTAGCCCCTTCCAGAGCTGAGATATCGAAACTCAAAAATTCGGCCCGAAAAAAAAACGACAGTGGTACCCCTTACGTTTTTTTTTTTGGGCAAAAAATTAAGTTTCTCCAATCTTCCCAAATTCTGATAGAGGGCCATGAGACTTAGACCTGAGTGCAAAAATGGAGGCTCTAGCCCCTTCCAGAGCTGAGATATCGAAACTCAAAAATTCTTCCGGGAAAAAAAAAACGACAGTGGTACCCCTTACGTTTTTTTTTTGGGGCAAAAAATTAAGTTTCTCCAATCTTCCCAAATTCTGATAGAGGGCCATGAGACTTAGACCTGAGTGCAAAAATGGAGGCTCTAGCCCCTTCCAGAGCTGAGATATCGAAACTCAAAAATTCGGCCCGAAAAAAAAACGACAGTGGTACCCCTTACGTTTTTTTTGGGGGCGAAAAATTAAGTTTCTCCAATCTTCCCAAAACTCTGGATTCTGATAGAGGGCCATGAGACTTAGACCTGAGTTCAAAAATGGAGGCTCTAGCCCCTTCCAGAGCCGAGATATCGAAACTCAAAAATTCGTCCCGAAAAAAAAAACGACAGTGGTACCCCTTACGTTTTTTTTTTTTTTTCGGGCGAAAAATTAAGTTTCTCCAATCTTCCCAAAACTCTGGATTCTGATAGAGGGCCATGCGACTTATGCCTAGTTCACACTACATGATTTTAAAATGTCGGGCTGAACTGTGCAGTTCACACTACATGACTTGCTCTCAGTGAAATCATGAGTGTTCAAGTTGTTTAGCTGTTCACACCACACAACACAATGTGATTGATCCACAACAGGAGGTAACTCACTACATGAGTTAACAACGCACTACATCGATATACAACCACGATCGGATGATAAGAGCATATCATTTGTGACTCAATGAGAGCTGTTTCAGTACTATAGTACGGTCTAAATCCTGAAAATAATCAAACAAATAACGAGTTGACAACAACACGATTCTATCTGGTCTAGAAACCATGTTTTGTAACGAAAAACCACGCAATAAAACGAACCAGAAATGAAGCGAAACTGCAGAGAAGAACACAACACGCGAATATGAACGTCAAACAGAAACTAGTGCTGCACACTGTTTGCTCGACGATCTGCTCTGAGAAAAAAAAATGCAAAAAAGAAAAAGTAAGATTTACCTGGTGTCCTTAACCCATGCGTTGATATGATAGGCTGTACTCATGACATCACTGAGATTGAGTCGCGCGACTGCTCGAGATATCTAGCATGCTAGATATTTTTCTGAGCTCGGTGACCTGTCTGTGAGGTGTCTGCGAGCTGTCTTTGATGCGTTGTTGGCTCTTTCACACTAACGGATTGGCGAGCGTTAATCGTCCGTGAGACTTTGACCTGAGTGCAAAAATGGAGGCTCTAGACCCTTCCAGAGCTGAGATATCGAAACTCAAAAATTTGACCCGAAAAAAAAAAAAAACGACAGATGTACCCCTTTCGTTTTTTTTTTTTTTTTGGGCGAAAAATTAAGGTTCTCCAATCTTCTCAAAACTCTGGATTCTGATAGAGGGTCGTGAGACTCAGAACTGAGTGCAAAAATGGAGGCTCTAGACCCTTCCAGAGCTGAGATATTGAGATCCCACATAGCATTTATGCCATTATAAAAATAGTGGGTTTGTGGGATCTCAAGATCTCAGCTCTTGAATGGTCAAAAGCCTCCATTTTTGCACTCAGGTCTAAGTCTTATGGCCCTCTATCAGAATCCAGAGTTTCGAGAAGATCAGAGAAACTTTTTTCTTGCACTGAAAAAGTTGACAGGGGTACCCTGTCATTTTTTTTTTTCGTGTCAAAATTTTTCGTTTCTCTTATCTTCTTGAAACTCTGGATTCTGATAGAGGGCCATTAGACTTAGACCTGAGTGCAAAAATCGAGGCTCTAGACCCTTCCAGAGCTGAGATATTGAGATCCCACGTAGCATTTATGCCATTATAAAAACAGTGGGTTCGCGGACAGTGGAATTTTGGGTTGGCGCTTGGTGCTACGGACCCCGGGGCATATGCTGAGTGCAGTAAAATAGTTTTTTAATTCTTTAGTTAAAATGTCTATCAAATATACTACCCGAAACACCATTCAATAGATTGCAGGCGGAGTGTTGTCCAATTGCAGCAAGTTTCATGGCAAGTGAGCATGCATGCACTCTGAAATTTGAACGGCTATTACTTTGGGTCCAAACCGCCCAGATGCACCAAACTCGGGTCAAAGTAGGGTCCCTAGGGGCCCTCTCCAACGAGCCCTAGCCCGAGGCTCTAGTGCCCCCACGAGCCGAGATAATGGGAAATAACCCCTACCAGTGCAAATCAAGTCACGATCCGTCAAATCGAGGGTAGTCCTAAAAGTCCCACTCCCCACCAAGTCTATAGGAGAGTGAGCATCCCACGAACTCGACTTATGATCCCTCGGGACCTTTATGCGCCCAATGGCAGCTTATTAATATGGGCTTTTGTCCAAGAACCCCCGGTTTGGACTAACTAGTAATTCACTTTACAGTGCACAAGATCAGTAATGCAAACTACAAAAAAGTACTTTACTGTATTTCATATTGGTCTGCTTATGCTGTAATCAATTATACGTCATTGTACTGTACTGCACTTTACTATACATTACTGCTAAATGTTATTGTAATTTTCAAAATAGTTACTACCATTTGTGCCCAATTTTTTTTGAATGGTTTCATGCATATAGTCGTGTTAATAATGTCCTATGTGAACATGTTCTGCATTTATTTCCTCAGGGTTTTTTTTTTCTTCTTCTTGAAAATCGTATTTGAATGTGCGGCAACTACAGTTGCCGGTGGGCAAATATGTTGTATGCACCCCATCAATGTTAAATATGAATAGGAGGAGAACATTTAGCATCTATCTCAAAATAACTGCTTTCAACAGATCAATCTTTATTCATAAACAAATTTATTGTGTATAAAAGTCGAAGAATGTGTGATGTGAACCCAAAAAAGGGGAATCTATAGCCTATAATATCTTGAATATAAAAACACAACAAACAACAAATCCATTTGTCTTAAACCTTGTGTGCTGTTTGGGGTATTTTTGACCCACATTTCTAACTTTCATTTATGGGGATAACATGGATAATTTGACATGGTTTAGTGTAAGTTTTTTGCCCATCTTTTGGAAAATGTAGTTTTAAAAGTAACAAATTATCACTTTAACCAGTAGATGGCTGCAGAGTTCCAATATTTGCAATTTGCTATTTGAATAAATGAAAGACATATTTTCACAAGTTTTTCCAGTTGTAATCATATCTATATATTATGAAATCACAATTATAACAATAAAAATAACTTTTTGTCGAAGTTTAGGCATTTTTTGTACTGGAAAAGAAATCTGTTTTTCAATAATGTTAGAATCAATGATTTTTGTCAATGGACCAAAATTCATCCTCAAAATCAGAAAGAATACAGAAATTTGGTGGCACACTTCACACAATTTTTTGAATTATATGTAAAACAGATGTTTTAAATAAATTATAAACTCTAAAGACTCCAACTTTTCTCTTTGCAACATCCTGATCAGGTTTGATTCTAATTATAATGTAACATTATTGAAACACATTTTTTTTTTCAGTACAAAAACTGCTAAACTTTGACAAAAAGTAACTTATATTGGTATAATTATGATTTCCTAATATGTAGATATGCATATATCAAAAATGTAATTTGTTACAAAATGTAAAAAATTACATTTGTACAAAATTTGTACAAAATTTGTTAAAAAATTACATTTTGTTGCCTGGGGTCTCTGAGACCACAAACAGCCTGACTGTAAACCTCAAATGAACAGCGCACAAGGGTTAAAGTGGTAGAGTGCAGAACAAAGTGCTGCCATAACAGGGCATTGTGTATCAAAAAGTTAAATGAAAATAAATACAAATAAATAGAATGAAGTAAAAATTATATATATATATACAGTATATATATATATATATATATATATATATATATATATATATATATATATATATATAACAAATGACAAAATGGCAAAAAACTAAAATAACAGTGCATACAAGGGTAAAGTTATTAAACAAGTCCAATAACCTTGAATTATTAACCTATTAACACAGTATACCCCATTTCCCCATGATATATGTACTTACAAGGCATTTGCCCACCGGCAACTATAGTTGCCGCTTGGACTTTTGACTAAGTATACAAAAAACTATAGATCTATTGTAAGATTTGTTTTGTTTAGAGGATTCTAGAGACCTTCATGATTATCTAGATGTATATATGTCAACAAAAAAGGCTTATTAGTAATATGAAAATTAGCTTTCTTTGGGAGGGTTTACCTTCGCCATGCTTCCTAGAAGTAGGGGTAGGAAGTTGACAGCCTCATGTGACAGGAAGGAAGTGAATACCTTTTTTTTTTTCCTTGAAATCCTTTATTTGGTTGTTTCCTTGCCGGTGGGCTTAAATGGGTTAATGATAATAGTATATTATAATAATATCATATAGTTATTTGGAAAATATATAGGAAAACAAAATACTATGGAAGTCAATGGCTGTCGACATCTGTCGAATATTAGTGTGGACAAATACAGAAGGTATTTGGAACACAACAGTGACTCAGTGTGGCATTTGCTTCACCAAACATGTTTGTTTGCAAATGCGCATGTCATTAAGGCTTAGCAAACAGTCACAATTAAAATGCGTGTATGTTTATGTGTTATATTGCACCTGCCCTGTGTGCATCAACGTGTGTATGAATGTTTAGTATTTGGCTGGGGTGTCAAATGTTCTGTTAACACAGGTTAGGCTAGCTATTTTTTTTATTTTATTTTAAAATAAATCAATAAAACCAATATTTCATTTTATTACTGTATATATTTAAGAAATAACCTTGCATCATTTACTCATTCTCATTTCCAAACCTTGATCCATAATAAAAGAAACATCACAGAACCATAAAATGAATACAAATTTGTGCACTATATCCAAGTCCACACATTTACTATCATTGAGATGAAATGAAAACACTAACAGATAGTTATCTACTATATGTATAATATATATTATATATAGGATCGTCAAAATGTTTATACACTGTAAAAAAAATATTGTTGGTTTAACTTAAAAAATGAAGTAACCTGGTTGACTTAAATTTTTTACTTCATTGAAATGGAAAAATTGAGCTAATACAATGAAGGAGATTGATTTAATCATCAGAAACTCAAAACTGTTCAAAAACTATGTTAAATGAACTAAATAAATGATTTGAGTTGAATTGACAAAAGAAAAAATGTTGTGATAACAAATCATAAAAATATTTAATACATAATACTTGGCAAAATAATGGTTTTCAAGGATTAGAGAAATTAGTTAGGTTTTAAACTCATTACAGCATTGTCTGTCCGTCTAATATATAATAAATGTTTAATTTGCACCTTTCCTCTCATATTAGAGTCTTCAGGGAATATGATTAAAGTACATGTAGCAGTTCTAAATCCTCCTTTGCTTAATTTTAAACAGAGCAATTATAGCTTGATGCTTTATAATTATCAATCAGCATGCGTATAAACATAAATCATTTTTAACAGCAAACTACAGGAAGACTATCTCTTCCTCGTTGTCCTTTGGCTGGTCCTTTGTTTTCTGCTTCTTTGTTACCCTTTAATTAATAAATTAATTGAATGAACCAATGACTCGTGGGTGTGGGCGGCGCCTCCCACTGTGTGACTGAGCACACATCGTTAATCAGGGCAATTCCCATTAACCGGGTCAAGAAAGGTCATGCTCAAACAATTACAGCTTGATTAAGAGATGTTCATCAAGGAAATCCCACCTGAAGACAAGCCACATCTCGGACCAAATCTACGAAACCCAAACAGGTGAACTTGTAGGTGGACACGGAGTGTGAGGATTGGAAAAAAAAAAAAAAAAAAATCTTTTTGATTCGTGGTTGAATAGATGTTCTCTTTCAAAGAGTTCCTTCAACTTTTATTCAATCTGAAGATAATGTCACAGCCGCTCCGAGATTGGCCTTCTAGTTTCTTAAGGCTGACAAAAGGAAAAGCTGAAGCAAGGGTTCATGGGTAATTACAGCAGTCCCTCGGCTAACCGTAGGAAGGATAGCTTATAAAGACGGCAATGAGAGCCGAGTGGAGCCGACTTTATGAAAAGATGGTAGAGCTGCGAGATAAGAGGAAAAAACAAGACCTTGGAGTTAAAAGTTGAAATGAAAAGAAACGACCTCATTTGAATTTATCGGCTTTCCAACAAAAGGATGAACTGACAAGTTTGGAAGCATAAATGTTAAATTAATTTACTATGATTGGATCTTACTGCAGTACATGATGTTTCTAACCGCACACGTAATGCTGCTTAGCAAATCCAAATTGGTAATACTTAATTTTACAGTGTCCTTGTTACATGTTCTCACCATAGTAATTCAAAATAACAGTAAATGATGCATAATTACATACACCCTAGTCAATTAAGTCATGCAGTCAATTAAGATTACTCAGTACTTAAATATATAATTACACTGTAACAATGCCATTTTAAAATAAAGTGTAACCAACGTATGTATCAGCATAATATTCCGTAAAAACCGTCTAAATAAATATTATACCCACTGGTTAGGATAAAATGTCTGTGAGATTGATTCAAGTTCATGCAGTAGCAAACAAACTGACTGAATGCAGCTGATTGTTTTTACACTGCATTTGGACGGACGCATGTATTTGACAGATGACGTATCCAAAGCAACGTGCATGCATTGAAGATAACCTATTTAATATAAATTAAATTATGAATAAAACATTATGACCAGTAACAGGTGAAGCAATTGTTATTATCTCCAAACGAGGCCACATGTTAAGATCTGGGTATATTAGATTAGTTTAATGCCAGAGAAATGAGCAGGAATACAGATCTGAGGGATTTGACAAGAGCCAAATTGTTATGGCAAGGCGGTTGGGTCAGAGTATCTCTGAAACACCAAAGCTCGTGGATTGCTCCCAGTCAACAGTGGTGAGTATTTACCAACAGAACCGGCAAAAGGGTGTTGGGCGCCCAAGGCTCATCAATGCACAAGGGCAATGAAGGCTATCCTGTACAGAAGGGCAGAACTTGATATCACCAAGTACAACATGTTCCTGGATCAACATCGTGGAGCAACATTCAAATTAAACAGTCAGATTTGAGTTTTGTTTAGGCTTAAAACCAGTGTCCCCCTGATTGAGTTTTCATCAGTGTCCCCCTGATTTTAGGGATAACTTATGGGTTTGGTTAGGTTTAATGGCGCTTTTCCACTGCATGGTACGGTACGGCTCAGCTCGTTACGGCTCACTTGTGGCGCTTTTCCACTGCATGGTAAGGTACGTCTCGGCTCGGTACAGCACGCTTTGGCGCTTTTCCACTGCATGGTACGGTACGGCTCAGCTCGATACGGCTCACTTGTGGCGCTTTTCCACTGCATGGTAAGGTACGGCTCGGCTCGGTACAGCACGCTTTGGCGCTTTTCCACTGCATGGTACGGTACGGCTCAGCTCGATACGGCTCACTTGTGGCGCTTTTCCACTGCATGGTAAGGTACGTCTCGGCTCGGTACAGCACGCTTTGTCGCTTTCCCACTGCATGGTACGGTACGGCTCAGCTCGGTACGGCTCACTTGTGGCGCTTTTCCACTGCATGGTAAGGTACGGCTCGGCTCGGTACAGCACGCTTTGTCGCTTTCCCACTGCATGGTACGGTACGGCTCGGCTCAGTACGGCACACTTGTGGCGCTTTTCCACTGCATGGTAAGGTACGGCTCGGCTAAGTACGGCTCACTTGTGGCGCTTTTCCACTGCATGGTACGGCTCTGCTCGGTACGGCACGCTTTGGCGCTTTTCCACTGTATGCTATGGTACGGCTCGGTACGGCTCACTTGTGGCGCTTTTCGACTGCATGGTAAGGTACGTCTCGGCTCAGTACGGCACGCTTTGTCGCTTTTCCACTGCATGGTAAGGTACGGCTTGGCTTGGTACAGCACGCTTTGGCGCTTTTCCACTGCATGGTACAGTACGGCTCAGCTCGGTACGGCTCACTTGTGGCGCTTTTCCACTGCATGGTAAGGTACGGCTCGGCTCGGTACAGCACGCTTTGTCGCTTTCCCACTGCATGGTACGGTACGGCTCGGCTCAGTACGGCACACTTGTGGCGCTTTTCCACTGCATGGTAAGGTACGGCTCGGCTTAGTACGGCTCACTTGTGGCGCTTTTCCACTGCATGGTTAGGCTCTGCTCGGTACGGCACGCTTTGGCGCTTTTCCACTGTATGCTACGGTACGGCTCGGTACGGCTCACTTGTGGCGCTTTTCGACTGCATGGTAAGGTACGTCTCGGCTCAGTACGGCATGCTTTGTCGCTTTGCCACTGCATGGTAAGGTACGTCTCGGCTTGGTACAGCACGCTTTGGCGCTTTTCCACTGCATGGTACAGTACGGCTCAGCTTGTTACGGCTCACTTGTGGCGCTTTTCCACTGCATGATAAGGTACGGTTCGGCTCGGTACAGCACGCTTTGTCGCTTTCCCACTGCATGGTACGGTACGGCTCGGCTCAGTACGGCACACTTGTGGCGCTTTTCCACTGCATGGTAAGGTACGGCTCGGCTTAGTACGGCTCACTTGTGGCGCTTTTCCACTGCATGGTACGGCTCTGCTCGGTACGGCACGCTTTGGCGCTTTTCTACTGTATGCTACGGTACGGCTCGGTACGGCTCGGTACGGCTCACTTGTGGCGCTTTTCCACTGCATGGTAAGGTACGTCTCGGCTCAATACGGCACGCTTTGTCGCTTTTCCACTGCATGGTAAGGTACGGCTTGGCTCAGTACGGCTCACTTGTGGCGCTTTTCCACTGCATGGTACGGTACGGCTCGGCTCGGTACAGCTCACTTCTGCCACTTTTCCGCTCCATGGTACGGTACGGTTCGGCTTGGTACGGCTCACTTGTGGCGCTTTTCCACTGCATGGTACGGTACCGTACGGCTCACTTTAAATGGTACCACCTCTGTTGAGGTTCCAAGCGTACCGTACCGATACTAAAATGTGACGTGACACACTGCAGACCACTGATTGGTCAGAGTCAGACAGAATCGTCACTACCAGCGTCATTGCATTTGCGAGACATCAAACCCGCTAAAATTTAAATAGCCAGTAACAGCCACCACTGTGGCACCTGTTTTAAAACTACCTGCTTGACTTGCTTCAAGAAAAAAGAAAGAAAACTTCCAAAAAAATAAATGACTGAATCGCGGTCAGTGGACGAAGTGCAGTTCCTTTCGTTGGTTGCCGAGGAACGGATAAACAATAACGGTCAAACTATAATCCCACCCACTTTGAAGCGGTACTAACTGCAGTGGAAAAGCAAACCGAGCTAAAGCCACCGAGCAAACCGAGCCGTACCACGCAGTGGAAAAGCGAAGTGAGCCGAACCGTGCCGAGCCGAACCGCACCGAGCTGTATCAGCAGTGGAAAAGCGCCATAAGAGAAGGGATATGGTAAGGACTACATTATTTTTTTTTTTGACTGGAATGTTGTTCATCAAAGATGTTGATCCAGGAATGTTGTACTTGGTGAAATTAGGTTCAGGCTACTGTGGCACAAGTCACACGATTTTTAATGATGGTTATATGAAAAATGTTCATCGCAGACCATTCAGAGGGCCTATGATGACCCCTGTCCTTCGTTGAAAGCGCCTACAATGGGTAGACAAGTGTCGAAACCGGTACTAGTAGGTGTCCTAGTCCGATGAGTTATATTTTCTTTTAAAGCACGTGGACGGTCGTGTATGTGTGTGGCGTTTACCTGGGGAAGTGATGAACCAGGACCCACTGTGGGACGACAACAAGCTGGTGAAGGGAGTGTGATGCTCAGGGAAAAGTTCTGCTGGGAAACCCTAATTCCGGCTATTTGTGTGGATATAAATTTGGCACGTGCCACTTACCTAGACATTGTTGCAGACCAGGTACATCCCTTCATGGTCATATAGTGTTCCTCTGTGGAAGTGGCTCTTTCAGCAGGATAATGCACCCTGGCACACGGCACACATTGTTCAGGAATGGTTTGAGGAACATGATGAAGAGTTCAAGGTGTTGGCCTGGCCTCCTAATTCCCCAGATCTCAATCCAACTGAGCATCTGTGGGATGTGCTGGAGAGTTTGGTATCCTACTAATAGTCTACAGGACTTGAAGGATCTGCTGCTAACATCTTGGTGCCAGATAGGACATATTCAGGGCTCCTGTATTGTCTCTTGTACTCCTCTTTTGGCAGCACGTGGAGGACCAACAGCATATTAGGCAGGTGGTCGTAATGTTTTGGATAATCTGTGAATATATGTTTTCTGAGTAGAACTGCAGCTCTGATATGCATCATAAACGCAACACTGAAAACTATCACTGTGTTCATCGAATCGGTCACATTTACCTCCTCAAATGGTCAAATATCTGCAATGTGAATTTGCAGGTCCGACTTTTGCGCGTCACGAAAGACAGCATTTGCACAGTTCGCATTTTTTAATAATGCAGGACGAAGTCTAGTATGAAATCATCAATGCCAGTGTGCAGAAACAGGCCTAATAGCTATTTATTTTGATTACTTTGCACATTATATAACTGTACATGTAAATGTATTGCAAGACAAGCCAAGACAGCAAGCTAACCAGAAGTTTAAAAAGAGAATAATTACTTTGCCTTGACATCCAATCCAGGAAAACGGCAGTTTCAGCAGAACCAGAGGAGACGGATATGGGTCATTGTGCTGCGGTTGACTGTAATCAAAGACAGGAATTAGTTTCCCAGTTAAATGATAAGAAGAGAGGACCATTAACAGTGAGGAAGTGACAAAATGGGGGTTGATGAAGAAGAGCGACTCAAAGCGAGAGAGAAAGAAGAGAGATAGGGGTGAAATGCTAATTTTCTGTGTCTGTTTCGAGCAGCTGGCTTTGGTATGGATGACATGAATGATGAATTGTGCTGTACTGTTACCACCGGCCTCTCTGCTTCCATTCCTCATTACTGCGTGTGTGAGGGAGAATACAAAGAGAGAGAGAGAGAGAGTGAGAGAGTGAGAGAAAAAAACAGCAACAGCAGCCAGGGATGTTTCCTTTAATTAACCCACATACCAGCACTTCTCCAACAACCATAAATGGCAGCACTCTCATGCATTTATCTGCAGCAGTCATGGGTTCAAATGCAGCAGCAACACAATGAAATCAAACACCAAACGTCATGCTCCGTACACACAATTAAAAGCCAATAGTTAAGCGTGAGTTCATATCTTATCGCCAGGAGGACCAGCGATAAACCGGTCTAGAAGGCAATCATTTCCCAGCAAATGGTTAAAAAGGGGAAAATACATTTAGGCGAAGCAGGTGAAAAATGAGAAGGAAAAAGCCATGAAATTGGGAGAGAGGGGAAAAGTTGCTTTGCAGGCAAAACAAAAGGGCTAGTCATTATTTTTCAGGCTTGCAGGCTTTTACAACAGTGCAGTTTACTCAAAGGGTCAGAAAGAATGAAAACACAAGCTGGGATATGGCATAAATGCAAAAACATTTTTCACTGAAAACAAAGGCTAGTTTCTTTTTCTCTCTATTCAGTCCCTTTATCATTCATGGTAGTGCCCATTAAAAAAAAATCAGTTTGAAATGGCTGAAAGTGACATCACTCTTTGTGTTCAATAGTTTACCCCCCAAAAAGTGTCATTATTTACTGTTATATGGCATCAAAAAGCATTGGTTTGCACCTCAACAATGCAAATAATAAAAACACCTATGTTATATGGGTTCGGAATGGCATGCGGGTAAGTAAATGATGACCTGTTTGTTTTAGATCATCTTTAATCTTTGATACTGTTTAATCTTTGAACAATTACTTTAACCTTAAGACCTTAAGTACCTGAGATACTCGTGAGTACCTCGGGTCTTTAGTGACCTGGGACGTCATTCACCACGTACTTTTTTTTTTAAGTTAGACATCAACCTTCTTAGTATTTCTCAATGAATTCATTATATACAATATAACATGAAATATATATATATATATATATAATGATAAAAGGATGCCTGTTTTTCCACTTATTTTGTGAAAAATTGTAAAGGGTCTCTTACGAACAGAGCAAGTATATTTTTCTGCACAACAATAATTGAATCTTTGATGATTGAATAAGTGCAATTCACTTTTATTCCAGAAGCTAGCAATGTCTGAAACACAATGAAGTGATGTTTCACTCATAGTTACCGCAGGCAAGAAACAAAAGAATAGGAAGAATCATCAGCAAAACTTGAAAAAGCTCAGTGATTTACTGCAGAGCAAGTACTGAACGCAATCAAATATTACTGTCACTATCACTTGATGATGGATCTGATGAAGAAGAAAATAAGCCAATATTGTGATTATGATTGTGATCATTTGACATTCATATGTCCACCTGGCTCAAGGTCACGCAACATAATAACGGGGAGGCCACACATGGAACTCAATTTAACGAATAAACATTTAATAGAATAATAAGTCATATCAATAATACAACAACTCAAAATATAAAGACTAAAAACTATCTGGAACTGTCAAATGACATACACACAAACATACATACACACACACATACTTACATGCATGCATACTCATAAATACATACATCCATCTAACTGGTCCTATTTAGAATATTTATAAAAGGAAATTCAAGAGATTTCCTTCAAAAATTTCCAGTAGTACTATACAGTAGGGAAAGGGGGACAGACAAAGAGCACATGGCATTAAAAAAACAGTATGTGTGCCATTTCTGGAAAGGATTGATGACTTTTGTTGGCGTTTCTGTATTTATCATCCTTTTGTTGCCTTTCTGTTGAGAAAGCAGCGGGAGGTTGCGCATACAAATGATAAAAAATGATCTGAGCATCTCAAATTCAGCCGATTCAGCCCGTGAAAACAAAGCCTTGGTGTGAAACGAAGTAAGTATGCAGGAAATCGAGGAGAAAACACGCCACAGACCTTTATGCATTTTTCACAATATACCTTTATTATCTTAATAAATACAAAAAAACAACAACACTGTGATGTTTAAAGAAACAAGTATTAAAAAAGACACTAAAATGCATTAGACATTAGAAATATCAATATTAATTTTGGTATGTTCTGTAAGTGACATCTTTGTCTTATGGACATTTAGTGTACCGGCACGTTTTCAGATGGAAGAGAAAGGAATGGAAAACCACTGTCGACAGGGCCAAAAAGGAAGAGAGAGCATAGCAATCCATCAGGTACAAGGGGTGGAGAAACGTTTCAATAGCGAACATGGAATGAACTCTCTTACGTGAGGATGCATATGAATATATACATTTATACACACCCACATCAACACCACCGATATAGATGTAAAATCACCTGAGATACTCGTTCGCACCTCATTATTCCAGACTGCTGGACACACTAGCGTTGAAATGATGTGAATTCTGAGAGAAAGACGTGGATGGGACGTCGGCCCGGTCTGGGAGAGCTCTCCTCAGTAACGTTGTACAAAAACGAAGACGGAAATAACGAAAGAAAACAGTCATTTCACCAGTAACTCCTGAAGATTCCACAGTAAAAAATATCCTTTTTTGAGCAGCCTTTTTGTACATTTTGTTTTTATAATATATTTATATATGTAAAATTTCATCAAGCAAAAAGAACCAACTGGGCTGTTCGGTAAACGGTATGTAGTGGCCGAAGACAGTGGAAACGTTTTCTGGAGGTCTGATTGACGTTTTACACCACAATCGCATTAGCGATCGTGTGAGAGATATTGGCGTATTTTTGCAAAGTCAAAGGCTTTAGCTCGTCATTTTGAGACTTCCGCATGTGATTACAGGACGAATATTTGAATCAATATAGGCTACCAATGATTGTGGATTTGTTTATGGATCCTTGCGATTCAGTGCCCTGCATAGGTAAAGTAGAACCTGAAAACAAGGCTTTGGAACATCGTCAGAAATATAAAAAACAAGGTACATTAAGTGCTCAAAAAAAAAAAAAAAAAACTAAATCGAAATTAAGTTACCTGACTTCATTCTCCACTCGTGATCTGAGACGTACGCAGAATCTCAAGACAAGCACGGGATCATAACGTCTACAAAACCTCTCTAGAGTAAGGCAGACGCCTTACGGGAAGGCAGGGGCGTTGTATTGTTTATATGGCTTTTAAATTACTCGCATTTCAAGTGCTTGCAATCAAATTTTGAGTGGAGATCGAAAAAATAAATACAAGTAAAAAAGCCCAATTATCTCGCAAGTTAAAAAACAATTCACCTGCAAACATTAGCCATGTTGGTGTCTATTCATTTTGCTATGCTCAGATGGACCAAATTAAATAGCCACAATACTAAATGCAAAACAAAAGCAAGCGGCAAACGGTGAGCCAGGGAAGAGGCAAGGTTGGTACCTGTAGTCCAGTGTAGTTCAAAGATCTGGCCTAAATATATCCCAATTGGTCTAGATTGAGTAGTATTAACTAGTAGGGGTAGCTGGACGTGTTGAAAAGAGAACCACTTAGAATAAATTTCCCTGCAAACAGTTTCCGAACCCATCTCGGTCTATTTCCAGCATGGGGAAAGGGTCTGGTTCCTCTCGCAGGAAAGTTCGTCAGAACCACCAGCATAGACTCAGGCATTTCTTAATATATCTCTGTACACGGTTATATATTTTCTTATCTCTAGTTACAGTACAGAAACTCCCCTTCACATTTCTTTTCCTCCAATTCTTCATGTCAGCAGGAGCCATGGTTTTTGTGCTTATCACCAAAATTGCAGTGCAAAAGAAAATAATTAATTATAATAATTATTATAATGACAACAATTAATTCATGAGAAGTATTAACAAATGATGGATGACAACATAATTTCTATGGCACCACAGCCCATCAATTCACATATCATACAAACGACCAACAGCGTAAGAGGGAGGAGAGCGCGGAAACAGAACTCGGCTTGCATAGCAATGCAATAACAATAATGTCATTTTCAATCTCCGATGTCAAGAATATATATTTACAGGAAACTCGATTTCCTTTCCGCAAGTTCACCAAAGCTGGGTGACTCCGTTCTCAGGCCTTCTGTTGTTTTTCTTTTTTTTTCTTTTTTCGCCCCTAACGTTTTCTTTTTCGGTGAATGAAGAGTTAAAGGGGGAAGGTGAGGGATGTTGCGGATCTTGTGGGTTGCATGTCCATCTTTACATCACATTTACAGTTTGTCCTTTTCATATTTTTTTCTTCCCCCCCCCCCATTCTTCCTTCTGACGCTTCACGAGTTCACTGCACCAAGCAGGTGAGGCATTTCCAGAACAGATAAAGGCATTCTTCAGTTTCCATCCAAAAGGCTCACTCTGTAAACAATAGAAAGTGAACATGCGTGTCAGTTTTGAAAAATGGAAAATTAATGAAACATTGATGTACCCCTTAGTTTCATAATCACTGTCCGAATTTAAGAAACTGAAATAAAAAAAACCTGCACAAACTTTATAATTACTTTTATGTGTAAATGTAAGTACACATGGATGGCCTAAGATACGAAACGAGCGGTTTGTGTGGGAAAACTAACAGTATTTATATCGTTTTTTACCTCTTGTCCAAGTGATCACGTCCAAGTGATCTGAGGGCGCGGGCGCTTTGGTTTGCGCAAGCGCTGGAAGTTATCTCTCGTGCGTGTACGTCACGCATTGTTTACACAGAGATTTCGGAAGTGTTACCTTTTACTATGAAGATCTAAACATATTTAGACATACAGGAAATCACAATTGAAGACGATTTCGATATATCAACAGACGTTGAATTAAAAGATCACTTTCGGCGC